>NC_091000.1:10799285-11106071 GCF_041146395.1 Eulemur rufifrons
AGCACTGTATAATAATGAAAAGCTGAGTGCTTTTACCATGACAGATGTCAATCATTCAATCAACCCCAACATCAAAATGCATACCAAAAGTTTTTAGATGTATTCATTACCAAGATTCCTGCTGGTAAGAGTAAATAAGGGCTCGGTAGCTCACGCCTGTAATCCTAGCACTCTGGGAGGCTGAGGCAGGTGGATCGCTGGAGGTCAGGAGTTTGAGACCAGCCTGAGCAAGAGCGAGACCCTGTCTCTACTAAAAATAGAAAGAAATTATCTGGCCAACTAAAATATATATAGAAAAAAAAAAATTAGCCGGGCATGGTGGCGCATGCCTGTAGTCCCAGCTACTCGGGAGGCTGAGGCAGTAGGATCGCTTAAGCCCAGGAGTTTGAGGTTGCTGTGCAAGCTAGGCTGATGCCACGGTACTCACTCTAGCCAGGGCAACAAAGCGACACTCTGTCTACAAAAAAAAAAAAAAAAAGAGAGTAAATAACGTAATAAAAACTGGAACTATTGAAATCCAAAAGAATAAATTCGTTGAAGGAGGAAAAAGGTTGAAGGGTGTAAGAATGTGTTTTACAGTGGAAAACAGTGACCTGATGAATTAGGAGCAGCTCAGAATCCCCAAGGCTAATTTTTCAAATGTAAAACATGGTTTTCAGGACCTGGAGCAGCACAGGAGCCCTGAACCTCTTAGATGCGGGCGTGTTGGTAGAGCACAGGCTGCTGTTAGGAATTGTGTGAGTTGAAACTTGAATTCCAAGAGGAGGATGGTAGGCAGATTCCTTTGTGAGTCAACTAACTGGCTTGAACATATAGAACAACCCACACATCCACTTGTTTTTGTGAGCTCCAGATGGATAAGTGGAAAATAACCATTTGGCACTAGAATTTAGAGTTCACTCATAAACAGTACTACCAACTATTCCTATTTCAGCTACAGTGAGGGGGTCTTCCAGATAACTAAATCAGCAATAAAACAATTGGAAGGAAAAGTGCTTAATATTTGAGTTTACAGCTAAAGGAGGAACATTATTCCTCTAATTCATGAATTGAAAAGAAATTAATACCACTGAAATAGCTGTATAAATCAGTTTCTTGTTTTAAAAGATGAAGAAACAATTCCTGCCTGAAAGATATTTAGAGTTCACAGGCCTCTCAGTTGGACTGTTAATTTCACTGGTAAATTATGTGAATATAACTAATAAAAATGTGTACAAGCTTTCATTAAAATTATATTGTTGGCCCAATTGAAACATTTTTAATGATGAGCAGCAAAGTCGTTTTCCTATTGTTGTCACAATAAGTTGTCTTTAAAAACATCTCTAGAGAAAATGATTAATTAGATTTCAATTATGCTGCAGGAAAAAAAAAACGTACTTTACATACTCGCACACTAAAAAGCATTATAGTATTTCTTTAATGTGTTTAAAAATTCAAAAATGTTTTTAAAAGCCACTTAAAAAGTCAAAGCAAAAGCAAGCTAATGGAATATGGTGTCATCCTTCAAGTTGATGTATGTTGAGTTTCCCCAGGTCCTTGTGTATGACATTACACAGACATTGTTGGAATTTTTCTAAGTTAGCTTTGAAAATGCTGAAATACCCATTATGATCTGTTAACAGACACAAGGATAATCTCTGGTTCTGCCATGACTTGAATGAAAAACCTAAATTAACATTACTCCCCTTTACAAGGAAGGTAGTTTGCAAGGCATAGCTGCCATGTTTGGCTTGTCTGCACATTGGGATTGAAAGCATCTCTCTCCCTCTCCCTCTCCCCTCCCCCTCCCCTCCCACTCCCCTTCCCTTCTCCCCTCACTTCTACCCCTCCCCTTCCCCATCTCTCTCCCACTGCCTCTCTTCTCTCTCCCTCTCTCCTCTCTCATCCTTTAATTAACAAAGTATACATTCTCAAATTTCATTCTCCTTTCTCCCTTCTTTCCTTTTTCTTCTCTCTCTCTCTCTCTCTCTCACACACACACCCTTTCTTCCTTTCTCCTCCCCATATTTCTCAGTTTGTTCATTCATTTTTTTCTTCCTTACTGATGTCTTTTCACCTCTATTTTTATTTTCACTTCTTTCCACTCTCCTTAGTCCCAATTTTCATTTTTCTTTGGCTTCTCAGTAACTCTTCCCTCAGTTAAGTACAGATTACAAATCCGTTTCTAACAGCCTTAACTGTACTTTGTTACTCAATATGGTCTAATTAGCAAGAGATAAAATTTTAATAACACAGAATAAATCATCTTATATGCCATTAATAGAAATTTGATACATTTTTGTATCAAATATGTCTAGAAATAAATTTTGGTATTTACTTCTTTCAGATGACATTTACAATATTTTTAAATGGCATTTGTTTGGAAAAGCTACATAGGAAGTTTATATTTCTCAAAACTTTCAAAGTTTAACAAAAATCCATATTTATACAGTACAGTAATACTTGTTATATTGAAGGTTTTTCAAAACTTTAAACTATAATCCTTACAAACCTGCAAACCATGTTACCATTATAAAAATATTATTTGCATGAATACATATATTCTTCTTACATGTTTTTTAAATTCAGTGAATTACTGCAGCTTTGTGATATGCCATTATATGTTCTACTTTTTAAATTTTAAAATCAAAATATTCAAAATATAATGGCTGAAAGTTTTTCTTAGAAAATGCTTTCCATTACCCTAAGAAAGCATCCTTTGTTCTGTTGAGTGTTTTTAAGACATAGCCCAAGTTTCCTTTCTCTTGAAATAGTTCTTAAGTATTAAATATATTGCCTCTTATTTTCAATTTTCTCCTTCACTCCATTTCACACATCCAAAATTATGTAGTTTCCAAATTGCATCGGCCACTGGAGGCGAAGCAGTTTTGTCTCCCTTGGTTGGCTGCTATAGGAGAGGGCAGACAGGATGAACCGGATGAGAACCACTACCAGGAAAAAGACAAGCCACATTTTCAACCCCAGGTCCTACTGGTGCAAGTGATCCATGGCCCAGTGAATTGATCTTCGAAACCTCCCTGGCAGAGAGATAACTCTTTTATAGATGACACTTCCTCCCCCACTACAAGGGCACCCTTGGTTCCTGGCTCTGTGTCCTGAGGTCCACTGTCCTCTCAGAGAGTACTTTCCTTTACAAACTACCATAATATGACTTTCTAACTCTCTTTAGGGCAAATCCACCTACTATCCACAGGGTCCAACTCACATTAGCACTTAAGCTCCACCCCCTCCCAGCACACCCACAGTTCAACCCATACAACACAGTCAATGGTAGTGGTCCAAAAGTCTGAGTTATCCAGACCTAGAAATACCCCATGATCCCTCATGGGACAGGTGGTTCCATTAGGATAGCCCAAGGTGAGTTTTAGCACTCTAAGTAGAATAAAATAATTTATTAATAGAAAGGGTTTTTTGCATTTCAAGTCTGATCCTTTTAAAGGTTTCCCTTCCATTCTGTAGGTTGGCTATAACTCCTCATTTTTCCTGGTATTCCCACAAGAATAGAATCAGGCACACACAGGCACACACACACACACGCATCACTCAAAGACAGACAATAATTTTCAAAAAGAATAACAGATCCATATTAAGGAAAAGAAATGCGTATCTAACTAAAGCTGTACTTAGGAAGACATCAGTGCAATGTGGGGTTGCTACCCCTGAATTCTAAACCTTGCCCAGAGACCTAGAAGTACATAGAAGGTAGTATCTAGTGGCAGCATTTTAAGTCTACAAAGCTGTGTGTCCCTTGACAGACACTTTCTACATACATGAAGAAAGCCTGGACAGTAGATTTTAAATGATCTCTAAGGCCACTCGCCTACCTGTTGAGCAGAGTGTCAAACTCTAGAACTCCAGTTTTAATTACCCAGGGCACTCTTTTCTGATCGAACCAGGAGAAAAGTAAACTTCAAAGAATTGAAAGAAGCAAAAGCCCACAGTGAGTCCTCAGGCTTTTTAAACATTATAAGAGAAGGTCTTGGCAAATGCGAGTGCCGAGTAAAACCTGAACTCGAATAAATCAGGTGACGTGTGGACACAAATTGGTTGGTGTTGTGTGGTAGAAGTAGAAAACTTAGGGTCAGAAACCCGAAGTTCTTTTTCTTCATTTATTTATTCAACAAAAACTTATAACTGGGCACCTCCTAAGTGGTGGAGACAGGGTTCAGTTCCTAACTCTTGCACTCATTGCAGGAGTTAGGAACTTGGGAAAATCATAGAAGCTTTCAGAGGTTCGCTTTTCTTATTTGTAAAATCAAAAAACAGAAACTGGCCTTCTAGTTTGTTGCATGAGATTTTACAGTGAGGTTCTAATGAGGTATTTGTGGAAGCACTTGTACTGCAAAGCATTTTCTGTAAAATAACTGTAAGTTATTCTGTTGTGATGTTCCAATAATTACTTTTGCTCTTAAAGGAGTTAGATAATATCTACATTAAGAGAAAATAGCTCAAAAGAAAAGAATGAGCATATGTATTTCAGCACTTCATATGTACCAGGCAAGCTCAACACATACCACCTCATTTAATTCTCACAGTATGAATTTGCTATTATGATCATCACTCCTATATTACAAGTACCAAACTGAAGATAAGTCACAGCTTAAAAGTAAGGAAACTAGGTATAGTGGGGATGGTTGCAGAACATTGTGAGTGTACTTAATGCCACTGGACTGTACACTTAAAAATGCAAAATGGTAAATTATATGTCATGTGTATTTTACCACAATAAAAATAAATCATAATAAAGTAATAAAGCCAGAAAGTATGCAGATTCCTTAAGATCTGAGATCACAGAGCCACAGTAATTATTTCAGACTAGCGAAGACAGGAGTTTTTCTAAAACAAATGGAAATTTGTAGATCTGTAGTTTTATCTACATACTTTTTAGCATTTAGAAAGATTGAAGTTTGTGTACTCAACATCAAGTAATTTTATTGATTATTTGATCTGTAACTGTAGATCCTTTAGACAAGAGTTATATGTATGATCTCCTATTAGGAATATATCTCCACAAACTGAGTGAATAGAGTTTTAAAAACAAATATCTAATACTTTTTGCTTTATGTTAACTTTGGTTGAACTTTTAAGTTGCCAAACTAAAATTATTCATGAAATTCTTGAAACTACATTGGGTTATCTGTATTTAAACCATGTTCTATGAAAATATAAATGATCCTATAACATTTGCAATCTAATCATAATTCGTTTTATAATGGCAATCTCAAAACACGTTTGTTAATTTTGTTAATTATATCACTCTCGTTGACTTTCTCAGCTCACTTTCACTTTTGGTGAAGAGATACTTATGACATTTAGTGTTTAATGTCATTAGCTTTTTTTCTGAATAAGGATGCGAATATTGTTCAGCAATTTTGAAATCTAACAGGAGTAAATGCAAGCAATGGCTGCATCTGTGGACTATACACGTTGGGAAAAGTCTCTGTTGTTAAGAAACAAGTGCAGTGTGCAAGGGAGTGGAAGTATACCGGGAAAAACTGGCTGGGAGGACTAAGAGGCGGTTCTTTGGCAGATCGCTTTGCCCAATGTGCTGTAATATCTCTTTCCAAAGCATATTGGCAAACTAGGCCGAACGATCTTGATAAGGAAGACTTAATTAAAATGCTGTAAGCACAAGATCTCTGCTTTCGTGCTATAGAAGGTTTTGTCAAAAGAATTTTATTACAAACCTAGCAGGATTTTTAAAATGTTTTATTCACTCGTAGCCATCCCACTGATGACTTTACGGTTGGAAGTGTAACACAACCGGTCGGTTCTTAATAAGGGCTTTTAAAAATCACAGCATGTTCTTCAGTTCCGCAGCACAGGATGAATGTGACATCAGGGACACAAATATCATTACCTTGATAAATTACTGACGGCATAATGATTATGGAAATCGTCATCGACTGATCATCAGTCACAATTTATTTCAAATCAATGTCTACAATTTGTAGCCTGGATGGAAGTTTTATCAAAACCCCCTCTGGTATAGCCCAGCTCTTTGTAGCTAACTTCCTCCTAAGAGCATTACAGCTTTGTCATGCATCATGTGCTGTTCATGAATGGAACCACTCAACGATTCCATGGCCTCAAGCAATCCAAATTAGTCAGGAGAACATTGGGCTACCACACACTCCAAGGCATACTCGTTCAGAAAAGCAGTTTAATTTAAGAACTAGCAAATGTGCCAAACTACAGAATCCCTCCCCAGACACAGACTTTCCCATTTTTTTCCCTTTCCAACTGGCAATAAATGGTAATGTTTGACTTTACTATGCTGTTAAATTGGAAATAAATTGTTGCAGAATCATGACATAATAGGCCTTTACATCTTTAAAACAATCTCTGTAACACGAAGCATAATTTGCATGCCTTTGTCTGAGACTTAGTAGTGTTTCATTATTCTTTTTCCAACACATTTAACATTTCAAGTCATTTTAGGTCAGTATGGCCCAAGGAATCAATCCCTCTGGTATTATTGTATAGTATTTTTCTAATTTTTAAGTTAGTTATAATTTATTAAGGATTACAAGATAGTCAATGTCAGTGCTAGCTAGTGATGAACTTATATGAGGAATACTTTGTCCCCCAAAAGCTGCCTTCTCAGATTAATGTTATAGGATGTAGAGTACAGTTTAGCTAGTGAGGAGATTGGATTTGAATATAGGCAAGATTGGATTTTTTTAAAAGGCTGCCTTTTCTACTTTTGCTACTTTACTGGGGAGCTGACATAATTTGTTGGGTACATACTTTGGTTGGGATAGACAAGCTGATGTAGAGAAATATAACAGAAAATAAACATACAAGCACTGAATTCTGTTTTCTGAGATAACATTGATGCAATATTACTTTTAGAGAGAAAAACATGATATTTGCACAAATGGGCCAACATAAGTAAGTTGAAGTAAAATTTAAAGTTTAACTTGACATTGTGTTATAATACACTATAAGCATTCTCTGTGTTTTAGATAAAGCTTGGTAGTAATAGTAATACTCCTTAATTTTATAGTTCTACTTTCAAAATGCCACATGTAATTAGACACTTAATAGATAATTTCTGATAAAGATAAGATGAGATTACTAGTTCAGGCTTAAGATTGGCACATACTTCTCTAAATTTATATAGCAATGCTCAAAAGCCCCCCAAAAAACAAGTAAAAATGAAGCAATATTAATGACCTATCATTTATTAAGTATCAATTATGATTCAAGCATCCTGCTAAGTGTTCCAAGTACATTATTTTTTGTAACTCCCACAAGAACTCTACAGAGATTTATTTATTTATCCTCATTTTTTCAACTGGAGAAAGTGAATCATAATTGCCTGAGATCATGAAGAAGTATAGTAGGCAGATCTATTTGAACTTAAGGTTATTATTCTTCATGCTGTGTAAAATTCCTTGGAACACGAATAATATTTAAGATGTAGAAACTAGTTAAGTCTTGTTTTTGTAATCTTTATGTGACTAGCACTTATGGAGTGTTTATCATATTAATAGCTATATATCAAGCGCTATGAAGAAAACAATAAAAAGTGAGAAAATGAGAAGAAAGGAAGAAGGGAAGGAGAAAGGAAGGAAGGAAGTGAGAGACCGAGGAAAAGAGAGAAAAGGAAGGAAGGGAAGAAGGGAGGGAGGGAGAGGGTAGGGAGGGAAGGGAGAGAGGGAAGGAAGGAAGGAAGGAAGGAAGGAAAAGGGAGAGAAGAAAGAAGGAAGGGACGAAGGGAGGGAGGGAGGGAGGGAGGAAGGGGGACATTGTCCAAGGTGTTGAGAAACTTACAGTTACATTTACCTCAATTTTCTCCTTCCTCTTAATTTCCCAAAGGCAATTAGGACATTGGACAAATCTTTTCTAAGCACCAATAATATTTCCAAGACCTATAAACCTAAAACAAGGCTCAGCATCATCCCTGGCTTCATCTGCTTCACTTCTCCTCTTTCCTGAGTAAGCCAACTCATCTTCCAATCAACCTGTCTGAGATGCTACTGTTGCCTTTTCCCACTCTCCCCAATAGCTAATTACTGAGTAGATCTTGTTGACTTATCTTCTGTAGTTACTTCACATAAATGTTTCCCTTCCCAACTATTCTATCAGTGCTCCATGCCTTATACATTGGAGTAAATGCTGAATTTTTTCTAACAAAGTTGTAAGTGCCCCCATCGATAAGGTATGATTGCCCCTCTGGCTGACATTTCTGGGATGACTTCTCAGTGTAGGATGAGGTTCTGTGGTCACAATTCTGAGTGATTGCCTGAGACAGGCTACTCTTTCTGGACTAATGGGCATAACAGCTTCCTCTGTCATATTTGTATTGAATCTAGGGCTTCTGCTCTGTCCACACCAGAGAAAGTCAGCACTCAGCAGGAAGGATGGGGAAGCCAATGTCTGCGGCATAATCAGCACCTGGACAGAGCAGGAGGTAGTGCCATTTTGGTTATAGAGAGTGACAGACTTGGGGTTCAGGGCTAGTTCTGTCACTTAATAGCTATGTACTTGCGGCAAATTTACTCATTTGACAAATACTTATCGACCACATGCTCCATGCCAAGCAATAATCTTGGGGAAATACTATGGTAACCAAAACAGTCAAGATACTGAACTCAATGGTGTTCACTTCTAGTGGGAGGAGACAGACACAGGCAAGTCAGTAACTGAATAAATGAGATTATTTTAGATGCCAATAGAGGCTGTTAAAAAATGAGTTATGAGGGAGTGAGAGACACTGAATTTAGATGTGGTGGTAAGAAAGACCTTATTGAGGAGAAATGTTTGAGAATGACCATAAGGAACGAGCCAGGGAAAGATCAAGGGCAGCATTTTTGGTTGGGAGAGCAGTGAATGTAAAGAAAGAGGGACAGAAGTGGGGTAGGGTGGCAGGGGGGTGGTGGGGAGAGGAGGGAGGCAGGGAATGAGATCTGAGCAACAGGCCTTGGGGGTCATGGGCAGAGACTGGGTTTTATGCAGGTGTGATGGGGAAGCCATTGGCAGGGTTTAAGTCAAGGAGTGGCATGATCTGATTTTCATTAGAGAGATATGACTCTGTCTCCCATGAGGGGAAAGGATGGCAGAGGGGCTGACGTGGAACAGTGAGCCCAGGTAGGTGGGTATAACCAAAATTCCCTCCCCATGCCAGGCCATCACACCAAAGAGCCAAGCCTGGACCCAGTAATTCTGATTGTATGGTGCATTCAGCTACTTCTATGTAAGGTTTTTAAATTTTTTTCAATTACTATTTATATGCATTAAAATTATTTGATTTTCTCATACATTTTGATATGTAATAAATTAAGTTTCAGTCTATAGATTTTGCCAATTCAGCCCAAATACTTTGCAGGATTTATTTGCTTTGCTCTTTGCCTTACTCTGACTTGAGGGAGGTTATAGAGAAATTTGGGGGGAAAATTTTGGTTTGGGGTCATAAACCGGCTATTCCTAAATGACACTGGTGAGGCAAAATCAGATGCTGGGCTAATGCTTTGTGTACTATAGTAACCGTTGCTCTGTCTGTCAAGCTCGCTATTGAGGGCCTCACAATACAACACACTGTGCTAGAAATGGAGACACAAAGAAGTGTGAGATATACTCTTGCTCACTTGGAGCTTGCAGTCTTGCACAGAGCCAGCATGTGTTTGCAGAACAGATAATCATACCTGACAGCATATGCTAAGATGCAAACCATTGCTAAATTAGGGTGTGCCAGGGAATGGAGGAGGGGAGCACCCCAGACAGCGAACTGCTTGAGGCAATAAGAGGAGAAGAAGAAAGTTACAGCTTTTTCAGAGGTGATTGAGGAGACTAGGACAGAGAATTCACGTGAGCTGCTGCATTATAAGGGAATAGTGGGAAATGAGGCAAGAAAAGAAAATTGTAACCAGTTGTAGAGAGGGCTTAATGCTTGGCCAAGGAATGTGGACTTGGTACCGCTGGTGTTGGGCAGCTCTTGATGGGTTTTGAACAAAAGAGGGACATGATGAAAAGGTATTTGGAAAGATTAATCTAACAGCTGTGTCCAGGACAGGCAGGAGGGAGATATAGCAGGAAGCAGCTGCTATAAGGGAATTGGAGTTGAGGGACATTTTGACTTTGTTGGTTCTAGGTTTTTGAAGTAAAATAATTTTACAAATATGTCAAAAATCCCCTCCTTTCATCTTATGCCATATGAACGATCTGATGATACAATAGATTTTATCACAAAGTGTTCTTTCTTTATGGAAGATAAATAGTCCCCTTCTAGAATAATTATTCACCCTTTTCTCTATTATTTTCTTGATTAATACTGACAAGCTAACTAAAAACTGACAAGGAAATAGAAAAAAAAATGTAGGAAATTATGAAAGCAAGTGAATGTTTTGCTAAGGAAATGTTTATTACTGTGGTTCTCATCATTATGAGTTAATTACAGGCTCTCAGCAAATATCCCATTGTGAACTCAGAGGTGCAATATGTTTTATTTGAAAAAGTGAAATAGTGATTTCCTTTCCAGTATTCAGTTGCATTTCCTGCTATTTTAAGACTACTCAGTGGTACCAATGTACTTTGACAACCAATTATCCCAGCATGTCTTTGCAGTGTATTTTAACTATAATGCTTTTTAAAAGCTTGAATTGCAAAAACAGAGTTCTATCTTAATTGATCAGATGTGCTTCTAGAGTTGCCTGAACACTATTGGTGTAATATCTGAATACTTAACCGATTTACGTGTGAAGGAAAAAAAACAAAAAAAACAAAAAAAAAACACCTGTTGACATAAGACATACAAAACATCCTTCGAAGCTACTATTTACAGTGTTTTTCCCCAGACTTTCTTTAACATCTTCACTTCTTGAGAAAGGATGACACGTAATCCCTGAGTTCTGACCACAATAAAAAAATAAAATGTACCATAAGTCATCTCTGGGAGTTCAGAATGTGATTTACTGAAGCTAGATGCTAACTGATTATCACAGTTTCAGGCACTGCAAATCTCACACTTTGCCCACATCATCTTATTTTGGCAAACTTGATTCAAATAGCATGGTACACACTCTGTAAGCAAAAGGTTATTTTGCAGAGTAGGAATTCTCCATGTTAATGTTGCCTTAGTGCCTGTTAACTACAATTCATTGTTTAAAAACTGACGTCTGTGATTATTTCAGGCACAGGGCCATTGCTTAACTTACTTTGGTTTGATTTTTTTTTTTTTCTTCACCCTCCCAATTGGCTTCTCCAGAGGAGGAAAGTCAGACAGTAGTTACTGCTTTGGAAAGAAAAGATAAGCTGAACGCTTTGGAATGCATTTTTCTAACACTCCTTTGCCAAGTGTTACATGACTGTATCAAATTTCTTTAGACTTTGATAATGAGAAACAGACAATTCCATAGAAAATATAACCAAGAGATTTTCAGTAATAGAGGATTTCAGAAATACACATGGTTCTAAATGGCACTAAGATTATGTGCTTTAGAGTTCTGAATCTTTTATTTTTTTCATGTTTGAGTAGGTCCTATGGTTGATTATCAGGTTAAGGAAGGGCAGAGGTCCTGTCTGCTGATTATAAATGTGCATGTGTGTAAAATTTTCACACATAATATAATATTTCAAAGTTATTTTTATGGAGGCTCAGGGGTCCCAGAACTTAAACAAAACTCCTGATCATTGGCTCCAAGAAATACTTAGAAGGAATCACAGTTTTTGTTTTTTTTTTTTTTCATCATATGGAGTCATTTGCAGACTTTTGGGCTACAGATCACATAATGTTTATTTATTCAGCTGGCTTTGGAGATTTGAGCAATATTTGGAGGCACACAAGTCTTTGCTTTGCTTAATAAAAAGTATACTCAAAGGTATAGCTACAGCATTTTTATATACAACACAAAAGGTCTCACAAGCTGGGGTTGATATTGACAAAAATGTAATTTTGAAATTAAAAAGAAACTAAATAATCCCAGGAAAAAAAAATCATCCAGCATCATCTTTCTTAAGAAATCTATGTCAGACCTTATGTCCCTTGTGCTATAAAGCTTGAAAATACATTATTATCTTTTATAAGAACACTGTAAACTGTAACCCACATTATTCTCTCTGATCATCTGCAATAAACAAGACCTGGCTCACCTTCTAAAAATAATCATTTAACACAAGACATGTAATTTTGTTGGCATGATTAGTAGAGCTTTATGTCACAGAGTCAACACATTCTTTTCTATGAAAGAAGATGGAATAAATATTTCATAGCTATGGCTTTTGAGGAACATTTCACCTTTCAATCTTGAGGCAAGTCTTTCAACATATATGCCAATCAGAAGTCTTTAACAAATGTAAAACGCATCTTGTCTACTTGTCTTTGAAAACTATAAGGATCTCAAGAAGCACCTGAAATATTCATTATGTGGACAATAGTTCAAGCAGGGCTAGAATTTGCTGTGTGTTTCAGTCATTACTATGTATTCAAGTGTTTCTCTTTTTCTTTTTCTTTTTTCCAATGTTCCTAATACTTCCTAAATCTATGACTTGTCAAATGCCTTTGCTCTGTAATATACCCAGATAAGTGAATTCATTGATAGTATTTAACACCTCAAACGTTGTCTTTCACTTGGTCAGTCTGCAATGGTTTGGTGGAAGAATATATTTTGTACCAAGAATCATTTTCTTTTCCTTCTCCTTCTGTTTCTCCTTTCTTTTTCTGTTGACCCACCTGCCCCAATTATTTTAAGTAATCACTTTATTGTGAAATTATCCTTTGTGTGAGTTTCTCTGTTAACATCTGACTAGTACAGAGGAATTCCATTGTCAGGACGAGGACTACTTTGTGGAATTTTGCCAACGCAACTTCTGTATTCTTTGCTTGGAGCCTCTGTGAGAACAGTGCCCACAGACTGAACCCATGACCCACTCTTCTGACCCATGCTCACCTCTTCAATATTGATTTGTCTCTGGTCTTGGTGGAAACTGTTACGTTTTGTGTAAATGTTTAAGAGTGTCATTATTTGATGAGGTGTTAAAAAGTGAAGTCCTTTAAAAGGGTTCCTTAAAAAGAAAGTAGATATTTAATTCAGCTTCAAAAGAAGTGGGCAATGTCTTTTAATTAACACAAACTTCCTCTCTCTCTCTTTCTCTCTCTCTCTTTCACTCACACACACACACACACATACTCCCCAACTTGCCTACAAATACTATAGTAGGAAGAACTGCATGTAAAAGAGCATAGGGTCATAGAAGACCACAAACTAAATCATTTTTCCAGACAGTAAACTATTTCATTTTATCTGATGACACACTGAAGTGTATTTTCAATTTCCCTTTTCCATCTCTTTTTACCAATAACACCATTTTCTTTTTTTCTCACTCCAATCTAAGCGTCTTTTAAACTTCATGAACAGAAAAGCCTCCCTGAAAAAAAAATATATGGCAAGCTTTGTCACAGACAAACCACTATGAGAAGCAAGTCAAAAGGGGGGCAAAACAAAACATATTTTCAGGTCTTGTGATGTGCCATGCACAATAGTAAATAGCTTTTTCCATGTGATTTCTCAGTCAAAATGGAATAAAAAAGATTTTTTTTAGAATTGTTGCTTCATTATATTATATATTAAATTGTATTATATTTCTTTTATTATTGCTACTTGATTTTTTTGATGACTGGAGTGCCATGTCCAGTTTGAATCAATAGAACACTGTTTCCAGAGAATGAAACATATGATATGAAACAGGAAAAATAACTTCAGTGGATGTATTTTGTTTATAAAATAGTATATCCCTTAAGAAGTAAAGAATATCTCAGTTCTCACTGAAGTTATCTATGGGCATAAATACAAACAAGAGAAACACAGCTCAGACATCAGGAAGAATCCTCATATAAATAACATGTTTCAGAAATATGTCATGAAAATGTTAACACATTTTGAGTGTTTTTATGAAAAACTGCATAACTATATTTGTGGGCTGATTTATATACACTCTTGCCTAGATAACTTCTTTAAAAACTACTATTTTAACCCTAGTTTAATACTTTAAGAAACTGAAAAAATAGAATGCAGAAAAAAATTAACAGTTCAGCTAAATATATTAATTTCACCAACACAAAGATAAATTAGATTGCCTCTATGACAGTGTTTGTTCCTTTGTTTGATTGTCTTTTTAGCTGAACATTCATTCTTCTTCAAAGAACTGTAAGCAATGCATTTTTAACAAAATCACAATGACTCTGCTACTTTCATGAAGATTTATTAATACTGACTACTAAATAAAAATGTCAAAGATAGTAAATATCATGCATAAAAAGCATAAAGAAACGCTACATTGGTTTGAGGACAAACAGGAAATGTAATGCACATTGTGAGTAGAAAATGAATTTCTAGTAATGTTAGGCAAAAACAAATTATAAGCAAAAAAGTTAATGGTTCCCATGATACCTGGATGAGAAGGCAAAATTGAAACAAATTCGGGCTGTCTGTGATGTACAAACAGGGCTGACCCCTGGGTAAGAGTGTCAAGTGGATTGCCTGCTCTTGACACCCCTCCTCGGGGACCAAGTTTCCTTTCCTTCTGGATCTTTCCAAGGATCTAAGAGTGTTTAGCCACAGCCAAGAATAATTATTTAAGGTCTCTCCCCCATAAAATTTTTTCTGTCCTGACTTCCATCCTTTTATGGCAGCGGTTCTCATACCTTTTGCCTGTAGCTCACTTAGAGATGCACATACCCCAATCTATTTCTGTCTTCCAGAGGAAACAGACTCCATTATAATGAAATACTTAGGGATGAACAAAATAGCAATTAACATATTACAATACAGCAATTACACAGCAAAACCAAATGATGAACAAATAGAAAATCTAATAGTAATGCCACAAATATGTTAATTTGTGTAAGTTTGTCTGCAACCAAAAGAGTAGTAATAACCACATGTCCCTTTCCAGATTTCAGGAATTCTAACAATTTTCATGTGAACATGAACAGCAGGAGCATTGCAAAGCTCTCCAACACTGGATTGCAGTCAGATGTCTTAGTGGAATACTGGTTTAGAGTTCTCAGTTAATTCTGGTAACGTGCTAATATTAGTTTATGAATACTACTTTACACCAACTCAGCAAATACTCATGAGTATCCATTAGCCTCTATGAAATTGCACATTATTCAACTATAAGAGGCAAAGATGAGTTTTCTGTCCATGAAGCTGAACTTGGAATTTCCACAGGAGTCCATGGGGCATGCTTTGAGCGACCTCAACATCAGCTCACTGATAATGACTTAATAGAATCAGAAGCTGTTCCCAGATGGAAATTACATTTTCACTCTTGTTCTCTTGGGTGCCAATGGCTATAAAGTTGAAAAACCCAGGCTACAAAAGAAGAGAGAGAGAGGAAAAAGAGAGAGAGAGAGAGAAAGAGAGAAAATTGTGTCTGAGTAAGCCACAGAGATCTATCTGACCCTTCAAAAAAATCGTATAATCAGGACCTTGTAAGACCACAAACTGGGAGCCCAGTGCAGGGGACAGTTGGAGTTGACAACAAAGTAGCAGTGGTCAAATCAGCCAAGGCATCAATGAGAGCCAAATAAAATAGGGGAGTTCTGCTAGGATAGGCACCTGTGAGGGATGATTCAAAGTGGTAGGGAAACTGCCCATATACGTTTGAAGTGAGATCTTAGAGCCCTAATATTCCATATGGGGAATCTCAATGCTCAGAGATTCATTCCTTAACTAGAGCTTTCAGCGTTAAATTGCTCTCACCTATTTAAGTCAGTGTTTTTCAGAGGGCATCCTCCTTTTTCCAAGACTTGGAACTATCAATGTCAGATTTGGGGGGCATATCTTCCATTTATTGCCCTCCACATGCTCCACAGTGAGGCGATGCTCTCTCAGATTAGGGCTGTATGACATCTACTCATCTAAATATATCAAGCCACCTGTACAAAGTAATTTGAAATATGTTCCAAGGTGAAATCATGATTTTTTTGTGCTATTATAATTTACAATTACATTATTCAGGTACTAGTAGAGTTGATTTACAATCACTTTTCACCCCAGTGTGGAGCTTACAGATAGGAAAAGTATGGAATTAAACTTCTGAGTAACAAAGCCGTCTGTGCAGGCTGTAGGCTAGCAATAGGTTGTTTGGACCTTAGCCTGGAGCATGGTATTTAGGTCTTACTAGCTGTTGTCCACAGTTATTGTTATTCTATTAACAAATCTTGGAAGGTGGTTCTTGAAGATTCTAGATTTTGTTTTCAGGAAAGCCAAGGACAAAATGTTAATGTACTTATTCGTTATTTTTTTCTTTCCTTCCTCCTTCTTCTCCTGTTGTTGCTGACAATGATGATGGCCCCGAAGGAGACAGAGGTCAGAAAGACATGAAATGCATTATTTGGAGTTAGTTTTAGACACCCTAGGTTTTCTGCTAAAACATTCCCGTCTCGCTGACCCTGAATCCTCTCTGTGCTTGATCGTGGACATGCTGACAGCACCGTCATCCGCATGCCTACACAGAGGACGGTAAAAATGAGGGGTTGAAGGCTTGCTAAAGCACTTTCCTCATTGACAAAATTGGCAGTGACCTTAATCAGTGACTCTCTAAGCTTTTTAGCACTGACAGAAATAACCATTTTTTTCCACTCTGTCTATTTTCATCATAGACACTTTTTCCCTCTGATCTTCAGATATGATACACGTCCCTAGGTTTGTAGAGCTTTAGAAATCTGGTCACTGCACTCTTCTTCCACTTGTATATGATTTTTATCAGAATCCCCCCAAATGTATATTTAAGGAGACTTGATTGGAAAAACCTCAGAATATAGAAAAATATATATCTATGAGCATAGAAATTGGTCAGTTTAAGGCTACTTAAAATTTTTTTATTGAGGTAAAACATACATATATAATTTACCATCTTTACCAATTATAAGTATACAGTCAGTGGTAATACATACATTTATATTCTGCTTTTTCCCTTCATCCACCCTCTCTTCTCCCCTAAGGCCATTTTAAATAATCAGTTTGGTTACCACTGTTTATAAACCTGCACAGAATATGAATGGCTTTAAGTTCTATGTTATATCCATTTTCTTTAAATCCATAGATCTTAGTTATTTTCTAAATATTTTCAAGGGGTATCAAATTCCTGAAAACTGAAAATAGTTTTTGCAAGGGAAAAGTTAATAGTAAATGATTATTTTAATTCACTTGATATTTGGGAACCATAATCTTGATTGCATGGCTAAACTCAATAGCACCCTTTAAGTAATTATTCTCCATAAATTAACATACTATTTCTATCTTCCATAATTTTCAAGAAATCAAGGCTATTAACTGTACACTATAGCTAAATCACCCAAGTCACAAGCAATCTAGAAGTTTCCAACATCCTTCTTGTTAACTTTCTGGTGATAAACAGTGTATTAGCCTAATTCGTAATTAGGATGGACTGAAAAACCAAACCAATTGCTTCATCATTCAGTTACTTAGTTTATATAGACCGGTACCTTGCGTTGTTTCTTTGACATATAACTGCACTTAATAAAACTCCCATAATTTTAAAAGAATGAGAATTCACTGCAATTACATATTACAATTTGTGGCTCTAGGAATGATTTTTTTTAGTGATTTATTCTAACCTATGATCCCTAGGAAGGTTGAGTCCTGAATCACTGTATAATGTTCAAGAGCCCTCTGAGAGAGAGGCTACTTTTCAGAAAGGGAACTGTGTTTCACCAGTGGTATGTGATGCTATGATTACTTAGGTAAATAATTCATTTATTCTCAAAGATTATATAATTACAAGTAGGAAAGAAAAGATACTATCAGTGTATCCAGGTTAAGTAGTTACCATTAAAAAGCTATTGTGTTTATCTAGATATTGGGGTTCTTTATTGGTAATGCTTCACTATGGTATTTGAGTAAAGAAAATAATGTATTGGAAATTTTAATGTCAATCATTATCGATGTTAGAATACATGCAGATATATATAGAATAGACATGTCATGTTTCTCAAAAGTTTTAGCAACTACAAACAGTAAAAGCTCCTCCAGATACGCTTGGCCAGCAGCCTCTCTGACTATTTTGACCACCAATTCTAAATAGCAGTGATGTCCTTAGAGAATAACAGAAGAATTTCTATGAAAAAGGAAACTGACAGTGGTAGCTCATAGAGCTCCTCAAGGGTATACAACAAGTTAGGTGCAGGGCTGCAGACAAGAATTCTTGTCTCTGGGAGAAGCATCCTGATTTAGTCGAAAATGTTCTTCACAGGCAACAAAATTGGGCTTCACAGCATTGTTGAGAGCACAAAGTGCATCACGTGCATCAAACATTTATCATTGGGAAAATATGGAATATGCTATTGGATTATTGGCTGCAACAATATTAGATGATGTGACTAGTTTCCTGGCTACAGAGCCAATAAGATAACTGGAAAATGATATTTTATCTATAGTACTACAGAATTTGGCACACACATTTCCACATGGAAACATATTTAAGTTGTTTCCACTTGGAATTCCAAACCCACAGCCCCTCCCACGTGCAATGAAACCAATGTTCCTCTCCTACCATTTCCAACAGACAAGCAAGAAGGAGACAGAAATCCTCCAGCTCCAAGCTATTGTGCTGATGGCTCCAGAAGCATGGGTGCATGCAGTCACCATTCACCTGTACCTGCAGACTCCACGCTCACAAAGACCTCTGAGGCCTTGAACTGAACTTTGGGAATTGGTTTGTCCCTACCCTCACCATCAGCCACAGCACAATGTGCCACCCACCCCACCACCCCAGGCTCCCAGTGGGATATCCGATAACCAGAAATGTGAAGAAACAGGATATCTCTGCTACTTAAACTGTGAAACATAATCCGTGGATATGTGTGTTCCACAACAACATAAACATTCCAAATTTTCCATCAGTTTAGAAACTATAACCAACTATAACACAGGAGTCCACTTCCAGCATGCTCTACCTTAGGAAGCCCCAGCGTACTCCAAGATGTCACCATAACATGGGACTTGAATCCCAATTTGGGACATTTGCAGCAGTCAGGAGACTCAATGAGGAGTAGTTCTGGCTGTGCCCTGGAGAAAAAGAACACTGATAATAGCTGGCTTTTTGAAAGGTGACTTTCAGCATATTTAAGTTTCCTGATATTCAGTTACCCCATCTGTAGTATTTGAATTGAAATTGTACCTGCCTTGTAGGCTTGTTTGGAGATTTAATGAGTTAATGCTCCTAAAGCACTTAGAACGGTACTAACATGCTAGTTCTCAATGAACATTAACTCTCTCCTTATCGTCACCATCATCATTATTAAATCCCAAATGTACTGCTCAGCCAGGATTCCTAGTCTGGCTACGGTTGGCCATGGCAGGACCCCTGTCTGTTGGCATCTCTGGCCACCTCCATATCCTGAGCTGATCCTGGAAGCGTGAGCTGAACAGGCTCAGGTTGGCCATGTGGACCTTAGCACTCAAGGCAGGGCTGATGACACTGTGCCCAGCTCCTCTTCCTGGACATTACACCCTAGATGACATCTTTTGTCATGATTGTCTCTAGAGTGTTCCATGTCCAGATATCTCCAATTCATAGAGGAGGTGTAACCTCGCCAGAGGAGGGAGAAACACTTTAATCACCCGAAGGGACCTTGATACACTAAGTTTAATCACTTGCAGAGACCCCTGATCTAATACTCTAAGAAGATATAAGAGAGCCATTTCATGGAAATAATTACCTCACATATCATATCCTGCCCCCTTTCGGGGGGATTTTAAAAATTTTTAACAAATTTTGAAAATTTGTATGGCACAGGCACAGATACAGTCATTAGCTGCAAAAATTGCTACTGAGGTTTGCGAGTAATAACCAAATATGAGGCCAGTTCCATTGCCCACAGTTTCTGTAACTACTGTTGAATCTATCCAAGTCAACAAACATGAGAAATAACCACTTTTTGGTATTAACCCTGCTTGAATTTTAAAGCACTCTGCACTTGAGCACAGCCTCCTCCATAAAACTTTGGTCCCTTGTCTTTGCCAATGCCAGACTCTTCTGAGACTCCCTCTTCTCCGATTGTTTCCTGCCTCCTACATGGGAGTCTGTCCATGTTCTTCCCCCATTGTATTCTGTGCTGTGTCCTTCGACAATCTCTAACTTCATTGCCTTAGTGATCGCTTCTCTTGAGACTTGAAATTGTTTTGATCTCTCCCCCTTAGATGGGTTGGGTTCGTCTGCTACAGACTCCCAGAAAACCTCTACTCCTTGGCATAAATAGTTATAATCCCTTGTATTCATTTGACACAATAAACTGGGAGCTCCCTGAGGCTGGGGCTCATGTCATTCTTATTTACTGCTCAATCCCTGGGCCTAGCAAGGGAATCATTTCATGTCCACACCCTTTTTCCTGGCACAGGATGCTGCGCTCCAGCCCTGGGGACTATGCCTGGGGCTTGATGCCGTTGTAACCCAGCCTTTAGGACAACTGAAAAACACAGGGCCTCCTCCAGCTGACAAGGAAAAGATCACATGAATTCCACCAGTGACAGTAACTCAGGAACAAGTTAATACAGGTTTAGAGTGGCCAGTATGCAAAGAAGATTACACAGTTGAAGAAGTCTGGCAGCTACCCTGCAATTGCCTCTTTCATAACAGCTGTATTGTACCGTGGTTAGAACTGCAGGACACACGTCCTGTATGTAGGAAGAGCTTAAATGGTGAGCACTCTGCAAGGCAAACCCAGAGCTCTCAGGCCTCTGCAAGCAACAATATTATTCAGCAATAATAGCCAGCTACATGACCAATGGCCTTTCTGAAGCTAAAGACCACACCTGAACCAGGGCTGTGATAGTCTTTTTATCATAGCTGTAAATTGTATCAAAACAAAAACACAGTAGATGGATTTAGGAATCTCATAAGAAACCCCAATCCATGATATTAAAAACAAACAAAGAAAAGGGCGGACTCTCCTTCCTGCACCTCTCTGCTGCTAGGGGCGGGCCACCAGGTTGTTGGCCCTAAAGTTTCACCTGAGTTCCCACCCCTCTGAAAAATTCTTCCAGTCAAACTGAAATGCATGAGTTCCCCTCTTCCATAATGTTCAGACTCTGTAACTTGGTCATTTTGTCTCACGTACCTGGGCTGCCCCCACCATCCATTCTTCCAGCTCCGGCTCCTGCCCAGCACCTTGAAGAGACCACACTCATCCTCCGTCTCAGCCCAAGCACCCCCAATCCACAAAGCGTCACCTGCTCTCCCTGGTGGAAGTAGCCTCTTCTGCCTTCCACTCCCAGGACGTTTGATCTATACCTCTTTAGTGGCACTCACCAGTCTGGTGTGATTATTATACTTCTTTGTTTACTTGATTTCCTTCAGAAAAAGTTACGCAATGTCCAACTACACGTCTGTACCACCTGGTACACGCAAAGATGCTCAGCAATTGCTTGTTACATGAATGATTAAGTGAATGGGTTATTTTATGGTTATGTAGATAAATACATTATAGTATAGTTAATATGTACAGTTATAGTAAAATATATGCGTTATAGTACAGTGATGTTTCTGTTTGTCCTATTTCTCCAGGCTTGAATCACAACCAATACCTTTGCTTGACAATTCTAATGAGGAGACAACCACAACATTGAGAGAGAATACATCTTTTTGGTAAGTAGCACATAAATTTCTAAATCTGATGATAAACACAAAACCAATGTTTATGCTCCCATTTTATTTAAAGCCTTATTTAATAAAAATTTTAGGTTTTCTCAGAGATTAGAGGAAATTAATGAGGAAGAGTTTTTAAGAAAACTTTTATTTCTTATAGACATTAGTATAAAACCTTTTAGTTTTAACACAGTGTTGAGGAAATTCCATGTATTTCTGGAAAGAACGTATAGTTTAGGGTAAAATTTTTTGAGTGTAACATACATTCCAAAAAATGTCCAAGCTCTAAGCATACAGCTTGATGGATTTTCACAAGGCGAGTGCATCCGGGTAAGAAACAGAGTGTTACCAGCACCCCGGAGATGTCCCCAACGCCTGTGCCCCTCTCGTCACACCCCTCCCCCACCCCGGCACAGTTAACCGCAGTCATCACTTCTAACACCACAAACTAGTTTCCCCTGTTTTTAAATTTGATATAAATGCAGGGACTATCTTTTTAAATGACTTAAAAATAAAGACAAAGTTGAAAAAATAAGGAAGAAGGCCAAGTTATTTTCCATGTACGTAACAGCTGTTTTGCCAGATGATTTGACAGCTAATTGGAGTCTTATTGCTGTTATTCTTGAACCCAGCAAACATCACCTGTTTTAATTGGGGGTCACTGCTGACCAAGCACTCGACCTGGGTTTTTTTCCTCATATTTGTGCTTAATAAATTATAACCTGCCCAAGATGAGGAGAGGTATTCATCATGTCAAGTGCTTACAGCAACTGTCTTTTATAATTAGAGCAAAAGATTTTCTTTTAGCATTGACTGATTAAATTGGTAATTAACATGGGATGAAGATTTTGCATGGTTTCTCAAAGGAACCACGAAAACAGAAAGAGGTACACTTAGATCAGCTAAAGGCTTAATAACACATTTGTTAAAGGCTTTACTGTATTTAGCATAATAAATGAGAAATAGGATCACATTTATTTATTTCAAGAAAGATAACTGCCTTCCCAGTTATTCACTCTAGAGAAGGCCTGTCACAGCCTCCTCACCCCTGCTAATTTTTAGGCCTCTTCCCAAGTAATAGCAATTAAATCCTAACACTTCAAATGTTCCACTTAAGGATTCAGTGGTATACTATTGATCCTGGAGAAAAAGACATTAGGGTTTCTACCAAATTTTTGCTTCCCAATTTCTTTATATTATTATTAAATGTCATGGATTCTCATCCTACATTGTTAATTTTAATTTTAGGGTATCTGGTGCCTTTCTTAAAAATAATTTTGGTCATCCGAATCATCTCTTTGCATTTAGCTTCATTAATGATCTACAAATCACAGTGTGATATCTAATCAATCTTGTCCATTGTATGTTATCCGTTCTCCAGAGGAAGATCTTAACTTTGCTCCTAAATTTTAGGATACGCTTTTGAGGGACCTGTAGTCCTCTATATACCTGTCACCTCAGCATGTCCTTACATGTATTTAATTAGTCTTTAATTATGTGAATTGTGCATGCAAGAAAAGGAGTTAAAGTAATAATTCCTAATCAAGTTTTATTTAGAACTATTTAATGGGCTTCTGTTTATTTTAAAGATACGTTATAAAGCATTTAGTGAGTTGAAAAATTAAGATTGATATTAAAAGATACAATTTGTTGACAATATCTCAACTTTTAAAAAAATGTTGGAGATTACAAAAATAGGTACTTGGAATATATTCCATTCAGCTATTAATATGCAAAATGTGAAAAACAAGGAGTTTCACAGGGTCAATCCAATAGGCAGCCGCTGTTCTGATTTCTACCATAGAGATTTGTTTTGCGTCTCCTCGAACTTTCTCGAAATGTAATCACACAAGGCATGTATTTTTGCCTCTGGCTTCTTTCATTCAATGTGATGTTTTGAGTTCTGTCCCTGTTGTTGAGAATAATAGTAGTCATTCTGTTGTTGAGTGGTATTTCGTTGAATTAACATGTCACAGCTTTTTAATCATTCTTCCATTGGACATTTGGGTAGTTTCCAAGTTTTAGATATTCATGAATAAAGCAGTTATAAACATTTTGTAAAAGTCTTTTTGTGGCCATATGTATTCGTCCTTTGGGATAATCCCAAGGGGTGGAATTTCTAGGTCATAGGACAGGTCTGTGTTTCACCTTATAACAAGCTGTCTAGCAGTGTTTGCAGAGGTCCCCAACCTTTTTGAACTTTTTATTCCATTTCATTGATCTAGTCAATTATCTCTATACTAATACCATACTGTCTAAATCTTGAAATTAGGTGATGTAAGTTCTCCAACTTTATTCTTCTTTTCCATGATTGTTTTAGCTATTTTATATTCTATACATTTCCATATATATGTGTACAATCAACTAGTCAATTTCAATAAAAATCTGTTGAGATTTTTATTGAGATTGCATTGAATCAATAGTTCAATTTGAAGAGAAATGGCTATTTTAACAATTTGGAGTCTTCTAATCCATGAACGTGGTAACTTTCTTCTTTTATGTAGATCTTTTTTGCTATTTTATACTTTTCAGTTTAGAGCTTTCACAGCTTTTATTAAGTTTATTCTTAAATATTTGACATTTTTATGGTATATGTTGGATTTAAGTTTTTTTCCCTATTGTATGTAGAAATGCAATTGATTTTTTAAATATTGACCTTACATCCCTGCAAACATTCAAATTTGCTCATAACTTCTAATAAGTTCTTTTGCCTTTTTATGTAAGCAGTAATTTTGTCTATGAATAAAGAGTTTTACCTCACTTTTTCCAAACTTTATCCTTTTTGTGTTTTTCTCTATACTTGTTATATTATCTTGCATTACCCATATAATGTTGAATAGTAGTGAGAAAAGACATATTTGCCTTTTTCCTGATCTTAGGAGGAAAATGTTTAATATTTTATCATTAAACAGGATGTTAACTTTAGGCTATTGGTAGATGTTTTTTCAGACTAAGGAAGTGTGCTTGTATTACTATTTTGTTAAGTGTGTTTTATAATGAACGGGTGTTGAATTTTGTGAAAAGCTTTTCTTCCTGCATTTATTAAAACAATTATGTGGTCTTTCTTCCTTTTCTGATAATTTAGTAAATTAAACTTGATTTTTTAACTGCTAAAGCCATCTTACATCCCTGGGATAAACCCCACTGGATCATAAGATATGGTCATTTATGTAATCCTAGATCTGACTTTATAATATTTTGTTAAAACAAGTTTAAGTCCATATTCAGGAGAGATATTGGTCTCTATCTTTTCCTGAAATATTTTTGCCAGGTTTTATTGCCAGGGTACTGCTGGCCTTGTTAAATGAGTTGGAAAGTATTTAAGCATTCCCTCCTCTTGTCTTTTTTTAAATAATTTGTGTAGATTTATTTATTTCATAAAACTTCTATAGAAATTCATCAGAGAATCCATGTGGGCTTGGAGTTTTCTTAGTAGGGAGCTTTATAATTATAAATTCAATTATTTAAAAGATATAGAGTTATTCACGTTTCCAATCTTTTTCTTGTGTTAAGTTTTGCAAATAGTGTTTTTCAACATACTTATTTCTTCCAAGTTGTCAAGTATATTCTCACAGATGTTCGTAATATTTCTTTATTATCCTTTCAATGTCTCTATGAACCGTAATCATATTTCCTTTTTCATTTTTAATATTGGTAATTTGTGTTTTCAGGATCTTTTTTCTTGATTAGTCTTGCTGAGGTCCATAAATTTATTAGTCTTTTCAGAGTACCAAATTTGGATTTGTTAATTTTATTTTTTATCTATTCTTTAATTAATTTTTGCTCTTATTTTTACTATTTTCTTAATTTAGTTTTAATGTGATCTTCTTTTCCCAGATACTTAAGGAAGTAATTTAGATTATTAGCTTTAAGCCTTTCTTCTCTTCTAGTACAAGTACTTTGATGCTGCAAATTTCCTTTTACTACCTGCTTTAACTACATTTCATAAATAAAAATAAAGATTCATGATGTTTTCATCATCATTAAATTCAAAATATTGTATAATTTCCCTTATGATTTATTCTTTACCATGCATTATTTAGAGGTATGTTCATTTATTTCCAGATATTTGGGGATTTTTCCTATATATCTAATTCTTGATTTCTAATCAAATTCCACTGTCATTAGAGATATATTTTGTGAGATTTCTATCTTTTGAAATCTATTGAGACTTTTGTTTATAACCCAGCATCAGCAAAGATCTATCTCAGTAAATGTTCTAAGTGCATTTGAAAGAAATATGTACTACAAAGTTATTGAATGTGGTTCTATATAAATATCACTTTATTCAATCTGGTCTATCATGTGGTTGAAATTTTCTTTATTCTAACAATATTTTATCTACTTATTCTATAAAATACTGAGAGATGAGTGTTAAAAAATTTCTAACTATTACCGTAGACTTATCAATTTTCTCTCTTTTATTCCGTTGACATTTGCTTTGTACATTTTTGAAGCTCTGATATTAGGTGCATACATAAAGACCTGTTGCTGGGGCTGTTATAAGTTCCTAATGAATTAACCCTTTTATCATTATAAAATATCCTTTTTTTGCTCTCATCACTCAGACTATATTGGCTTCAACTTCTCTCCATCCTGCATGAGCCTAGATAAAAGAAATAGAGATACTAGCTCTCAGCCTCACAACAGACAGCCACTGTCTGCTTGATCACACGGACTCTTACCCTCCATATGTGCACCACGAGCCTTAGCCAAGGACCCAGAGGGAATCTCCATGCAAACTTCTACTCCTTCTTCCTCCTATCCCTACCCTGAAGCATACTCCCTTCTGGTACCCTACCATTCAAGTTCCAGATGCTTCAGCAGCCCTGATCGCTGATCTCCATCCGCCTCCCCTGCTTAATGTTAACACAGTGCTTTACTTCGGCTCTACTTCTTTGCATGCAATCTGGAAACTGCCACAAGGCAGGAAGCCAGGACAAATATAGAATTCCTTTCATGTGCTTCCCTTCTCTCAAGGATCGCAGTCCTGCACTGGCTGCTGCTCACTGCCTCAACACGGTTATCATGTATATAGTGTCCAGTTTTATTGTTGTTTAGGGTGGGAGAGCAAGTCCATGGCCGGTGATTCTATCCTGGCCATGTGTTAAAGTTCTTCTGTTTTGTCATATTTTTTAATAATAGCAATGAGTCTCTGTTTTCACTTTGGAAGAGTTAAAGGACATCTCATCATTTTCAAATATAGCCAAATAAAATATCTGTCAGTCTCTTATAAGTAAGATGGATATAGCTCCTGGTTTTCCTGATGTAATCCCAGTTAATGCCTCCCCATTTCACTAGTTTTTGCAATCAATTACCTTGCTATCCTATTTATAAATCTTAATAATATTGATAATTTTGGGGGCAAGAATCCTGTAGTCTAAATTTACCTTCCTTGTTCAATTGTTTTTAATATTCAGTTTATCTTTAACAAATGTAATGTTTTATTTCTTCTTTAGGAATATATTTTTTTAACAGTTTATAAGTTTGCATACAATCTATCTCTCCATTCTCTAGTGCTTTGAAATAAATTTCAAATGTGGTCAAAATGTGTTTTTGAGAAATTAACAGCACAACACAAACCATACTTTATTAGAAAATTTCTTATAATAGAAATTTTCTTTACTCACAAATTTCTCCCTTTTAGGAATATCTTTCATTGTCAAAAGGCAGCAGATTGCTCTTCCTTGCCATAGTTGATGGGATTAGATCCAGGGACTCTACTTCCAGAGCCCCGGCTTGGTACAAATGTGACCATGAACAGAGGCATTGAAGGATTATTGGCAGGAGGAGTTAAGACTTGTTCCCACTTCCAGAGCCTCTGTTCTCAGTTCCTCTGAAAAATTTAGTCATTTACTTTCTAGCTATCATGACCTGGCCTTATGAAAAACACATAATACCTTGAATATGCCCAAGCACACAGAGAAAAATATCTTATATCTCCTTAGATTTGGAAAAGAATGAATTACTTACAGAAAGCGACATTTGAGATTCCTCAATATGATTCCTTTAATTTTAAGGGTATAATATTCTCTGGACTACATATCTGGCCATGGAGTCAATGCCTTGATAGTTTAGTAAACATGATGTAAGACAAATACTCTTGTTCGTTATTTATTTTCTTTGAATATACACCTAGTTAATGCAAACTGACAACTTGAATGGTTACCTAGTTATTTTTCAGTCACCAAGTTATATATCATATTGAAGACAGTAATAAATGTTGAACTTTCAAATCTTATGCAAATATGTTGTATTTCCATATATCTCCTGTTCAGCAATTTATTACTTTTATGTTTTTATATTGAAAACTATTTATAACCTATTTAATGTCAGACTTGTACCTACAATGAAATATGGGGTAAACCTTTCATTAAGTGGAAGGTTTTCTTTTATGATAGTCCTTGTAGAAGATTCTAACTGTTAGTCAGAGGCACTTACTTTGAGAGAGTGGCAGCTTGGGTGCTGTGATACGTTCCCTCTGTTTTAAAACATCCCAAAGAATGCTGTCAGCTCTAAGTTTCTATACCTAGTATCTACTAAATCAGATCAAGCCATTTTTATATAACAGTTGCAAATGTGTTTTTTTGAATGTTAAATCTGTTTCTATTTTTCAATCAATTTAAAATGTGTAGAAAAAGTGTTCTGATTGTATATTATCCAATTTTCATCAGCTGCCGGAAGGAAATGCTGTGAAAATCTGTGATTTAAAACCCTTAAAACTTCTGCTTGAAATGCATGTTTTGTTAAGAACATTAGATATGCAAAGTATCTTAAACAGAATTTTGATGCCTTTATTAATAGCATTTAAAAGTTTTAGGATTTCAGATATTCATAGACTTTATTCTCCTTGATTAACAAGGTCATATATTTTAAATCTTTATATTTCTCTCTTGGAAATAATTGGAACTGTGAAGGAAACTAGAAAAAGAAAGATAAATAATTACATTATTGGTAATAATATCCTTTCTAACAGTTATTGGAAAAAATATATTTTATAGAAGATATATGCATAATCATAAATAGCAATAAACACCTAAAACCCACTATGTATAAATCATTTGCCTATAAGCTATGTGAAATATATAGATCTTGCCTTCCAGGAGTTTGTGATTTAGTTAAATAAATAAAAATATACATGCCAAAGCAATGGTTTATTTAAGTGTTATTGGAGTTTAGAGAAGCAAAATAATTTTTTCCTCTTAGGAAATCTTACCTTCTAAGATTTCATGGCTGAAGTGGGATTTGACTGAGGAATGAAGGTAACACATAATAGTAATTCATGATGAAAATAATATTGAATAATAACAAATTCAAATGCAATATTTTTTATTAAATCTAAACAACCTACATTGGATGTGAAAAAAGTAATGGTGGAAAATATAAAATAAACTAATTATAATAGATGATTTTCTTTTTGATAGCTATACTTAGTTTCTGTGCTTCTGTTTTTTCAATTAGTATGGAACTATTATTAATAATTATTACTTTAGTTTTTTAGATTTGGTTTTACCAGTTCTGTCAGTTAGTATTTTTGTAAATCCATACTAAAGTATTGCCCCAAAATTGTGAGTTAAACATAGAGGGATTGATTTTCTCACTTAAGGCAAGTCCTAAGGCATGGTGGCCCCATGATGTCATTGAGGTTTTCCTAGCCCTTCAGTACCCACCCTCACCCCACCTTTGGCATTGGATCAGGTCCAATAGAGCAGCTGGAGCTCCAGTCATCACATCTCTCTTCCAGGCCCATAGTAGGAGGAAGGGACATAGAAGCACACCAGCCTTTCCTTTAAGAAGGCTTCAAGGAAGTACCACATACTACTTTGCTTATATACTGATGGCCAAGAGATTGTCAAATTGACACATCTACTGCATGGAGGCTAGAAAATGCAGTCTTCTAGATGGATGCGTGACTGTTCAGACTAAAGATAGAATTTGGTTTTGTTATGGAGAGGAAGGAGATAGTGGAGGCTATTGGAGGCATATGGCAGTTTCTCTCATTCCTACTAAACATCATTAATGTTCTTGATGCACATGGAGGCATTACTAATTGGAAATGAGCTTGGCTGATGCTGCGTCTTTATGTAAGGGCTACAGCTCACTGGATGGATCTACTCTAGGCACCAGACGTGTTACTTAGCACTTAGGTAGGCTGCCCCCATTCTAATTTCCTGATTGTATGAAGATCATGAAAGAATTCATCCAAAGTGATTGAACCTAGCCTGAAGATGATGGCCACGTGGCTGCGTGCTTAACTTATACAAGTGTGTGTGTGTGTGTGTGTGTGTGTGTGTGAGAGAGAGAGAGAGAGAGAGAGATTATATTTGGGTGGATGGATGGATAGGTAAGTATGTTTATAGGTGACAGATTGGGTAATTAGGTTGATAGAAAAATAGAAAAAGGAAAGGAGGTAAGAGGGGAGGGGAAAGAAGAGAAGAAACCTAAACTAAGGAACTGGAGGAAATTCTTAGTAGTACTTCAAGGATGGTCTGATCTAACCAAAATCTCTCTCTGTCTTGATCTATTCTGCTCATCATTTTCATCATGCAGCACATCATTCCGCTGTAGGTGCTGTTTTTTTTTTATGATCCTTATTATTTTTGTAGATGATCCTTTACTTCTACATTTGTAAATGCAGAGAGTGCACCTTAAATACAGTTCTGAGGAAGCTTTTTTCTTCTAATATTTTATCATATATTGGCTTTGTTGTTTATTTCTTAACAAGAGGATGGCTCTACCCACCTATCTGTCTGTCCATCTGTCTGTCTGCCTGCCTGCCTGCCTGCCTGCCTTCTGAGCGCTCTTTGTCTATGAGTCTATGTGCCAATCAGTGTTGCCTCTGTCCTGGGCAGGCTGCACTTCCCATTGTCCTCATGGGAAGTGGAGTTGTAGTCTTTTCCCTTTTCACAGTTGCGAATCAGCTCCTCACTTAGTCTTGAGTGAAAACAGGACTCCTGCGTGGGGCAGCTCCAGGGGACTATGCACGTTGTTCCACTAATCTCCCTCTGTAGTGGAAGAGCAAGACTGTTAGTGTTTGCTGAGTCCATGTGCAGAAATGTACAGGTCAGGCTACAGAAATCAATACTGTCGAATGATCTAAATTCAAAAGAACAATATTCAGTACAATTTGTACAATGAACTGCTGTCTCTTGAGAAATAAGTACAGGCAAAAAGATATAAAGAAAGAGAAAAAGAGAAGGAGGGATAGGAAAGGAGGAAGGAAGGATGGAAAGAAGGGAGGAAGGGAGGGAGGGAGGGAGGAAGGAAGGAGAAAAGAAATTCTCCAAGGATTTTTCAGTGAAAGAAATTACCTCCAGCCATATTGAAAACGTTTCCAATGATCCCTTTAACCACTTTTGAGCAATGTAAATTTCCCATTGCTCATAGCAAAAGCTACACAGTGTATTAGAAACTACTTAGAGCTAAGAGAAACAGTGAAGGAAAATTGCTGCTAACTTAGAGAACAACGTGCCAAGTTACTGACACTGCTTATACTCTATTCTCATGAGAATGCATTTAATATTATATTTGCAGTACCATTTAAATTTGTGAAGACATTAGTCTTCAGATTTGGTGTACAGCAATAACAATAGTTAATGAGATAAATTTTATTTTCTTTGAAATACCCTATATTCATCTAACTCATTGAACATTAAAGATCACTATGTAGAAACCCCAGATGTGACTCCTGTGATATTTAACAGAGGCCTCGAACTCTTATTCTCTCTTGTAAAATTAGCAGACACACTTGTGGCACTTGGTTGATTGCTCATCCCAAAGTGATCTGTCAAATATCAGCACCCACGAGCTTCGTGCACACACTGAAGTTAAGGAAAGAAATACTTTTGTTTTCTTTTCTTTTGTTTTTTTAACATGTTCAAATTGGATTTTAAAAATAAAATAAGTGAACTTCTTTTTAGTATGTCTAAGTTAATTTTTCAAAATTCAACTCTCTCATAGTCAATGGGGATGGGATAAATATTATGGGATTTTCATTTGCATTGCCCTTCCTGTTCTCTGAAATAATTTATTATAATTTTCATGAGACTTCATAATATTATTCATTCACTTCATAATTGAAACGTTGTTAAACTCTGCCTCATGTTGATTCCTGACCTATACCAGCCAAAGGCACCTTCCTCTACCCCTCTCCTTTCCAGCCCAGGAAGTTAGCAAGTTTGATATCCAGTGATAACCTACATAGATGATTCTGGTCTTATTTATTTATATGATGGAGATGAGATTCCTGACTTCTTAGAAATATATAGTAGATTAATTGATGGAAAAATGGTTTATAATTTCAAATATGCAAATATTAAGGATTATTACTAAACATAAGTTTACAAAACAATGAAAGACCTTGGTGAATTAAAAATGACATTATCTTTTCAACAACAATTGGTTTCTTATTCTGACTGACATAAAAGCTTATTAAAAAATAAGCAATGACAACTTACTGTATTTACTACAGAATTTTTAGTAATAATAAAAGGAGTAATAGGATACAAAGTTGCAGAATGTGGGAAAATTGTCAACAACTAGAATAGTACCTAGCACTTAGTAGGTGCAGAGTAAAAATTGATTTAGTAAGCTCTATCTCCTAGTTTTTGAAAACAGATTAGATTAAAAAAAATGTACCCTTGCTTTAGTAAAAGATTCATATAAACCCACAAAGGAGATCCCGTTTGCCTGGCAAATGGCAAACACTTCCTCTTTTGACAAAGTCAGTAAAATCTACAAAGCATTTTGGGCATAGCTCCTCCTAGCTTAGGGTCAGATCAATTCTTCTGTTCCTGGAACGTAAGAGTCATGTTTTGGTTTTTTTAATCTTATTCTGTTATTTGAGTCAAGCTAACTGGAGTATGTAATGAGAATAACTCATTGAGCTAGTGTATTATAAAATAGCCTTGGACTAGAAGCTAGAATTCTAGGGGAAATCTCAGATATGAAAATCTTCCTTCCTACTCTCCCCTTTAGGGATAACTGAGCTCTACTCTGCTCCACGTTCCCAGGAAGATTTGTTCCCTGGTCATCTGATTAAAAGGTATCACAGTTTAGGATACCATCTGGGACATCATTTAGAGGCAGATGTAATGATTCAACCAATTATGTTACTTCTTTCTAGTTTCCTGAACCTGATGCCAATAAGAAGGAAACTCAGTGGAAGTAATTCACAGAGACAAGTTAAGGAAAAAAGTATTTAAAGAGAATAAGTTTAAATAGGGCAGTCCAGAAAATTAACATAAATAAATATATTATACCAGGGAAAAATGATATTTGTAGCCAGAAAGAGAGGGCTAATATTTATTGACCACATATAATGTACAAAGCATTATACTAGGTCCTGAAATACATTGTAAGTCTTGAAATTGGTCATTATCTTTGACCCCCTTTGCTTGCTTTGCTTTAGTTTTATTAGCATTAGTAGCACATATTAAAAATGTTATAAGTCAAAGAAATATGAGCGGGGCTAAGTGAGTTTTCTGGAGACTTACAGAACTATGACAGGGACAATGTCAAAAACTTACTATGCCAGATGTTAACACTTGGGTTGCCTCGGTTTTCTACCGTTGGTGGCCAAATGAAGTAACTGCAGGAATTATAACCTACAAGCTAAACGATTAATATAGTCATCTCCTTGTTAGACATCTAGACCATAAAATGAGCCTAATTTTTAGTTTCACACTGTTAATGACACTCTTCCCAATTAGAATTATTATTATATACATTATTCCTCACATTCATGTAACTTCTGTGATTTTGTTCACTTTTGATTGACAGGAAAATATGCACACAGTACAGAAAGTCAAAAACGATAGGGTGAAAATACTCTAGTGTAATTTTGAGTTAATTCTGGAAGTTCAAGGTTTTAGTTAAAAGAACATATGTTTTCAAGGACTTCGCAGTCCCCCTGTTTGCCTGCAGAGTTACCCTGACTCTCCCGGCTCTGACTTCATTATGAGGAAAACACTTTGTAGAGGGCATCTGCTCAACTCTAATAATAAATTTTAAGGGAGGTACAGAATCAAAATGCGAAGCAAATAGATTAATTATTCCTCTACAAGCGAGCTGGGAATTCATTCATTACATTTGTTCCTCATCACTTTGTGTACTCTTGGGCTGCTGCAGAAAAGAAATGTTAAATGAGAAATGAAAGGGGTGAGCCTTTATTTTCTCAGTGTTGGAACTGCAATTGACGTATTGCAGAAGAGAGAACTGTTCTTAGCACTGGGGCCTGTCTATAATCTGGCACATCACCCACTTCTTGGAATTGGCATGTGAAGATTTATGCAGTGTGGTGACCATTCTTTAGTGCATCATAGCCCAGCCAGGAAAACAAAACCATGGAGCAAAAGATCTGGATTTTAACCGTGACTTTGTCCTTCACTGGTTATACCTTGGACACTTAGCATCAGAGCCCTCATTGATAAAATCAGAGGATTAAGACCAATTATTTCTAAGGTCTCTAATTCTAAACTTTATATTTTCATATGATTAAATATAGACTTCTGTTGCTGGAAGGGGTTTCAGTGAACCTACTGCAACACTTTATTCTGAATTGGTCCAATACGTGAGTGAAAATTGAAAACGGGAGAGGAAACTTGTAGTTCTGAGCATGGGGGTATTACTTAAATTCATCAGATTGAGCTCTCAAAAGTATGCTTAAAAGATGTGTGCCAAGAGGATATATAGTGATTTCAAAACAACCACCAATGACAAACTAACAGTGGCCCACCCTGGACATTATTAATCAATAATTTTCAATTATAATCTTAGCTTTTAGAAAATATATGTATGGGGATCTGTCCCCATTCAAAGTAATGGCTTACTTTGTGTTTTATTTTGTATTCATAAGCAGTTGTGCTCATTGAATATTATATTTTTTTGCAAGTATTCTTTTTTGCTTCTTTAATAACTGGTCTAGTTCATCTAACATTTTAAATGATGGGCAAAGAAGCCTGTTTCTCTGACCAAATTGTAGGCTCTCCAAGGGTGGAAACCAAGGAACCGATACAGAATGTTGTACTAAGATTTATGTGTATGCACACAGAGCTGTGTGTGTGTGTGTTCTCATGCATGTGTGTGTGTTTGGTTGAATTGAAGAGAGGTTTATTCATTCCTCTGAATCAAACATGTTAAGCATGCTATGCAAATTTAATGAGCATACTCATAATATTAGATGCCATGCCACTGATCAAACTATTTTACATTGTTATTTATCTATAGTTTACCTCTTTTCACAAAGAATTAGAGGCAATATACAATTTAAAAATGCTACAGTGAAATAATTAACTATGAATGGAAGTAGAAGATTAATGCTAGGGATAAGGAGAATATAAATATGCCAATCATAAGATGAATTTAGTTGCCAAGCATCATATTTCATTTGAGCTTTCTAGCAGGCAGAGGAAATAAATGGAAGCATGTTCAGTTGCAAGGTCCTCCTTGTTCGATGAGATAGGAGGAAGCCTACTGGTCCCTCAGGGGAAATAACACATTTTGATAAACACAGGAAACAGTTGTGTTCTTGGGACAAAACCCTGTGGAAGTATTCTCATTATTACACTGAATTCTAGATGAATTGATAATTTTTTCATGCTATACTGTTAGGTTTATTTAACAATTGGACCTCATATGGAACTTTGCTTCCCAGCTAACCAGATTACTTGGCTAGCCTGGTTAGTTCAAGGTCTCCTGTCTTGAATATATAAGAACAACACAAGCTAAACTAACTGACTTGAATTACCAAGAATTTTCCCTTTACTTTTAATTTTTTTTAATTTTTATTTTTTCATTATGGTAAATATCCATAACATAAGATTTATAAATTGTAACCATTTTAAGTGTACAATTCAGTGGCATTAAGTACATTCACAATATTGCATAAACATCACTACTATTTCCAGAACTTTTTCATCATCCCAAACAGAAACTGTACTCATTAAATACTAACTTCTCATTCCCACTCTCCCTAACCCCTAGTAAGCTATATTCTACTTTCTGTCTCTATGAATTTCTCTATTCTTTGTACCTCATATAAGCAGAATCAGACAATGTTTGTCCTTCTGTGTCTGGCTTAATTAATTTAGCATAATGTTCTCAGGTTCCTCGATATTACAACATGTATTAGAATTTCTTTTTATGGCTAAATAATATTCCATTTCATCCTTTTCTTTTAAAAATCCAATTTTACTTTTTAGTTATTATGTTTTTTCCCTGTTCTTGGAGTGATCAAAATACTAGCAAAAGCTTCTACAGTGACAATTGCCAATCTCTTACGTACCCCTACAATTCAAATCATTGTCTCAGTTACTTTGCTTACCTTGAAGGTTTCCTTTGATATTATTTTCTGGGGCTTTCATTGTAAGCAAATCTCCCTATGCCTTTCTACAGACAAAAAAAATTTAAATCCTATTTTTGTTTGTTTGTTTAAAAAATATATAAGCTTTCTCCATCTTGGTATCAAGGATGTATCATGTGAAATTTTTCTTAGTACTCTTCTTTGGTCAATACAATTGTCAAACATTTTCATGTTGCCCTTTATATAATTCATAAGTATTGTAAGTTGTATCTTTTCCCCCGCTCGATCTGAACAGCTACTTGCTTCCTGAGAATGTCCACTAGCACTCATTGAAAGCTCCTTTCTTGTTCCTAGTCTAAGCAAAAATTCTACAAAGTTCAAGACGTGGATTTTCAAGATTTAAAAGCCATTGACTAGAATTTAAGCAACACAACCTTTACTTGGGCATGAAAAAAATCACTCCTGTAGCTACATCTCCATTTTACGTGAGTCATATAAAAATAACACACAAGAACCAAGGCTTATATCGAATAACAACATCTCAATCAAGTTGAAACTACAAAGTGTACATTGAATCCTAATTTAAAAATTAAATGCCACTAATAAAATATTTTTCTATCACGTATAACCATACTTATAGCATGTTAACAATTTTTTTCACTGGGCCCTTCTTAGTAAGTATTTGAAGAATAAACTTAATTTTAAAAGTTATTATTCTAAATACACATTTAAAAGTGTAGTCTTTCATGTGTATTGTTGGGCAAGTCATCTTTTCTATGAACAATTCAATAGATAAAGCAACCTGCTGGAGAAATTTCTTACAGCATTTTCTCCTACAATTTTTTCTTCATTAAGTTTTGCCGATGATTTTAAAAGTAGATTGGGTACAGTGGCTCAAGCTTGTAATCCTAGCACTTTGGGAGGCCAAGGTGGGAGGATTGCTTGAGCCCAGGAGTTTGAGAGCAGCCTGAACAACATAGCTAAAATCCTGTCTCTAATAAAATTTAAAAGTTAGACAGGCGTGGTGGATGCACTTGTAGTCCCAGCTAATTGGGAGGCTGAGGCAGGAGATTCACCTGAGCCCAGGAGTTGAAGACTACAATAAACTGTGATCAAATCACTGTACCCCAGCCTGGGTGACAGAGTGAGACCATGACTCAAAAAAAAAAAAAAAAATTGAAAGTTAGCTAAATGTGAAAACAAATATATTTTAATTTTTCAGATAAATATTAAGTTCAATACATGAAAATCATTAATTAGATGCATTTAGATCACATGGATTCTTGGAGTTTTCTCTGGATTCTCTATTCTATATAGTGTTAATATGGAATAATTTATATGTGCTGTATGTGTCTAATATTATTCATGATACAAATCAAGTATATTATGCACATGTACTTAATATTCAGCTATCCATTACCATTGTTAAGGAAAATCTCTTAGATCTTCTTCTAATTTCACATGCTTTCATTTCATATTCAAATTGAAACTTCAAAGTAATAAAAAACTGTGGCTTAAAAATCTTACATTGTTACTAGTTTAATTTTGATATTACACCTTACTAATAAACTTTTGGTTAATGATCAGTTTTAATTCAGTTTAATTCAGTTTTAATTCAGTGATATTTCTAAATTGGGTAATTAATATCTGACATTATTCCTAGTGCCCGACACCTGCTTGAATGTCCTTTACCATGAGGAAAATTTTCCATCGAGCCAATGTAAATAAAATCTGCAAGCTAGAGAAAATAGACACCTTGACAAAATTTGGCTCGTAAGAACCCACCAAACACTTTAAATACTTTCCTGTTTTATTTCATGAATTCCTATGAAGTACACTTTCAAAAATTTTTCTTCCTGCTCACCTGATTTACCCCAAGTAGCAGTTTCATAGACTGATTATAATGGGCACGGTGAAAACAAACCGTCCCTTCTTGGACACTAGAGTCTACACATCAGTTGCTGGTTGGGTCTTCCCAATTTAAATGGCTATCTGTACATGTATCCACGTGACTATTTAGCCAGAGAAAGAACTTAAATCTACAATATGGATTAATAGCTAAACCTCTTTACCAGGCCGTTAATGTAAGCATAATTATGTACTCCACAAAATACATTATGTTTCTAATGACTGTTTCCATTTCCTCTTCATTAGGAAATCAATGGTGCCCTTTAATCTAGACGGCTACAGGACTGCCCTGGCTCTCTTTCTTGGTTTTACTTCTCTTCATTCTCTTTCTTGCTCTGTGCGCTTCTCTTTAGTTTTCACTGGAATAGATGTTCCCCTGCATCATGCCTTAAATCTTGCTCGCAACTGCAACTGTTGAAAGAATTTCTAAGGACGTTTGCTTCCCTCCAACATTCTGCACTACAAAATTCCAAGTCCAGTGCTTAACAACCAAGAACAGTGTCTCTTTTCTACATACTCTCTGATTAGCCTCTCAGACTCCAGCATCCATTCAGTAAGTTTATAGCCCTCGGCTTCTTGAAGATAAGATGCAGCCTCAAAATTAGGAACAATGTAGAATAGGCTATATGACACAAAAATCTTGAATTCAAATCACTCTTCCTCTTCTAAACTATCAAGCATACTCCCTTGATTGAAGGACCTCAGGGATGTGACTTTAAGCTACCTCCATGCCTATGATCTGCAGACTATATAGATACTACATAGATACAATGTGAGAAAAAGGCAAACTATAAAAATCACACAATAATCTTAAAAAGTTTCCCATATGAGGCTCAATTTTCACTCGTCATTTCCTAACCTTGCACTCTGATAGAACCCAGGCTTGTAGATAAATTTTTAGATGGATAGCCCATGAAAAGCACAAATTCCAATCAAATTTAAATTCATTGTCTGTATTAGTCCGGGTTCTCCAGAGAAACATAACCAATAGGAAATATGTGTGTGTGTGTGTGTGTGTGTGTGCGCACGCGAGTTTGTGTATGTGTGTGTGTGTATGTATATACAGAGGGTAGGGGGAGAGAGAGAGACTTATCATAGGAATTGGCTCATGCAACTATGGAGGCTGAGAAGTCCCACAATCTGACATCTGCACCCTGGAGAACCAGGAAAGCCGGTGATGTGATCCAGTCCAAAGGCCTTGGAAGGGGCGCTGTGGTGTAAATCCCAGTTCAAGTCTAAAGGCCTGAGAAACAGGAGCGCCAATATTCAAGGGCAGGAGAAAATACCATGTGTGTTCCAGGTCAAATAGAAGAAAATCCACCCTCCTTCCACCTTTTTGTTATATTTGGGCCCTCAACAGACTGTATAATCCACCCACATTGGTGAGGGTGATCTTTACTCAGTCTACTGATTCAAATACTAGTCTCTTCTAGAAACACCTGCACAGACACACTGACAAATAATGTTTTACCAGCTATCTGGGCATCCATTAGCCCACTCAAGTTGACACATAAAATTAAGCATCACATATTTACATTCTGTGCATTTTGAGGCGTTTGTTGCATACCGTCAGTGCTATTTACGGATGGTGATAGTGGTAATAGATAACAGGTGTGAACAACTTAATTGAATAGGCAATAATTTAACATTTATCCAAAAATTAGTGATCTTCGTCATGACTGTTCTTGCATTGAACAATGATATATAAAACCACAACCCTTGGAATTGTAGCATTTTTTGGTTGCATTTTGGAAAGAGTGCCAAAATACTTAACATCCTTTACTGCAAATGGAATCTATTCATATCAATGTTAAAATTATACCCCAGTATCACAGTAATTTGCCTTTATTTTTCCTCTTCATTATTTTATCTAATTGGGATTTCCCTTATAAGCCAAAAGTATGAATTCTACTAGCTCTTGATAAACAATACAGGAAAATATAATTTCTCTGTGAATGTTAGGTTTGTTGGAAAATGTCATCCTCTGACCTACTCAGCCTTGCTAATCAAGAGTCATCTTCAGAGGGACTCACAGTTAAACAGGCTACAATCCATCAGCCACCCTCTTTATTTGTTTAAATTATAGTTTTTGTCGGGTATCAGGTTTAGTGTATCTGAAGAAAGCCACGCCAACATGGTTGAGGGTGTATATAGCCATGTCTCTGGTAATTGGATAGTGCGCTAAGTTTCACCTTAAGCTGTTTTGAATTAATGAAAGAAGTCGGCCGCTGGCTTTAGGTAGTTTAATTATCAGAATTGTCACATTTTAGTTATCAGCCCAAGGGGTGCATGCTGGGGTTACCGGATGGACAGATATGGGTCACTTCAGGAAAAGTCTTAATTTAAAGGAGCACTGTCCCGATTCAGAATCTTTATATTCAGAATAATTATAAATAGGAATCAGATTTTTAAAGAAAAAAGAAAGACTACTTAAATACAAAGCTGTTCAGTTATAAGGAGAAGAAAATAGATCAGTTACAATCTTAGCCTTATATATAGGACTTATGCTACTATTAAAAGGTTTCTAAATGTCAATGTTCATTGTAGGTTTTTTTTAATTTTTGCACTTAAGATTATCAAGATCAAGCAATTTATTCTAATATGCTAGACTAAACTGTGTCTCACTCTATTATTACAATAAAATCAATCCTTATCAGTAGTCTCTGTTCTAAAGCATGTAGAATATAGTCCTGTTCATTACTTTTACTTAAAAGAACCCCAATCATTTGTCCGGAAAATCTTCAGTGTCTGAAGGGTTGGTGCAGTTTCAGTTCTATGTGTTTCACTGCCCTTTTGCTGAAATTCTTTAGTGAGAATGCACAACCACAGAGCAGTGTCCCAGTGGCCATCACAATGCCCTAAATTCTATTGTTTTCCTGGCTACTATTGCTTTCCTGAAACATCAGTAAAAATAATGGAACTAATTCTTCTGAATCACTGCGCTCTTATCCCAGTTCAGTTCTAATAGTATTGACTACAATCTAAGCATTTTTGCTTCACTCACCACAGCTCTTAAAGGGCTTTCCCCTTTGAAGGCATACTCTCTGTGGGTGGTCAATACCCTTATGAAATTGTCAGACTTGAAAGTAAGATGGATTGTTACTGGAACATTAAATAGGACAGAGAGCAGATGAAATTTAAATACAAAGTTGCAGCTGTTCATAAGCCCAAAAACTTAAATTAGTTCAGCCGAACTGCTAAATTCCAATAGGAAACAAACTAAGGAGTTGGCTGCTACTTCCTTAACAGGAGGAAAATGCATCTAACGTATAAATTGAAACCCAGCAATCTTAAGGAACAAACATTTGCACTGAATGATTCCTTCCCCAGTCAACCCTTTTAATCTAATGTTTTACAACCCCTATAGAACACACAGAGAACCCTAAATCCAGGTAGTCTTTCCTAATACTCAGCACCCTCCATCTCCAGCTTTTGACATGACGATTCCCTCCTTCTTAATCTCTTCCTTGGCTTCACTTAGCAGCCCTCCTAATACCTTCTTTACTTTCTCTTTCTGTACTTCCTTTCTTGCTTCTCTTGCCTTATCAACTATCCCCTATGTGCTTATTACCAAACCTGCAGTTTCTGCTCAAATCGTTATCCTTCATTTATTTCCAGTGGTTTACAGAACATGTTCAATCAGGTGGTCATGTGTGTAAAGTCAAGTTTAAGTGTATGTGATAAGCAAAAGTGAATCCCTTGTCTAACTTCCTGCTATGGTTTGAATGTGTCCCCTCCAAAATTCAGATGTTGCCAGTGTGATAGTATTAAGGGAGGGGACCTTTCAGAGGGGACTAGAACATGGCGACTCCTCCCTCATGAATAGGATTAGGTGCCCTTATAAAAGGCACCTTATAAAAGGGCTTGACAGAGGGAGCACGACTCTCTAGCCCTCCTGCCTTCTGCCGTGTGAGGACACGGCGTTCCTCCCTCTGGAAGGCGCAGCATCTTGGAAGCAGAGACCAGATGCTCACCCGACCCTGAACCTGCCAGTGCCTGGATCTTGCGCTTCTCAGCCTCCAGCACTGTTGAGAAATAAATTTCTGTTCTTTATAAATGACCCAGTCTGTGCTATTTTGTTATAGCAGCACAAAACAGACCGAGACACTTCCCATTTCTATTAGTGTCTCCCATGTTACCCTGCTTTCATGAATGACATATGCATATGTCGAAGTCACTTTTATTACATCTTCTGTCCCATCCCACACCCATGTAGCCACTTAAATCCTAGTGTACCTGCTTCGTAAAGTTTCTGGTTTGTTTCGCTTTCTCTTATCATACTACTGTTACTCTAATTGGGACCAACATCACCTCACTTCTCATTTTTAATAGCTGACTACACAATTTCTGAGTGTCCCCACTTTATTTCATGCTAGTTATATAGGTTAGCAAGGTATACGTGGTCATTTCTACCACGTATTTGCTTTGTTAAAAATCTATATTAGCTTCTTTTTGTATATTTGAACAAATTTGAAACCCTCATGAACTGATTGCGTTTTACTTTCTTAGTCTTGCAACAGTCTTCAGCCTCGGCCTTCCGCCCCGGGTCAGCACTCTGAGCGACCTTCCCCCCGCCCGCCCGGACAAACTCACTTTTCCCCTATTCTTTCCTCCTCGCTCTGCGCTAACAACAGTCCCACACGTCTCTCACACTCAGCTCCCGACCTGCCCTCTCCACGAAGTTTGCCTGAACTAACACAAGCCCACAGTGCATTTTCTCGTTTGAATTGCCTCGGAATGACACGTACAGGCTGAGACTCTCTATAAATTTTATAGATTGCTTCCAAATTGTTTTCTAATTTATCATGAATATATGAATTTCCTCTCAAACAAGATTTAACATTCCAGAAGAGGAAGAACTGTGAATTGTACCATTTTAAAACGTGTGAATTCTACCATTGAATTTAAAAATAACTATTCCTAGTTTCTGGGATGTTTCCCCAATTCAGTTATTTCTAATCCCTGTGTGAGTATCAGAGGAACTAGGTCTTTAATGGCATAATCAGATCCCATGTCAAATAAATGACATTAAGAGTGTCATTAATATAATTCCGTATTCCCAGAGATGTTCTGGAAGGTTTATATGTATTCTCATTTATTATAAATACATTGGAGCATGCTTAAATGAAAAAGACTGAATAAAAATGAATTTAAAATGACAAAAAAGACGTTCTATAAATGTAAGAATTAATGTCTACATTCTCATGTAACTCTAAGTAAATATATAGAACAAGTATGGCCCTACTCGTTAAACCACACTCTGAACTTGTTTTGTATTATTCTGCCCACAAAAATTGCACACTTGTGGACCAGACCTGAACATTGGCCCATAATCAGGTAGCTAGTGAATTATAGATACCTAGGACACATTTGGAGAATATGAAGGCAGACAATATCTACCTCCACTCCCCCCACCCCATTCCTCTTAGGATGCATCAAGTATTTTGTGGGTTCCAAATTAGGTATCAGTGAATGCAAAGATTTTTGCCACTGCAGTATCATCTGTATAATATAAAATTCATTGACATTTATATTTGTGCTTTTATGAAACTACTAATCCCAAATGAAATGTTCTTATGAATATGAAAGGAAAATGCTTCTGTTAATATTTGGGCCTCTTTCTACATTTGATTTGTATTTGGCTTTATAAATGCTTAATCAGAATAAGAAAGCACAGCTATAGGTTAAAATGTTTTAGCAACACAAGATAGTCCCACACAATACAGAACCATTCTGATATTTCACTAAAGCTTTTGAAATAATTTATAATTTTTCCCATACATTTTTAAAATATATATTGTAGAGTACCATACATGTAGCAAAGCATTTTTATTGCGCATAAAAGTACCAGTAAACAAGCATCAGACACAAGATGTTATATTTTCTATTTAGGAGGGGAGAAAAAAAGGCAGATTAATTCTGCCTCCATTTTTGAGAAGTTGAAAAAAATTGCATTCTGGCAGGTCCGAAGAAAAGATATTTTTTAAAAATTAAAAAAACCCTGCAAAGATAATGCCACCAACTCTGAACTTCTCATGCTTTTAGATAATGAGCTGATCTTTGCTAATGGGATATGAGGCAATGGTGGTGTTACCAATTTCGAAGTTCCTAATGAAGTAGTAATACTTTCATTTAACACTAAGCTCTTATATAGACTGGTCATCATATTCAGATGTAGCACTTTGTACCCTGAATATATGAGGGCTGGGGAGACAGATAAAAGCATGCGGATCAGTCCAGTCCTCTCAGATTTGTGTGCCGTGGGGACCTACCTATAATGCTCAGACTGCACACAGGGACATTCTCATTTGTAGGCCTGGCATGACCAGCTTCACCAAAATAGTTATCCATTATTTGCTGGCAGCCGATAAACCCATCAAAAGGTAACCAATAAGTAAGAACTTATTTGAAGAGTGACATTATCTTACTACTGTCAGGGAGTATGAGCAAAATAGCCATCGGTTTATCGTTTTACAAAGAGAAGGGGTGTTTGGAATTAGAACTTTTTTTTTTAAGGTCAGAATCCTTAATCCAAAGCTGCAGAAGATTTGATGTTTTGTAAATGGTCGGTTTTATCTGAGATCTGGTTAGGGGCTTTGCCAAGTCAACGGTCTCTGAATCAGTGGCAGGAAAAAAAAAATGGAAAATTAGAACTTTCCCCTGCTTCAGATAGAATGTGATATGTTGGAACTCACAGATACCACAGAGTAGGTATCTAAGCATCATTTGTATCCAGTTATGGGTGTCATTACTTGTAATGTGTGCATATTTATGCACACAGTGTGCAAACAGGACTGATGTCCATAAACATGAAAAAGATTAGAAAATCCATTAATTAGGGTCATTTGTACAATTCCATTGTCAACTTTAATCACTCGTTTCAATTGATGTCTCCTTTAGAAAGTCAATCCACAGTAGTTATTTATTTATTCAGCAAGAATATTGTGTAGGGCTATCTTCTGCTTGACCTATAATGTTATTTCTATTAAGGCATTCATTTCATTCTAATAAACAGGAGGATAGGTTTAACACATTAACATGAGCTGTTAAATTAATAAATACTTATTAACTGTGTTAGATTTCATCTGTCAGTGGAAATAATGTGGTTGCATTTTACAAATACATGTCAATTGGCTACTTTTTATCTTTTTGTGAGGGCCTAAACAAAATCAGTATTTTTACACATTTAAACATCTAAAAAGGCTTAGGTAATTCCATAAACAGAATAATAAATTTTTTTCTGAATCAAACTTTAAAAGAGATTCTAATAAACTAATTTATCCTCCCAGTCTTTCAATCCTATCTATGCAACTTGCTTTATCTGACTGTATTCTTTATATAAACTTTTCTTCTCTCTCTTTCTATGCTCACCTCAAACTTTCTCTTTATTTTGTTGACTCATGTCCCCGATTGACTAAAGTCTGTTACACATCCAGGCTTTCTTTGGCTTGTTTAAAATAGTTGTTTTTTTTACAAGCTCCTTCTTTGGTTTTCCCCATACTAATTGCTTTCTTTACTATTATTCCTACTGGATTTAAAGGCAAGCACTATGTTTAAAGAGTATAGTCCAAGCTGCCTTCCTCCCCAGTTAACTTACTGTGGAGTTCTGAGTCAAGAGAATGCAGTATCCGTGGAAGAGAGCAAGTCTTGGCCTGCTTGGAAGCAAATAAAGAAATGGTATTTTTCTCCCCAATCTAAAAGCTAGAGAAATAGTACAAGATTTTTTTTTTTTTCATTTTTATGAAAATGACCTTAGGTAAGTCACTTAATCCCTCTAGACCTCCATTTCATTGCCTATAAAATGAAAGCGTTATAAGCTCGTTATGATCCCTTTTAAAATTAAAATTCGTGATTCTGAGATATCATGCAAAGGATTTCTAAAAGACCCAGAAAGTTATAGTGAAGTTGAGAACAATGTTCTCCACGACACCCTGATACTTCTGATCATTAACATCCAGTTTCTGCTTTTCATCCTGAAAAGTGACAGCTCCAGCAGGTGGGAAAATATTAAGGGTGAACATTCCAAAGACATGGAACATGCTAAATGTGCACACGTGAAGAATGAAGAGCCTTACAAAAGGGCCACGATGGGGCTGTCTCTTTAAAAGTGGAAGAGTTTCTTGACCGCTAGGATGTATTTCACAAGAGGGAGGACCAAGGCTTATGGCTTCCAGCTCCTTTTTCTCTGTTGCTGCAGATGCTGAGTTGGGCGTTCTGCTGCCTCTCAGTAGACACGAGCTCACCGGGCCCTGTGCTAGTCCTCGCCCAGATGTTACATCTGTTCCTCTTCCTTGCAGCTGGGCTCTGATCAGTCCCAGGAGGCCCTGCCTGGTGGTAATAATTTTCAGAGTCATAGAACTGTTGCAGGGTGAATTCCAACTGTTAAACACCACTGGAAGAAAACCCAAAATAGGTCTCTGCATGGGAGGAGACCCTCTTCCTGGAAGTAATCTTTCAGAAATTTGAATTCCTGGTACTCACCTTGGGCAGCCTTTGTTGTTCATCTCAGTTTTGAAAAAGGATGTCTTCTTTTCACTCTGATATTCCCGTCCTGAAAAGGCCCAATTTCTCCATAGGGTCTCACGCTAGCCTCCTTGTTCCTTCTTTCCTTAAGCCTACCAGTTTCAAAGCTGGCTATTTTTCACCAGTTCTCCCCCCAAATCTGTAGCCTAGAATTTCAAACAAATTATTCACTCCATGAATTTAGCATTTCAAACAAATTATTTTGGCACAAATGAAAGGTTTAAGTAAAATGGTTCTTCCTGGCATCTTCCAATACTCACCCCATTTTTTATCCATAGCTCATTTATTTCAGCTTTGACACAGATATAAAGACATACTAAAGAGCGTGAAATGTGTTATTAGTCAAAAGAAGAGCTCCTCCATCATTCTTTTTGGCTAAGTGTATCCAGGAACTCATTTCCAAGTGACTATATCCAATTAGTCTCTTCTGAACTAATTTCATACTAGTCAAAAGGTAGAACATTGTTCCATTTTTAAACTTGGCATCCCTATGATACTGATTCTAAGTTAAAATGTAGAAGCATCTTAGTATTCTCACAGATTTGCAAGAATAAAATTCATAACTTTGATCAAGGACTTTGATTCAAACAGCTGAGCATCTGCATCTAAACCTGAAAGTTGGAACTCACTGGAAATACTGAGCTTTATCTTCTTTTAGTTTCAAAAGTTGCACTATTGGGCAAGGAAAAATTTTATGCTGACCAACAATATCGACACATCTGTGTAAAAATCATGTTTATTATCTGTATTAATGTTGGCATCTTCTAATGCTTTCAGCATTGTCCTGATCAAGAAATTTATTCATTCTTCTTTTCCCACTCTTCCATCTTTTTTTTTTCCTGATTCAATAAGTATATGGTTATGCTTCCACCAGAAATGGGCTTAAAAGATTCGTTCTGTCCTTATGCACTCCTGAACTGTCAAAATAGTCACCAAAACTGTCATTGTATTACAGCAGCCTAGGAGCCACATGACTCACTAACAGTTCTATTTCTCTAACAACTGCAGTCAGTGATGTAGGTGCCATTAGAAATTCTTCCTTCATCTGCTGTAGGCTGATAAGATCAAGTAAAGCAGCTTTATTCACTTCATGCAATCCAACTTCATTGAAAAGAGAAAATGGAAAAGGATCAGTTTGTACTAAAAATAGTTTAGTGGTACTTCATCACTTGTTTTTAAATACAATCTTTGAAAAAGTCAGTAGTAGATAAGTCAACACATCTGTGGCTACACACACACACACACACACACACACACACATCCTTTCATGGTAATTTTGTCTATGGAAAATAAAATAGTTATCACAGTGTTTCATTCTAGGATTTTTCACTTTTTTGTTCTCTATTTTTACTCATCTCTTTTATATTTATATCTAAAGCCTGTTGGTGGTTTATTTTTTCCATTGATTAAACTTCCCATCATTTTTAAAATGAAGGAAAGGAAGGGGAAGAGTGAAAGACCCATCATCTTTGCTCATGCGAGTTTCCATAATCAGCAAAATATTCTCTAGTCGCACTTAAATCTATATTGCTCTACGTTCTAATCAGCAAACTCAAACTCTTCCAACTCATTAAGCTTCCTGGCATTCATCTTTCTTAATTAAGATGCCTGAAGGTTTTCACATAACCCATTACTATATCAGACCAGATCCCCTCCTAAATTTCTGTTGGGGAAATATTCTTCGTGGTAATCCTCCTTTAATATTTTTCATCTGTCAAATGTCTGTGATTCCAAGGGCCTAAACTTTCAGCTTGCAATAATATTTCAAAAATGTCACCACTAAATGTATTTTATCCACCATTTTTCCATAGAAATAGTATTTTGAAGATATTGCAATTACTTTTTTATTGTTTACTGATTCAAAGAAAAGAGCACTCAGCTGAAATGATGAAGCAGTCACTAAATTATCAGATAATTTTTAACGTATTATATAATTTTTGTTTTATTTTTTGGTAAAACAGTAATCTCTTCACCAGGGACAATTTACAAAAAAATAGTGTTGTGACATTTTTACTTCATCATATTATTCATTGTATTAATAACAGAGATTTTTGTTTTCTCCATTTTAAAATATTTATAATGAATATTTTCAAAGATGATACAAAAATAATACAAGTTATTTGGGCTAGTGTTTTTTCAGAAAAAAATAACTAGAAATCATGAAGTTTTTAGAAAGTACTTTTAATACTGTCCCTCTTCATCTCATAACAATTTTTGATTTTTTTTTTTAACTAAAAGTACTAGATAAATTGTAAGACTAGTCCTGGGTCCACATTGTTATCTGAGAAGTAAAAATACAAAATCCTGAGACATATATTGTCTTTGTGTTTTGTTTTGTTTTGCTTTTTGAGATAGAATCTCACTCTGTTGCCCAGGCTAGAGTGCCATGGCGTCAGCCCAGCTCACAGCAACCTCAAACTCCTGGGCTCAAGCAATCCTCCTGCCTCAGCCTCCCGAGTAGCTGGGACTACAGGCATGCGCCACCATACCCGGCTGATTTTTTTTTTTTTTTTTTTTTTGTATATGTTTTAGTTGTCCAGCTAATTTCTTTCTATTTTTAGTAGAGACAGGGTCTTGCTCTTGCTCAGGCTGGTCTCGAACTCCTGAGCTCAAATGATCCACCCGCCTGGGCTTCCCAGAGTGCTAGTGTCTTCGTGTTCTTAAGACTTAGGTAAAGCAATTATATTTTGCTTTTGTTGTTATTTCCTTATAGACTTAAAAAAAATAAAGAGTATTTGAAAACCACATGAATTATAGAAATAAAGAAAGAAAAATACTTGGTACAATGTGCACAAAAATAAAAGACAGCCAACAAAAGTTTGTAGATCAATTTTATTCAATTCTTTATTTTTTTTGTACAGGATCCTAACAGTATCTCACCAACTACCCTGTATATTTTATTTTTAAAGTAAAATCTCAATTTTTCTCACTGACCTTTTTATTTTTTTTTTTTTTAATTTCGGGACAAATTTTTCAACCTCTCATTTTATACTGGTTGTAGTATTTATTGCTGTAATTAATTTAGCAGAGTGATGTTCTCACACACTCATAAATTCATGGAAATAACAACTTCCATGCTGAAATTTTTCACACTTCATCACAGCCCAAATATGAGTTTATCTTCAAAATTTGAGGAAGATCTTAAATCACTGATTTATGAGAACACTCATAAATCAAGCCCCTATTCCTAATGCCAAAAATATTTTGGCATTTTAGATTAATTCACATTCAAAAATAGCTTAACTTAAATTACAACTTTAGTGGATAAACTTTTTTCATTAGAACTTTTAATTAACTAACTGAAAAATATACTATTTTTTAAATCACTTTACCTGGTTTTCATCATTCAAAGATTCATAAAAATCTAAAAGAAAGGAAATACATTTTGACCCAAGATGTATTAAAATAATGTTAGTTGGAAGTTATTATATTATTATATTCTTTCACATTTCATGTATAAATGTGCAAGCATCAACAATACCAAATGTTCAGCAGTTCCAATATGAATATATTTGTTTGTTTCCCATTCAAGATATATCTGTATATATCTCCAGTTCCCAACAGGCAAATCCAGAGATTTAAAATTTCAGTCTCTACTTGAAACTGACCCTCTTCAAGTCTCCAAGTCCCCTGAGCCCTCTTTTTCCTCCAGTGCAATTCGATAAATTCAATTCCACGAGTATTAATTGCACCTCTGCTCTGTGAACAGCACTGGGTGTGTAGTACAACAAAGGGTGGGCTTCGGTCTTTCTCCTCCGTGATTTCGCCATGGGAGAGACGTGCTCCCTTCCTTTCCCCTGGAGAACCGGAGCTGCCAGTAGGATCACTGGGAACAGAAGTATCGCGTCTGGATGTTGCTAGTTTCCTTATTCTCTCTCAAGTGGCAAATGACCTCCGTGAGAGGCACCTATCTCTGCCTAAGCTTTCCTGCACCTGCTCATGTGTGCACACACTCTCTGCTCCATCCGTTTCTCCACGGCAGGTAGATTTTCATATTCTTAACTTTCAAATACTTCCCATGCTAAAAGCCATCAGTTATTTCTTATTTCTCTGGTCATAGAGGTTCATTCAAAATACTTTCCTAACATGTCAGAGAGCACAATGAAAGGTTGCTTTGACCAATCTGGAAAAATAACCAGCAAACCCTTTTACACATAATGATAAGTTGGAAGGAAAAAGGAGAGTAAACATTAAAGGTATTAGGGTCCTTCAAAGCAACACTAGAGTTGACATTTTTATAGTCTGATAATTAAAGTCTTTTTCTATATTTCCTTATCGCTCAGCAGAGTGGTAGAGAAATGATTTGAATAAAATTTGTGATAATATATTTACCCACATTTTTATTAACATATAGTATATATATTAATAGAGTGCCATCAGAATAGTTTGCATTCCATTGAGTAGAGTGCAACTGTCTGGACTTTCATTCAAAATATAGCATTCTGACTCAAATAACAGTTTGCAATGGCAGACAAGCAGTTCATGATGGACACTTGGCCTGGTGTGCATGGTCACTGGCCCAGAGGGCCATATTGTCCAGGAAAACCAGCCAGCAACTCTCCTCTGGGCTCGGAATTCAGAAAGAGCCCAATTTTTACGTACAAAGAGGAGACCAATGACGCTGACTTGCAGTACACCTTCCCAGTGATGACAGGAGACAGGAGGAATTTGACACTAAGCTATTTTCCAAAAAATCACAGCCCTTCTATAACCAAGAAACTTGTAATGGTGTGGGGGGTCCTATATATATTCTACCTCTGTGCCAAAAATGTATGAGCCTGTCTGTTGTGATGAGTCAAAATTATTGGATGGAATCACATGGCCAAAGTGACCTGGTGAGTTTACTTGTGGAGTGACCACATCCACTGTTCATGCCACTCTCATAAGGATCTTGGAATAAATTTCAAATTTCCTTCACTGCAAGGGAAAAACAAAAACAAAACCTCTTCAGCCTTTCGCCTGGGGCCACCCAGAATGTGGTCCACTTTTGAGGCTAAATTCAATATTTGATCTCCCAAACAAAGGGAAAAGGAATCAATGTTAGCCAAAACAGTTCTAGAGGAGCCTCTCCTCCTATCTACAGGAATTATTTTAGAGATGTCCCATGGAATCTACCCATTGCACAATGGGAATCTGTAAGTTTTATGATCCTTTTCCCACGGTATGTGCTCTATAATATTTCCAGATATTTACTAAAAATACTCGCAGCTGAAAGCCCCTAACACACCCCTCACATCAGCACACACATTTCCACTCTCTTTCCAGCTGCCCGCTATATTTAAAATCATAGAATTTTAACACAATGTTTTCCCACTCTGGGATCTTGTTTCGTGTAAAGTTATGAATTAAAATATAAAATACCACCAAAAATACAGGGTACATCAGCATCTTCCAATTATTATATGAAGTGAATTTTCATGTTTCTATCAAGTTTTCACATCCTTCATTCCCCCTAAGAAACTGCAAATGGATCATTATAGCAAATTTTTTCCCCCTGCCTTCTCCAATGGGAATTCTCACTCCTATGATTTAGATAACAAAGAAGCACGTCACAGGACTGGGTAGCTTTAATCAAATTTGAGCCATATGATGCCAGACAGAAACGTATGGCTTGGCATGACAATCTGGCCGTCCATATGTTCTAGATAAAGAGGTAAATGCATGTGCGTGAGTGCGTGTTTACACACACACACACACACATACACACACAGTTTGGAGATACAGATATATACATAGAGAGACATATATCTATATCTCCAAATCTGCTGTCATTTTTTAAAGCCCCAGATGTTTTGCTTCTTTCTCTTTTTTGCTTGATGTTCAGAGACCAACATAGATTTTCTAGCCACATGTTTAAGTCATTCCCCAATGTGAAAGAGAAGGGCTTAGTTATTTGCCATAACTGAAAATTACTTTTAAAAGCAGCAGAGGAAAAAAAAAATAGAAAATTTATTAAAAGAGTGGAAAGTGATCGCCAAATGTAGTCACAAACTCTCAGTTTCTGTCAGTGTCACTGGCTTCTGAGACCAAGATCCCTGCTATAATCTCCAGGTGCACATCCACTTAGATATTTAAAGTATGTGCTCCAGGAGAACAGAAAGTGTTTTTCCATGATATGGAGTGATGGGATGAAGATTAACTGCAAGTAGCATTCATCGAAAAATATTTAAGAATGTTCTATTTTATATTAGGTGTCATCTCAGCATCACCTGCGTGAATATAACTTTTTAAAATTTTTGGAAAAATGCTTTTATCCTTTCACAGTTTGGTTGCTTTATTCCATTAGTGGTTTCTTACTGAGGACAAGAAGAAGGCATTATTTACTCAGCAAATAGTAATTGGATACTGAGCCTCGTGCTAGTGATTCTCTTCACTGCACTCTCTGAAGGAAGCAGCTACACTGCTTCAGGATCTACTTAATTTCTGATTTTTTTAAAAAGTCCAAACTCTGAATAAATTTGTACATGTATGTGTATTTGTTATAGATTTTTCTACTCTTCTACCAAGGCAAAGAGTACACCTCTTGGAGGAGAGAACATTTATGCTCTCCCTCTGCAGTTTAAGAGCATCTAGAATTGTATTACACACATAGAAAGTGCTCCATAAAAGTTTGCGTTCCTGAGAAACAGTTTCAACAGCGATGCCCAAGACAGTTCCTAGTCCCTCTCTTTTTCTGCCTAAAGAGAGAGGAGTGACTGGCAACAATTCCAGCTTCATTATGGGATCCTCACCTCTGGCCCAGCCTGTCATCTCTGCAACGGAGCACATCATCCCTAATCAACTAAAACCAATTACTGTGTGACTTTGGGTAATTAACCTCCCTGTGTCTCAGTCTCAACTTCGGCAAAGTGCAGGACTTGCAAAATTTTGCTGCTAAGGTCCTTCCACACCTAAAACACTGTTGGTCTTTAAAAAAAAAAAAAGAAAGAAAGAAAGAAAGAAAACATAACCTTGGAGAACAAGCTTCCTTCCTCACAAATCGAGATTTGAATGCAATCTGTGGCCCAACTGGTCCACACTCCCGATTTTCCTCCTACTGGGCTGGACATGCCTTCTCATCTCATTGACAGATCCTCATTCTAGACCTGACTGCTAAGTCTTTGTGTGACCCAGGGCTCAAGCCTCCTGTCCCTTCTTTTCCATTCTGTATTCAAGTCCTTGATGAGCTCAATTCTAATGCCATCTCTATAATGATTTCCAAATTTGTCTCTCCAACACCCTGCCTGTCCCTTGAACTCCAGACGTATATTCAACAATCTATTCAACATCTCTTCTTGGATGGTCTGCGGGCATCCTAAAACTTAACTAGTCTAAAACTGGACTCCAGATATCCACTCCCTTCCTCCCTCCAAAAACGTGATACTCCTTCTGTATCAAGATATCTTCAAGTCTCCCCATGATCTGACTCTCTCATATCCTCTGTTGCCACCACCTTTGGTACAAGCCACCATCATGGCTCACATGATCTTATATCCTCCTGACTCCTCTGGCTTCTTCTCTTTGTTCCCCACAGTCTATGATCCACCTAGCGGCCCTTTAGAACAAAGCAGATCATACAACTTCTGTGATTAAAACATTCCAAGGCTTTCTGATCACACTTAAAATCTAAGTGTTTGCATATGGCCTACAAGGCCCAATGTGATGTGGCTCTTGGAAAAGTCCCAGCTCTCATCGCTCACTCACTGGTGTCGTTGTCATTGTTCACAGGACTCTGCCTGGGTGCCAGCAATGCCCTTCCTTCAAATGCTCCAGGGCTCTCTCCCACACGGCATTCAGCTCCCTGCTCCAACACCGTCTCTCTGGTCCACCCTCTATAAAATAGTATCTGCCTCCACGTTTTCTCTATTTCTTTGCCTTGTCTTGTTTTCTATAGCACATATTGTTCCTGGCATAATAATGTATACTTATTTTTTAGTATTGAGTTGTTATCTCCTCCATCAGTATGTGAGCTTCATAAAGGCAGGGACTCAATCTGCTCTGTTTGCGATATAGATACCAAGTATCTACAGCAGTGCCGGGCACATAGTAGGTGTCTAGCAAGTATGTATTAGACCAATGACTCACAACATTGACTCATGAGTTCCAACTGCTGGGCAGATCTCACCTGTGCTGCAGAGGTGACCATGTGAGAGCTCAGTTCAAAAGGATTTGTTAACTTCAAATGTGATAAGGGTAGCAATGATAATTACTGTTTACTGTGTGCTGACTATTCTGCAGATAACGATCTAAGTATTTATTATTTATTTACCTTACTTAATCCTCAAGAGAAAATTACTTGGGATTATGTCTACTTCTGAGATGAAAAACTAGAAGTCTGGTCTCCACAGTTAAGAAGTAATGAAGCGGAGGCTGAAGTTCCAGGGCTACTAGAGGCCACATTTTTAACACAAAGCCCAAACTCAAATGCCCACAAGAACCAAGCCATATTGAAAAACGAGGGCTGGGGGTTGGAAAATAGCCAGTGGACCTTCTTGATTTCTTTTGTCAACTCACTTTTAGTAGAGATCCAGGTGAAGATAGATATTTCTCAGCCATGAAAAAAAATGACAATCATTAATTCATAATGATGCTCCAAAGTAGGAGTACATCAGAAAGCAGGGAGGACAGCAGCAAGTGTGCAAATCCTAAAGGGGGATTTGTTCCTAGCCAGTTGTTGCTATAAAGAAATACGAGCCCAGAGTTTCAGATTTTTAAATGAAATTTCCCAAAGTTTTAAATGATAACTAAACATTGTCAAGCACTAGAGACCAAGCAAGGCATATCCGTCAGCCAGGCCATGTCAACCCACAGACAACCTGGTTGTAAATTCTGGCCAAAGTCCTGTGCTGGGTGTTACAGGTGAGGGGTGAGAGGAGGAGGAGGGATGAAGTAGAGAGGATGATGGAAGAGAAGGAAGGAAGGAAGGAAGAGAGGAAAGAAGGAAGGAAGGAAGCAAGGAAGGAAGGAAGGAAGGAAGGGCGGGCGGAGGGAAGGAGAGAAGGAGGGAGGGAGGGAGGAAGGAAATGTGAACAGAGACCGTACCATCACCATAGGAGCTAATCAAGCCCCCAGACTTCCAGAGGAAGGAAAATTATTCTCATCTGGGGCAGTCAGAGCACAAATCATAGAATAAGTGGGATTTGAGCAGACCCTGAAAGAGGTGAATTGGGTGCATGAGTGAAAAGATACTTCAGTATGTCATGATTCAGAGAAAACAATGAATGTATAATGTTCTGAAAAGCATGAGATGCTCTATACATTTAAAGAAATATTAATGACAAGCTATAACTGGCTATTTGTTACCATCTTATTAAGACAATATGCATTTTGGGGTATTTTCTTGAGTTTAACTACATCTTAGGGCTAGGGTGTTAAGCTGTGCAAGCTTTGTTTTAAAATAATATCTTTGGATATTTATATTTCATACCTGGGAGTACAGGTGACTGTATTTGCCTTATTCTTTCCTTCCTTCCTTCCATTACATTTATCTGTAGGCTTTATGCTGGGGGGAGGGGGGAACAGTTGATTCTCATTTTGTTAGTTACATAAAGGCAGTTTTGAAAATTCTATGTGCCTATTTTTTTTTTTTAAGTTACTTTCAATAATTAGGGACTGATTTGAAATGTGTAGCAGTGATGGTTTCCCTTTGTCTTTCAGTAACCTTTCTGTCCTCTATCTGATAGCTGAAAGTTTTCGGTTTGTGGTTTTTAAAGTGGTGTTAAGGGACATATTTCTGCCTGAGAACAGAGCTGTCCACCCACATAGCCCAACAACACTGTGCTCATGCAATTATAAATTAAATAATAATTTAATTTTAAAATATTTAAATTTAATATTTACATTCCATATTGGGCACTACATTTTGAAGACAGCAATTTTCTGATTAATGTCTTTAATTTTAAGCACTCTAATATAAGGAATAATAAAAATGACATTTTAGACTATTCTGAATTTAAGAGCATAAATAGGGAATTTCAGGGCCTAGTTTTTAAGAATAGATGCTAACAGGATAAACAAAATTAAACCTGTCGTTATGCAAAAATTTTTATTCATCCTGCACATGATATTTTAATATGCATTTATGGGGTTTACAGCAAATTTAATTTTTAGTTTGGAGTAAAAGATAGTATTACACTATATAGGTGATAAATTTGGTTATCATAGTTATGTGTATGACCCTTAAAAGGTGAGCACACTAAATATACCTCAAAGACAGAGCTATTAACCTTAGAGTGGATTATAGATTGGATCTGTGAGAAAAAGAAGTACAAGCAAGGTGTAGAGGTTTTTATTAATATCCCCATTATTTGGTTATAAGTATTAGAATATTTGAACATAACATTTATAGGCGCTAGCACCACAGAGCACCCTGGAAATTTTTAGTTCATTGTGTTTTCAGCTTGACTTCTGCCTTCCCTTTCTGAATTCATTTCTTATTGTCTTATTACGAGTACCTAGAAGAATTTATTTCTACTACTTTAACAAGCCTTCAGCTGGCTCTTTTCCCTACACACCTTATTAATTCCCACTTGTGTGTCTTTGCTAGTATTATTGAGATCATAAAAATTGGAGTGAGTCAGACATGAGTTTAAATTCCAGTTCTGCTATCTGTGAGCCCTGTGTCTTTGTGCAAATTATTTAATCTCTATGACTTTTGATATCTTTATTCATAAAATAAATACCATATATGGTTATCGTGGGGATGAAATCAGATGGGTATTGTCCGCACAACTTGACCAGAGAACATATGTTGCCGTGGACAAAGTGTTATACTGAAATGGGATGATGAGAGACATAATCTCACCCCAGCTCACCTAGCTCACCTTGGGCAAATCACCCAAATTCCCTAGCTCCAGCTGTCTTCCCCAACGACTCAGGGATTCTAAGTTTCTGTGACTCAGTTCCTGTTATTCTAGTTTCACATGTCCGTGGCTTCAGCACAGCTGCGGGTAACTTTCCCACCAACATTACACTATATATGTTTGTACATCACCTAGCAATGATTTTTTACATTTTAAAAACTAATGTAATGGAATGAACAAAAGATGCCTTCCTATCCTTTTGTGCATAAAAACTAGGCATTTGAGGGCAAAGAAATAATAGCTTCTTAATAAAATCTTGTTGCATACATAGCCTCCTTGTTACAGTTTATAGCATTAACCTACTCAATAGCAAATTTCTACAAATAGCACATCTTTTCAACTTAATTTCTTTGAATCTACTACTGAATGTTTACATTCTTGGTATGATAAAGTAATCTTTATGTCAATGTACCAACTGAAATTTTACAAAATTTCTTACATTTATTTTCAAGTTATCTATATCGGTTTTCTTAACAAACATATATCAAAAAATCAAAAAGTCTCATTATTATATTGGCTATTTCATTCATGTAACATTTGGTGTTTTATAAGGAAAATAAAACATATGTAAGTGTAAATACTTGTGTAACATATAGTGGTAACACCTCCCTCTCCTCTGTTACTCTACCCAAAGTTGGTCATTTGATCAGTTTAAGTTTTAGTCCAGAATATGTCTGTGCAGACAGCAGCATATGTGCACACATATGCTTTTGTTATTTACACTGTGTAACATACCTTACTTTTTATTCTTTTTTTTTTATTTCAGCTTATTATGGGGGTACAAAAGTTCAGGTTACATATGTTGCCCATGTACCGCCTATCCCCCCAAGTCAGAGCTCCAGGCGTGTCCATTCCCCAGACAGTGCGCATTGCACTCATCATGTAGGTATACACCCATCCCCTCCTCGCTCCCCACCCCGCCTCCCCGAGTCAGCACCTTCAAGTGTGACCATTCCCCAGACGGTGCTTAATACTGCTCTTTGGAAATATTTTCTTACAAGCTTTGCAAAACCACATGACTTTTAAAAAGTGACTCCATGCAGTTCCATTACATGGATATCCCATAATTTATTTTCTAGCATTCTTTCACTATCTCCTTAGTTGTTTCTAGTTGTTTGCTATTATGGACACTGCTGCAGTGGGCATTCTTTTATAGATTTATATCTTAGAAAACGTCTTTGAGTATATCCTAGCTCTGTGATTAGGATCAAAAGGTACATAAATTCCTTGGTGATTTATTTTATTTCAGAAGATTCTTGGTAATCATTTTTTCATCTCTAACCCTCTCAAAATCACTGCCCATTTCACAGATGAGAAAAAGTGGGGAATTCAGTCAGAACATTTGATTAAAGTGTAAAGACAAAATTAGAACCTGAAGCTCCCTGCATCCTCATCTCTTTTCTAACTCCTCGCGCTGGATTTCCAATGAACTCCAAAGAAAAAGTCATTTGGAAAATTGAGCATCTTCAACAAATGGATTAAGGTGGTGGCTGATAAGTCTTTGAAGAGCTGCATAGAAAGAGACGCAAAGAAAGACACGCTGTGCTTTTTTTTTTTTTTCCCCACAGACTGACCTCTTTGGAGTTATAATAAAGCCAAGCTTTTCACTTTCCTTGTTTACCAGGTTCTATGAGAGAGAATAAAAAGAAAGATATTCCTGTTGATGAAAATGATGACAGATAAAATGTGTTTGAAGGCTATAAAAGCTCCTTACATCTGGAGCAGCTGGCAGCCTGGGATTGGACTCTAAGGGGAGCTCATAGATATCTAATTTGAGCAATGGTTAAAAGTAAACTCGGGAACAGCTGATTCAGTGCAGTTATCTCTGGCGCTGGGAAGTTTTCGTGATGTTCAGCGGCTAGCACATAAAAATTCACATGACACGTATTTGCTGAGTCCAATATCCTTATGAAAATGAACAGGGATGATTTACAGGAGCATATTAGACACAGATGTTCTTATATAAACCAGGATATAACATGATAGAGAAGGTAATGAGCCATTAAAATGGGCAGAAAAGACCTGCTAATGTTTCAATAATTATGTGCATTAAAATACACAAATAACACACAAATAGTAGGGGGATGGAAATCAATTAGATTAGATAAGTTGTTATTCATTCTGTAAATATTTACAGCCTGCCACAAATAAGGATTTTACTAAAACCCAAGAAGGACACAGAAGCTTTGTACCTCAACTCTATTTCAAGATCATGCACTAAAGATATTGACTCCAAAATGAAGAAACCTAGTAGGATAATGAAAACAGAGATAGGCCACGGCCATTTAGCCACAAAAGCTGTTTAAGGTACTGTGATTTGAAGCACTATTGATGATTTTCAGCTCAAATTCTACATCAGAGGAATGAGGAAGAGGAAGAGGCAAAGAGAAAGAGGACACTTCGTTACATAAACTCACATGATGGGATTCTGGTATGATGAATCTCCAAGTTTCATCAGGAATTTCCATTCTGAGCCCTGATAAACGCTGCCCTCATTATGCTAAAGAGCATGATATGTACATACACAAATTTCTCTAATATGATTAGTGTGTGATAACTGTGATGAGAGTCAATCATATAAGTGCTGCTAGAATAGTAGCAAGGAGGATGGAAAGGAATGGAATGACTGAAGAACTGCTCAGGGAAAAAAGCAACGTGAGATTGTAAGATTGGTCAGAGATGGGGGAATGAAAGAAAATTAAGGGGTGCAGCTCCAAATGTGAACTTCTACTTGGGAGATGAGAAAGGTGCACTATTCGAGAAGACGCAAGGAACATGAGTTTGAAGGAGACTGACAGCATCCTGAAGACAGTGAGTTGGTGGGCTTCCATGCAGAAATTTCCAGCAGACCTTTGGAAATGCACAAATGGAGCTCAAAAACAGTAACAGCACAGGGATCACATGTTTCATTTTAATCTGCTTAGAAAGGATAGTTGAACACATGGATGAGGGTAGGAATATATGCAAAATAGGACAGAGAGGGTAAAAAAAATAGACCCAAATGAGCTATCCCTCTCATTGGAGCAAGAGCAAAAAACATCCAAAGAATCATGGAATGAAAGAGCTGTAAGGTTAATGAGCCATACGCACTAACACGGATGCCAAGGCAAAAAGGAGATGTGAGGAGAGCTGGATGGTTGAAGGTATAAAGTATATCCTGCAAACAGGGAGAGTCAGGAACTGAGAAAAGACCATTGAATTTGATCTGTAGGATGGTGCTAGTCAATGAGCAGTTTGAGATAGTGGTGGGAGCACAAAGCCAAACAGCATCTTAGCCCAAGTCTATTGCAACAACCTCTCAGCTGGGCTTCCTACTTCTAACCTTTCCCTTCTTCAACCACCCTTCTTTCTACCCCAAGTTATCTTTCTCAACTCCCAATTTAATAATCTCACTCTTGTGGTTAAAATTTTTCAATGGCTCCTCTTATCTGTAGATTTCAAAATTCTCAACTGACACCATTTGCTGCAATCAACTCTATGTTATCTGCCTTCCTTTAACAGGCCTTAATGTTTTATATCTTTTACCTTTGCTCATGCTGACCCTTCAAAATAAACCACCGTCCAGTGCCTATCAACAGCCTGGTGACCCACCACAGATGTCCCCTCCTGCACGAAGCCACCCCAATCCTACAGGCAGAACAAATTCCTCACTTCAATATTTCCGTAAAACTTTTCAGGGGTTTATGTTGTATTATTATGTCACATTTACTAAATAATGATTTGTTTATACGTCTTGTCTCTCCTATGGTGGAAGAAACTTAAAATGGTGTTACATTCATTCGTACAGCCCCAGCACCTAGCATTGTCCACATCTATTGTTTCTCATTCCTTTTGAAGGAATGAAGGAATGAAGGAATGAACGCATACATAGCTGCTAACATGCAGGATGTGTGGGAAAGGAGGGGGCTGAGCATGTGTGAGAGCCGAGCGGAAAGAGTGAGTCAAGGGAAAAGATGGTTAATGCTAAGAGAGGGGAGAGTGAGGTCATGAGTGGAGCTACAGCCTGAAGCAGACAGGATGTACGATATAAATGATATAGATGCCAAAGTGAGTCGTAGAAAGAAAAGGAGACTAATTTTCCCTAGAACCAGGGGACTGTGCACAGGAGACCATAAGCAAAATGACCACTATTGAGGATCTTTTATGGGTCAGGCACTAGGATAAATCCTTTATACACTTGTGTTCATTATGTACCATTACAAGCATTGTCACTTGTCTATTTACAGAAGATAGGACCAACCATGTAGGTTTTAGAGTTTGGTTGTAGTTGCAGAGCTAAAGTTTGAACCCAGGGCTGTTTTCTCCAAGGCTCCTGCTCTTTTCAAAAAATAAAAATTATTGATGTTTAGATGGGGGCCCTAGTAGAATATCAGGAGGACAAGGAGATTTAGATTCCCAGGAGGCAGAATTAAAATGAGCTAGAAGGAGTCTGTCGTGGGTTGGAAGACAAGTAAAGCCAGAATGCTGTTTGCACTAATATAGGAATATTTTATTCTACAGCTTCACCGATTTGGGCTGAGAAAGAAAAGGCCACTGTTATGTTTTAGAGTTTGCAATAATCTTCTGAATGTTCCTAGCACTTTCTCTTATATTGAGGAAGACTGTATTAGCTAATTTATTTTACAAATATTCATGAAGCACATGCTATTAGTGCTCAGGATTATGAATTTCATATGAAATATCAAAGAGGAATCATGCACAGTCCTCAGGGAAAAGATGCTTTAATGGAGCTTAGATAGAAACGAAATCACTATGCCATGAGGTAAAATATCACACATGCTGTAAGAGTGATTAAAACAAAAAGATGAGACAATAATTGACCTGAATCTGATGATATATGTGGGACATATTATATTCAACCAGGAGAGTAGAATAGACATTTCTTCAGAAAGAAAGGAATGAAAGAAAGAAGTGGGGAAGACAGGAGAGGAGAAGAGAAGAGAGGAGAAGGGAGGGAGGGGAGGAAGGAATGAAAAGGGAGAAAGAGAGAGAGAGGAGAGGAGGGCAGAGGAGGGGAGGGCAGGGAAGGGGAGGGGAGAACTGTGAGGGCAGGAAGATGGTTTGGATCCAGTGTGTATCCTTGGAAAAGGCTAAGATTAAAAACAATGATTATTAAGATTCATACCTGGCAGGCAATAGGTAGTCATTGAGGCTTGAAGAAAACTCCAGTACAGCCAGTATGATTTTACAGATTGGATCACATTTATTCTTCAATGAAAATCCTTTTGTGGTTTCTCATTGCTGTTAGGATGAAGTTTGAAATCTTACCAGGACTCTTGGAGTCACATATCATCTGGTTCAACCTAGCACTCCAGTTTTAACTCAAGCTGATGCTCTTGTCCCTCCCAGCTCAAGGGTTTAGCATATTCTGTTCCCTCTGCAATCTCCCCACCTCTTCCCTTGGGAAAGGACTCGCTTTTTTTCCAATCTCGTCATGCACATCTCTTTCTCAGGAAGAGATTCTCCTCTGGAATTGTAGGCTAGATTAGTTCCCTAGTTACACCCTCATGGCAAACTGTCCTTCACAACACCAAATTACAGTTGCAATTCTGTAGATACGTGGGTCATTACTTGTATAATGGCAGTCTGCCAAATTGAACTGTAAATTCTGTGAAGGCAGGAACTACATAAAACCAGCTAATAAACATGATCCCCAGATCTAACACAGAAAAGTTATGGATTATTGGAGATGGATTATCAATCAAGACTATGGATTATTGGAGATGACTTTTTGATGTAAGGACTTAAGATGAATAGACAGGGAAGTTGTCAAATGTCCAGAAAAAGAGTTATTGCAAGTATGGTACAGATAGGAAAGAAGAGGTATGGTTAAGAGGTATTTAAGAGTAGAAGCAACAGGACTTAGAGATTTATTGGCTGGATTATGTATAAATAACTTGAGAGGCCTCATAAAAAATAGTTAACAAGTTCCATTGTTTTTCCATCTTCCCTGATTTTGAAGCAATCTTTTCTCAGGTCTATTAGTAATTCAATATTTCCCACTATTGCAGTTCCTTTTATCCTACACATTCTTCACAGAGCATTCTACACGTATTCAGTGAGCACCTACTGTGAGCCAGGCTCTTCTCGGTGCTTGATAAACAGCAACAACCAAGGCAAACGAAGGTCCCTGTATTAGTGTAGCTTCCATTTTTGCCAGAAAGTTACAGAAAGGATCCTTCCCAGCAAATAGTAGATACGAGTATATTATATTGTCTATTTGAAGCGGAGTTAGTATAGGAAAAGGAAAAGTAGAGCCGTGTAAGCGGGATCAATAGGAAGAGCCCGGTGGCACTGCACCAATTCTCTGTAGCACATAACACGTATTCATTTTAAAAGCAGCTCTCTTTTTTGTTTGTTTTACTTTTAATGAAACCCAGAAACTTTCCAATTGTAGGCATTCAGTGAAATGTAGTTTCCCTTTTCTTATCTATTTCCTGGAGATAAGATCCTCCAGGGCAGAGAGGGAGTAAGAAAGACATCCTGGCAGTGGGAAGAAATCTTTCTTGTTAGAGCTGAGAGCAAAAGTCCGGCACCAGCAGCGCCCCCTTCAGCCCGGAAGGGCTCTCAGCGCCTCTCCCCACTCAGCCTGGCAGCAGCCTGCCTCAGACTCCTTTACTTTCTTATCCTGCAGACATATTCTTGGGCTACTTTTCCCTTTCTCACTTTCATCAGTTTCTTCTCTCTAAAATCTGACATGGCCTTATTGACATACAGGAGAGCACTGGACAAGGCGTTTTATTTGTGGGTTAGAATTATCTCAAATAAATAACTGTTACATTTAATTTTTCATTCATGAACTATAATTTTTTCATGGCTTTCTGAATAGCATTAATAAAATTTGCATGTTCATCATAACAGTAAATAACAAAATATAAGGTAATAAATATTTAATAGCTTTTCCTCAACTGTTAGAGAACAGTTGGAACAATAAAAACCCTCGAAGAAACTGACTTTCGAAAACAGAAGGTAAACATATTTTTTTAAAAAACTGCTCAAAACTTAAACAGTAAGAAAAGAATAAATTAACTTCTTCATTATCTTAGCCTACAAGATGGCTATTTTTTAACTGAAAAAACAGTTTGTTAAATAGATTCCAATTATTTAAATCAATTAAAACTTAACCACAAGTTTAAAAGTCAAATGTTCAATTAATATTTTCATTTATTCCCAAAAATGGAGGAATTGTTTCAAATTAAATTAAATATACTAATTATTTTGGCTTTGGGCAGACATGATTTTAATGTGTTTATAGGTTTTCAATTAACAAATCAATCATGTCCATAAAATCCTGGATTCTTGACTTCTCTTTTAAAAACAGGAACATTTATATTCCTCATTTCTTCCTATCCATCTGCTTTATTCATTTATGTATTCATATTACCTCTCTGCCCCTGAAGGGATATAAGTTGACAACCCCAAATCCACTGATCAAAGAAAAAAGTAAGAGAAGTGGTCCTTATTTCTCAAAAAGCTTGCAACATAAAGGTGACAACAAATACCTTATAAATTTTTAAAAATAAATAATTGAGTTCAAAAAGACAAGTTTAATAGGATATTAACTATGTTTCTTCTATTAATATTGATGTTTCAGATGAGATGCACACACATACACACACACACACACACACACACACACACACAAAGTAACCTGAGACCACCACTGTAGGTGCCAAGCCAACTCAAGGGTATGAAATAGAAATTGAAGATTGATCCAATCAGAGAGGATAAGAATTGCTTTGTGAAGTTGGTGAGTTGTGGAACCATGATACTGGGCAAGGGAGTGTTTTCCCATAAACTGAATCCAGTTGAGGGGGACTTAACGCCAGCCACACGAAATGCGTAGTATGTGTCTTCTGTGTTTCAAGAACACAGAGACTGATGTCTGACATTTTCTTGCACTGACCTGGTGGCAGGGAGCTGGGGAGGAGATGTGCTGAGGCAGAGAGAAGAAGCCTCCCAATCCTTCTTCCCCACTTGAGGTTTTCCAACTTAAAACAGTCTGTGTGTGAGTGTGTGTGTGTGTGGTGTATTTGGAAGAATAAATTAGAGAAAGATTTGAGGTTTTGATTTGACGCTGAATTCAACTTTTTAAAGCTAAACCTAAGGAAGTATTTATCTTGTACCTGAGAGTAATCTTTAAAAATATGAGATTACCTGAGATTTCACTCCAAGGCCTGGAAATACAGTTTGTTGAAAGTAAGTTGAAGGTGGCACGACAGGGAAATAATGAAGTGGTTTTCTTTAGCTGCCCTTCCTGGCCCTGCTCATTCAATGAAGTGACACCACCTGAAGATTGGCACAAAGGGCCCCCAAGGCTGTTCATTGTGAATGACAGAAAATTAGTTCAGAGAAAAAGAAATGAGTGTGCATTTTAAGGGACAACAAATGCTCATGGGTGAGAAGAAAGGATTGGAAAAGAGTTGGGGACCACTTACAGATTACTTTAGAGTTAGGGCATTGTGAACTCTGGGGACACATTGATTTGTGGTCCCACTGCCTAAGAAGTTCAGTGGCTCACTCTGCCTAACTAATTACAACCTGGAAATCGAGTCTGGACATAGAGAGTGAAAATACATTACGGCTTCAGGTGTTTGTGCTCTCTTTAAGAAATATGTATTAAATGCCTGGTCAAGGCCCATGGTTAACCTCCACAGTTAAATATACCAAGTAAATCGAGATGTAAAGAAACATATTAAACTACCATTTTAGTAAGAGTCTGATTTTAAAGTTAAATGGATGAGAAGACAGGAATTGAAGACAGGAAAGGAAATGACATAAGTGAATAGTTCAAGAGAAATGATAGACTGGGAACATGATTTGAAGAGCAATGTAGAGAGGAGGTTTATCAAAAGACAGCTCTCCCCAGAAGTTTCTTGTGTCATTTTAAACAATATTTAACTAAGTATATGGAAGTAAGCATGGTCCTAGGAAGGGAACTTTGAACTTGAAACCAGTGGATGAACTTGAAACCTAGTTGTACGTCAAACTCCTGAACATATTTATGCTAACTATTGGGAAAGACGGTCCTCCCTAGCTCTCTTGGGCTTCTGCACATCTTGCTGGGTTTGTCAAGAATGCAAAGCCCTGACTCCTCCTTACAGGAGCCATTTCTCAGGTTCATGTTTACAGAGAGATGATTTGATGTCGCTTTCTGGGACAAAGAGTTTGTTTTCTTACTGTTTACTATAAAATGAATGGATTCCCTGAATTCGGTGTTTCTCAGCTGCATGCAAACCCACCGTATGAGTAGCATCCATCTGGGCCCTTCCATATCACTTCCATGAGACTTGAAGGGACAAAGGAAACCAATACAAACATGATGACGCTCATGCTGTGTATTGGGCTTTGTGTGACAAAGTCCTTTGTCTCTGACTCAGGAGTCTTGTGTCTTCTGCCAGCATCCATGAAGCATTAATAGCTTAGCTTACTAGCTTATGTGCAGGGTAAAATCCCAGACCTGACAATCATCACTGATACATGTAGTCTTTACCATTGCAAATGACTTTCCCTGGTTGGGTTTATACCATTCAAGGATATTCAAAATATTATATTTGGAATGTTTTGTTACGTTATCGTCTAAACATTCCTTACTTGTTGGACAACTTTTAGCTGTTAATGACTCAAAGCAAATTAATGACATGTATATACCTGGATAAGTCAGCATCCTTTTCCTACTTTTTTTCTAATACTCATCCTCTAAATATGTATCTTTAAAATAAACTTGTAGATATTTTAAAATGGGGTCAACAAGTTCTCATCATCTGAACCTTCCAACTCTTCCTCTTTTCACCAATGTATATAAGTTCTCTCTCCCCTGCAGAGACCTGTTGGAACACACCTATATAAGGTAAACATGACTTGAATTAAAAGCAGAAAGATAGTCTGTTGGTCTCTTCTGAATTCATACTGTGACACTGATTGCAACTTGGACATGTCGAGGAGTGACCTCCACATTATAACAATATATAACATAATAAACAAATGTGGCAACGTAAAAAATATTGCTCTAATCTTATCAACGGCAGGCTGCAGTAAGATAATTATGAGGATGAATAGCCTTATTAATGTCAAATACAATAGTATTTTCAATAAGCTTGTGACAGAGCATCTCCTATTCCTTTGCAACCAATACTGAAGACTTGTGGAAATATGAACTTTTTCTCAGATTCATAAAGGCATATGAAGAGATAGTGACATAATTATAATTATATTAAGAAGCCTGGTTGATTGGTTGTCAGCACACTTACATTTAACAATCCTCGGTGTTTTTACATGATAATGGCATAATGACAGTAATGAACTTAGAAGTTATTCTTAGCAAAGAGTATCACAGCAGAGTGCAATCGATTTCTGCAGAAGCTATAAATGCAATGCTCAACCTTATAGGTTATTGTAAATGCAAAGCACAAATTCTCATTCATAACTACTTAATTAAAGAACATTATTGGTTTACCTGTAATTGCTTTAATTTATCACAGTGTTACAATTTATAAGTAATGTGTGTTATTCTTCACTAGTTTTATTGTAATTACACATAATTTACAATTCACATTACTGGATTTCTAATTAGCCTCTAAATATTCTTGGTTATAAAAATGAAAATACTATTTTAAGGAGAATAGGATAATTAACAATGTATTAAATCTATTGGCTATCAAGCATTTACCAAACAATAAAGTCAACTCATTCCAGCTATTTAGTTGATAGGTTATAAAATTTTATAAAGTTATGGAGCACAACTTAGTCACTCCTTGAGGTGCTGCCATTAATAAGCCTGTTTCAAATTAGTATTGGTAGAACGCTGGTCCACATTAGATTCGGCAAAGCAACACGTTCACCATCTCTTTTTATGTTTGGGTGGATGGCACCGGAGGGTGTGCTGGTATAGATGCCCATCATAAATTCCTAAACGAGCTTTCCTTTTGTTAGTGTTTCCAAGTTACTCTACTCAGTAGGTTGAACAGTGAAAAATTCAATCAGTTGAATCCGTTATAGTCTTAGAAATTAGGAAAGACGGTGTTTGTTTAGTAAAATTGCTATTTTGAATTTTTGCTGAAAGTTTTTAAAAAGCCTTATTTTGGCATGATTTAGCAATAAGCCAAAGTCATGTGACCTGACTCTTTTACTTGAGGATGACCAATGAAAGACACATGACTAGCTGTCAATGTGCCGTAGAATATGGAGCCACCTATACAGTGTGTTTTGAAAGGTCATTAAAACTCGATATCTCCTAAATCAACCTGAAATTTCTACCATTAGCAACAATGCTTTTGGTTAGGCATTTGTCCAGAAAGCTGCTATAAATGCAAATCCAGTATGTATCATGGGTAAAACGTGAACCATTGTTCTTATCACTGGATTCATAGGAATTCATTTTTGGATAAGATAATATCAGGTAAAAGAGGTAGAAGGGGCAGAGGAAATAGTGTCAGACAAAAAGGAGGAGAAGGGTAATAGCAGGGTCCTCTGTTGAGCCAAGGAGCCTGGGCAAAGTGAGGTAAAAGTATGCATGTTGGGGCTGGGGTATGTCCAGGAACCCAAAGGCCCAGTGAAGCTTTCGTGTACCAGGATGGAACAGATGATCATTGAAGAGAACTGGGATGGGCATCAAAGACAAACGTCCCTTGCCTGGTAATTTTGCCTAAGACCAACCATAAAATCACACGGCTAAGATTTTTTTTATCTTGGCCCTTGAAGTTGTTGTACTTTCAAACCTGTAATGAAAACAGAGCTTTCTATAATTCAGAAGAAAAATAATTGATTATAACTTTGTAAATTGAATCAAAAGGTATAGTCTTAAAATCATAAATTTTATTTGCGGTTTAAGGCATATCACCATACCTGCAAATCATCTACCAAATTCAGCCGTATTGAAATTGGGTTGTAATGAACAAAATAGGTCCCATTTTAAAATAGTACTGCATTTATATTCACAGCAATAGGCAGATATGGACTGTTAATAGCACAAGTCTATTCTATGGACTTTTGTCTTGTGATTTTGAAAACGCCCACATCCCCAGCCAGCATCATATTATATTCAGAAACCTAACCAAAGAGGCTTCCAAAGACTGTGACCATTTCAGGCACACCGAGGGTTAATAGGTCTGCCTAGCCTCTTCCATTAGTGGATGTCACTGTGATGAAATCAACAAAGCCCTATTCTGAGGACTTTCGGGGACCAGCTTGGAAGCATTTTGTGATAATGGTGCTCATTGTAACTGGATTTGACCTGTGGTTAACTCATATCAGCAACTAAAAATGCATGCATTTAACTACACTGACTATAATTCTAGCCCAAACCAAGCTTTTCAGTTCAGCCTACGATAGCACAAGAAATGTGGTGGAATTGAATAGTAAGTTGCATTCAATCAGACTCAATATATTTTTTGTGTATTTTTAGGTGAGAAATGTGCGATTAAGGTGTGTGGGATGTCTGCTTTTCCAGACTGTCTTTATTCAATATACTCAAGTAAGTTAGAAGTTTAGATAATAAATGTGTCTCAATGATTCCTCGAAACAGGTTGAGGAAGTTGATTTTCCAACAGTAAAATTCCCCTTTCTTTCTGAGTGTGTGTGTGTGTGTGTGTGTGTGTGTGGTTTTAAATAACACAAACATATATAGGAATATTATGTTGGAAATCGTGCTAATCGAAGCAGAGACTTTAATGGGCCTCGTGAAGGGAGAGGACACACCATACCTCAGCTGATTGCTTCTCGATTAGGACGCAGAACGCTATCCCATTCTTCCTTCTGGGTATGACTTGAGTCTGTACAGTGCACCACATAAATGATTTTCCATGGCTTTTTAAAAGGCGGTGCATATTAATATTTTAAACTGAAGTAATTGCTTCTTGCTCAGCAATGGGTTTCATTTATGAGTGTTTATCCTCGGCAAATGGAAAGTATGGTTAATCTAAGTTAAAAATGGGTTCTTTAAATAGCTCTAATTACATTCTGTTTATATTTGTATGTATTAGACACTTAAGATTTAATCGGTAGCAGTTCTAACAAACCATAATGTTTATTAGCTGGTTTTAAATTATTGTTATGGATGGCAGTTGAAAGAGAAAATAAATGATTTGTCTACTATAAAGCACAGTCAATAAAAGATGGACCAAGGTTTTATAAAAGACTTTTAGCATAACTTCAAATTTTAAAATAATTTATCAGAAAGAGGTCAGTCATAAGGTAAATTCTTTTTCTCTTTTCTTTATTTTTTTCTTTGCTCTAAAGATAGAAAAAAGTGTGGTCTCTCGTGGTATAAGGTTAGTGGGATTTTTGTTTTCAAACATTATCAAAATCCTGATGTTCAAGTGTCAGAAAAGAAGGGACTAAATTTTACATTTTAATTCACATTGATTTTACTTTGAAGAAAAATAAACATCAGAAATAATAGGTTGACTTTAAAAATATAAAAAACTCATTTGTTTTAAGTTGATATAATGCTCGCTTGAATCAACTTAATTTGCTTAAATTCTATATTTTTATTAAACAGAAAAGACTTTGTTGGATTCTGCCTCTTCCTGGAGAAATCTGTAAAAGGACTTCCCTTTTCTTTGGGGAAAATTTCTGAAAAATTGCACATGGCTTACACACAGTGAATAAAGAGACTCATTTTATTGACACTTAATTTTCTATTTGTTTTTTAGGGGGTTTTAAGATATGCAAAATGAAATATAAATCGAAAGACAGTTTATTAATAATAACACCTGTATCTCTATGGAACCAGAAACATTTGTGGTTGTTTTTAGAATGCAGTGGTATTCCCAGAAAAGAAGATTGTAGAATTATTAGTGTCATTTTACAAATAAGGGAGCAGTTGCAAATATTATAACTTCTCTACGTGATAAAAAATGGAACACTGTTTTATACTGTGCTCGCTCACTAACAAATATTTAATTATAAAACTGTGTGACCTTGGGCAAGTCACTAAACCTTTTTTTCATACTTCTTCAATTTCCTTATCAATCAAAATGGGATAATAATAGTACCTGCCATGTAAAGTTAGCAGTGAGAGCTAAACAAAGTAATCTATGACAGCACAAAGCACAATCCTTCTGTATGATCATCAGACGTTAATATTTCATGCATCTTATCTCTACCTCCAGCTCTGAGCTCTGCCCCGGCAGCTATGAGCCACTGTAGCCTGCCAGTTCTTCCTTTACAGAAACTCTTCACTCCTCCTTTGCTTTCCATTTCTGTTGCTTGTTTCTAGAATCTTCCTTTGATAGCACATGCCTAAAAATAAGGCCTCTCAAATTCAATCTAGTCTCCCTCTCTGCCCAGCTACAGAGCTCAGCTACTGTATTTGTCTCCTAAAGTGCCTACAGTCATACCACTCCTCATCCCCAAACCTGCCAAGAGGTGGCCTTTCTCTACTGAACACAACCCGGAGGGCTCACCTCAGCCTGCAGGGCCCTCCGGGATCTGGTTTCGTGGCCTGCTCTTCCACTCTATCTCCCAGTGGTCTGCAAAACTCCTGACATCCCAGCCAGTCCTCATGCTCCTGTCGGGCTCTCCCTCTTCTGCAAGGCACTGCACTCTACCTACATCTGTCCTTATAGACATTTCTCTCATGCTTGAAGCCTGAGACAAACCCCATTTCCTTTGTAGATATGCTAACGTCTTGGTTCCAAATGCATTTGTTTTATACCATTCCTATGTCACATATCCTATTTACCTCTTAGCACAAATAGTTACAAACATGTCTCTTCTCCCTTGCTATATCATACCCTTGTTCATATCCTCAGCCTACAACTCTGGTCTGGCACAGAATAAGTGCTCAATTAATATTGACAAATAGATATGTATTACATGAGTAAATAAATGTTGCTCAGTGCTGAGTGCTTTATCTTGCATAACTAAAAATCAGAATGCAACAATGGACATCAACTGGTAATATTTAAAACAATTAGTTAATTGATTACTTGGTAAAAATTGTGAATGCCCTATCTCTCCATTCCCACACCCTCTCTCAATAACCAAATCTTTCTATTAGTCATTTCCTCATTTGTGACTATGTTGGTGCATGAAGTTCAGGCCCATGATCTGGGGTAAACAAGATGGTCTTTGTCACTGTGAGTAACAGTCTTAGAGAAGAGCAGGGAAGACAAACACAAGCAATAATGGTGGGGAAACATGATGAGCAGTGTTGCCGGGATCGTCAGGGAACTGTGGAAACAAAGAACAGAGAATCTGGCTTATTCTAGGGGGCAGGGAAGACCTCCCTGAGGAAGTGATTTTTAAACCCAAGGAAATCACAGGGGTAAGCCAAGCATAAGGGGAGGGTGGCAGGCCAACAGAATTATCAGCGACCATGCTAGGTGCCAGGCACAAAGCTGAACAAGAATAAAATGCTTCCTGTCCCCCAAGAAGCTTTCATAAATAATACAGCAAAATAAGCAGTAAGCACTATGAAGAAAGCAAGCAGTTTGTTGTTACAAAGAGCTAATCAGTGGGGGGAATGGCATCTAATTATATCCGGTAGCCAGAATATACCTTTCCAAAGAGGTGCGCACCACTTACCCTGACATCTGTAGAACAAGGAGGCCACCATGGGAGACACAGGCAGGAGCATTCTGAGCAGAAGGACCGGGCCGTGCAAAGCTCTGATGGTGGAAAACACCAGGATTGTCCAAAGAACAGAAAGAAGATGAATGTGGCCAAAAAGCTGTCAATGTGGAAGGTGGCCCCAGATGAAGTTAGCAAAGCAGACTTCCCAGACTACGGAGGGCCTTGCAGGCTAAGAGAAAGTTTGCTTTTTATGCTAAGTTCATTGGCAAGTCAACACTGGGCTTTAAGTGAGAGAGTGGCAAGCCCCAATTTATACCAGCTTGCTTTCTATGAGAAGATGGTTCCTAGAGAGAGAAGAATAAGAGCAGGCCACCCAGGATGATGGCAGTTTAGAGGAGGGTGGGAACAGTGAAGGTGGAAGTGGGAGAATGGCACACGTGTGTGGGAAGAACATTGAACAGGACATTGGAGCCAGGAGTGACCAAGACAGGAATAAAGAGCACACAGGCAGACGTGGGCATCACTGCACAGAGGCCCTTCTGCAAGATCCTTCCTCAGGGCCTGTGTCTTTGCCTCTGGAGTTGTCTCACGCTGGCCTTGCTATAAAAGCTGAGAACTTTCTTGAATTCCTTATGATGAATTTAGTTCATAAGACCATAGAACAAGCTTGTAGGGGAAAGACTGCTAGCTCTGGTAAATGTCAATGTGAAGCGCATCAGTCTTGAACCTGGCTGCTCAGTTGTCCCAGTCACCTTTCTCCCAAAGTGGGAATTTAAAGACACTTCTTCCAGCTGCCTCCATCCCCAGGGAAAAGACCACGACCCCACTTAAGATGTGGTTCTCAGGTGAGCTTGGAGGGGTGCCTCCGAACTCTCTCCTCCCGTTTCCATCCAAGGCTCTGCAAGCCCCTCCTCTGTTGCCAAGCCACTGAGGACCGCAGCTGGGCCACACACAACACAGCCTCGCCCTTTGCTAATTTCCAGTTCCTGCCACATTTCTGCTCTGGTTGGATGAATAAGTAATTCCAAGTAGATCCAGACATGAAACTAGGCCAGCTTTTCTTGATGTTTGCTGCAACATGCAGCTAAGCTTATATTCTAGACTTCACAACATTTTATAGCTACAAGAAGCCTTCGATATCATGTTATCTGATGCCTCCTTTATTTAGATGCGAAACTAAGCTGTAGAAAATTAAAGTGATTTGGGGCACATCCTGACACTCTGGAAATCATAACCTTTGGAACTAGAGAGATCTGTATTCTAATTCTAACCACATCTCTTATTAGCTACACTAATTAATCTCTATACCCCTGTTCAATTTTCTTATTTTCAAATGGGGTTAATAATTCCCACTTTGAAGAATAGTTGAGAGGGAGTCACAGCTAATGTTCCTCAGACACAGGGTACTTACAAAACACTCCATACATGGCAATTACTATTATATGTCCACTTTTCCTTGTCCACTGTTAAAGTGACAGGGTCACTTAGTAGCTCATAAAAACCTAGAACTCATGTTTCCAAACTAATGCTCCTTTCTCTACACAACATACCGCCTGATAGAAATTTTCATGGGTTCGTGGACTCTCACTGGGTCTATTTAGGAATGACAAACAAATACATCCCCTCCTCGTGCCCGTTTCAGGCCCTTTGAGACTATTCTGTGCCCTGGAGAATCAGGTACATAATTTGTAATTTTATTCAGCAGTGAAATGCCACTGTGGTAGCAAAAAAAGCTAAAGCAATATTTCAACCCAAAGAACCAGGTCTGGCACCCAGAATAAAAGACTCTTTTAATAGGAAGAATAATCTATCAATTTTGTGAAAGGGCTTTTAGAAAAGGCTTGAAGTCCTACTGCAATATAAAGCATAAATGGTACATTGTCCTAGTTTTTTGCTGGAAATTGTATGTTAGCACCAAAGAACAGAATTTCTTTTGCCTCAGCCTGCATTTTTAGAACATGCTATACAGACAACTCTATTTTCTAGGGGTTAATAAGTGACATAAGAAAAAGAGATGGCACAGAGTAAATGGAGATAATAACTAGAACAATAATCTTGTGCACTTTTTCACACTTAGAAGTGTAAAAAGAAAATCTGTTTCTGCCCATGAAAGAAAAACCCCCCTTCTTGTTATTATTGTCGTTTGTACTTTCTGCTGTTTTCTTACACTGAGATATGGTTATGATCATAGGCCTGCAGGAAGGAAGGCCTATGTCTTCGTGCAGGGGTTTGGGGAGCTCATTTCTGGTATCAGCCACTTGAGTGTGCTCTAGAATAGGCTTGTAGCCTGTCTGTTCACCAAAAAGGCGGCGACATTCCTAGGCAAAGTTTCTGGAGGTTTCAAAGTGGTGTCCTCCATGGGGAGCAGGCCAGGGGATGTAAATGAGAACCCCAGAGAAAGAGCTGTGACCTGAACATGATCTGTCCGTGTCTCAGGACAGTCAGGAGTGCCCATCAGCCTTGGAGGGAGGGCGACATGGTAAGGCTGGAAATTTATGCTCTAAAAGCAGAACTGGTTTTGTACTTCTTCCATGATCTTTTTCTCTCTCCACTACTTTTCCTTGATTTTTAAGAGCTCCAGCCGTCTCAGCTAAGCTAAGGGGAAGGATGTGTTCATTCTTGGGCTAGACACATGAAGGCGGGGCGGTGGGGGCACAGCACACGGCTGGATCGGGGTGAGTGGAGGGCCCTGCTTATTAGAGCACCCCAAAGCCCAGAGGCGCCATCTGTCTACACCAGGGTGAATCTTCTAGGGTCTTGGTTGCATTTTACTCACTTTGTTAAAACTAGTGTTCTTCAACAGCCACTATTTCACTCCAGAGCTTTAAATTATATTGTAAATATTCATTCCTTTTGCCCTGTCCTCCAGAATAAGGACTTTCAAAATATCGTGGCAAGCAATTGACTAAGTGGATAGACACTGAAAGCTAGCGGAATTTAAGTAGAGTTGCACGCTTTATGCAGATGTTCTTTCTGTTCTAGCTTAGATTTCTTAGGGATTTTTGTTGAACTATTTTGAGGGGGAAGCCATCAATAAAAAATAAGGATGATAATAACAACTTTGAAATATATTCATCTAAAGTCTAGCATCCCCTAACACTCAAATTGTCATGTTTTTTATAATGTGGAGTTCTTTATTCTGTTAGAATATAAAATAAATAGTGCCAGTCTCCCCTTTCCTCGGGATCTGAACATTAAATTATTTTTTACTTAGGAAATTTAAACTCTTTTTTCTAATGAAATATTCCAACCATACAGGAAAATACAGACGCCCTCTAAGCCAGGTCATACAGTGTATACATATTTAGCATCTCTGCAATCGGTGTTTCCATCAGTGTCTGTTCAGTATTTACTAAGTGTTGAATACTCTTCTACTGAACAAAATTCCTGCTCAGTACAGCACACATTCTGATAGGGAAACACAGATAATAAATAATGATCATAATAAAAAAAATTATATAGTATATTAGAAAATGGTATGTGTTATAGACAAATAGAGCAGGGAATGGGGAGTTGAGAATACCATGGCAGGACATGGGGATAAGGCTGTAATTTTACACAAGGTGGCCTCCTTGGAAAGGTGACATGTATGCAAAAACATAAATGAACCGTGTGGAAAGGGTACGAAGGCCCGGTGGTAGCCAGGCTCCAAGGTCAGTCTAGTGTGGCAGAGGAGTGGCATGGCACAACCCTTATTTTTAAAAATTCACTTGGGCTGCTGTGCTGAAAATTGGGTAGAATTAGAGAAATCTATCAGGAGGGTGTTACCATAACCCAGGCAAAAGTTAGTGGGGTTTCAAAACAGGGAGGTAGCAGTGTTCGTGTTAGCAAGTGGTTAGATCTTGGATATGTTTTGAAGATAGATCCATCCAAATTTCCAGAGGAATTGGATACCGGGTGTGAGAAAGGGAGAAATCATGTATGGCTCTGTGGCTAACAGCCATGGAGTTACACCAACCAAGATTCAGAAGACTGCAGGAATGAGGACAGAAGGCGGAATCAGAAATTAAGATATTATAAATAACTCACAAAGGAGTTTGGAAAAAGTTACACCCTCAGTAGCCATGTATGAGACAGCGCATAGTCCTTCATCCATGTTCACTTCTATAATCCGAGCAAACTCGTGTCTTTAAGTTCTGAAATACCCATAACTATTATTACTTAAATGTCAACTCTGCCCCGTTCTCCATTCTCTCTTTCCAGAACTTCTGTTGGAAGTTTTTATAGCTATTAAGCTTTATTTCATCTTTTATTACTTTTCTTTATTTCTCTATGCTGCATTCTGGATAATTTCCTTAAATATATCTTTTAAATTACAGTTCTCTCTACCTGTTGCCTGATCTGCTATTTAACTCATTTACTTTTTATTTCAATGACTATAATTTTCACTCACAAGATTTTATTTGGTTTCTTAGATCCACCCATTCTTTTCTAGAGTGGTGTGTTCTTTCATCATTTGTTTTATCATTTTAATTATTTTAACCAAAATTATTTTTTCATTTCTTTCTATTTCCTTCTATTATATCAGTTGCTTAAGATGCTAGTTCTCGATATCCTTGTGTCTGGACACTCCCTGTCATTGCGAACGCTTCCCTTTCATCACGTATAGTTGTTTGTTGTTGTTGTAAGAATCCCCAGGGTAAGAACATCCTTTGTGCCTGGGTAGTGGAAATTATTCTAGAGATTTAGTTTTGCATTTTGATTCCCTCATGAGTCCAGTGGTTTCTCAGGTCAGGATGAGTTGTTCAATTCATGTCTCATGAATTGGAATTAGAGTTTCCACACCCCATGTAAATATTTTAAAGTTGACCCCCACATCTCCACGTTGAAGAGGCTTGGAGTTAAAATTTCTCACTGGAGACTTTTCCATTGGAACACCTAAAAGACCACAGACATCCTTACCTCTTCCCTGGATAATGGGCAAAATTTTTCCAGACTGTTTTCCAGTAGTTGGCTGTCAGCAGGGGGCTTGCTTCCCTCTCCCTGCTTGTGTGAGGACCCAGGCCACGTCTTCTGGCCATGAATGGACAGCACATTGCAGTTCCCAGGTGCCAGTTGGCACCAGTTTGATATCAATAGTACCCAGAGTTCCTTGGTATCAGCGTAAGGTCCTTTTTTGTTTCTTTCACCTAGAAATTTCCCATTCTTCCTTTTGAGCTCTGCTATGTGGTTGATTTTTTTCAATTTTTGGTTAGCTTTTATCAAAAATTCTGGTTTTTAAACAAAATTATCAGTTTGGAGTTAGACTGGGTTAAATATGATGCATGCAGTCAGTGGTGATTCTTGACAATTTGTGTGGTACGTAAAGTCCTTCGGGCTTCCTGAGTGCATAAAGCACCCCTTAGTTTGTGGACCAGGGGAAGTCCAGGGTTCTGGGGAAGGGACCAGCATGGTGGCTATTTACTGACCAGTATCCACAGCTTTCAAGATTTGAACCACAGTGCAGCGATGTGGATGTGTATCAGACAAATACCAGACTGCACACAGTGAATTTTCTTTTCTTATTGCTCTCTACACATAATTCATATTGTCATTTATAGCAATTAGATAAGGAGCTCAAACGAAAAACAGTACCCCAGGGGATAAAAGACTGGGAAAAATATTTGGTCATTAAATTATTCAAAGCAACATGCAACTAACTTAAAGTCTACTTAGATTGTTCTGTCTCTTGAAACAAGGCAGAATGGGAAAAATATTTTTAAGTCTGAAAGTCAATTTCATATCCTCATTTTGAAGCAAAATAAAATACATATTATAAAGGAACATAGGATCATAGTTGTTTACATTTTAATTAGTTCCAGGTACTTCAAAATTTAATCAGAAGTTAAAAATCATTAACCTATCGCCTTTAATAATAGGTTAAAAATGTTGACACTGGCACTGAATTTCTAGAAATGATGAAGACAATCTTGGCACATTCACAGAGTCACATAGATTATATCTGTGAGAATTGCCATGTAAACATTTGGGGAGTAAAATGTCTTTTGAACAAAATTTTTTGTCTACAATAAAATTTGTAGGGCAAAGGAAGGGTTTTGGTGTGCAGGCTCCTCTGCGTACTAAAAGTTATAGAGTCCCTGGATCCTGGGTAAATTGTAAAACCCTGTGTATTTGAGTACAGAAGATTTAAAGATTAATGTGAAGGTTCTCAGTGCTGCCTAGAGGTGGGCATTGTGTTTGCCTTGCCTTGGAAACACCTTTAAAAAGTGGGTTATTCCGATTTTTCAATTATTTCCATCCCTTAGCCAATCAGATTACAAGCAAAGTTTAAATCAGGAGGTTGGGTTTGTTCAGAGACTTCTAAAATTTTGTCAAAAATTACCTCTGACAATTATTCTTCTATCATTAATTGGTTAAGAAAACACTTAGAAACAAAAATTTACTTTGACTTCAGCAATTATGTTAGATGAATTTTCACTTCAGTGTAAATTCAATATATTTCTGAAAAATAGTGGTATATCCAAACTATTATTAATTAAATCCATTTATTTAATCTATTTCTTTGGTGCATAAACAGATCCTGGGGATTTCTTACCACAACTCTTTGTCTGCCAGGATCAGGAGTTAAATGTTGGAACTACTGCTTCACCGACTATAGAAACAATTGAACAAACACATAAAGGCTCTATCATTGATAGTCAGCTATGGTTCAGCTCCATTGTAGACCAATCAGCTGATACCTGCAAGCACCATCACCCCAATTATTCAATTATTTAATACAAGGAGTTTCTCCAGAGCCCATAGTCTGCAGTATGGATGGATAACAATCATAATAACTCAAATTATAGCTCTTTCTCTACCTCATCACACAGAACCTCAACCTCTCATAAAATGCTCCTCAAATTTCTGAGACTCCCAAACTGTATCTCTCTCAGGCTCCCTAATAAGCCCAATCCCACAGAACTTTGTTCCGTTCTGCCTGCTGAGCAAGCCTCTTTTCTCTCTAGGCGTCAGGAAGTGTGTTAGTCAAGGTTCTCCAGAGAAACAGAACCCAGTGGAATATATATAGATACATAGTAAGGGATTTATCATGAGAATTGGCTCACTCGATTATGTAGGCTGTGAAGTTTCATGATATGCAGTTTGCAAGCTGAGGACCAGGAAAGCTGGTGTGTGATTCAGTCGGTGTGGAGGCCTGAGAACCGGGGCAGCCGCTGGTGCAATTCTCAGGCCGAAGCCCTGAGGATTGTGGAGGGCCGGGGCAGTGGTATGATTCCTGGAGTCGCAGGGCCTGAGAGCCTGGAACTCCAATGTCCTAGGGAAGGAGAGGATTGATGTCCCAGCTCTAGAAGAAAGAGAATTCATCCTTCCTCTGCTTCTTGTTCTCTCCAGGCCCTCAGCAAATTGGATGGTGCCCACCCATATTGGTGAGGATGGATCTTCTTTTTACTCAGCTACTGATTCAAATGCTAATCTCTTCTAGAAATACCCTCCCAAACACACCCAGAATAATGTTCTACTAGAAATCTGAGTATCCCTTAGCTCAAGTTAACACATAAAATTAACCATCACTGAGAGGGTAGAAACTTATTCTTCAGTTCTGCCCTATGACTGGTCAGGCTAATAGTTAATGATATGCAAGAGCCACCGTGGTCCTCTCTGAAGTAAGGACAAGGTGTGACTCCCCACTCTGGGCCACACTGTGTCACTTGCTGCCGCCCTGTCTCATGGTAACCTTCGCGTCAACAGCCACTCAGTTTAATGCCAACAGCGCACCCTTCTAAGGGTTTGCAGATGGAACCCTTGTCCCTGTGCAGGACAGACACCATCCTGTCACTGCTGCCACCCTACTACAGCACCTGCATATAAACTTTGCCTTCCCTTCTTCCTCTTCCATCCAAGACAGAAGCCTTGGCCAGGCGCGGTGGCTCACGCCTGTAATCCTAGCACTCTGGGAGGCCGAGGCGGGTGGATTGCTCAAGGTCAGGAGTTTGAGACCAGCCTGAGCGAGACCCCGTCTCTACTAAAAATAGAAAGACATTATATGGACAACTAAAAATCTATATAGAAAAAATTAGCCGGGCATAGTGGCGCATGCCTGTAGTCCCAGCTACTCGGGAGGCTGAGGCAGTAGGATCGCTTAAGCCGAGGAATCTGAGGTTGCTGTGAGCTAAGCTGACGCCACGGCACTCACTCTAGCCTGGGCAACAAAGTGAGACTCTGTCTCAACAACAAAAAAAAAAAAAGACAGAAGCCTTATCGCAAAATACTTCATGAAACCCTCCATTTGAACTGTCCATTCATTTGTCAGATGACTGAGACAAGCTTGCATCCCAGGGAAGGCACCATCGTTGATTTGACATAACATATTGTTGTTAAGAGACTTTTCACATCTACTCACCCACTGATAACAACCTTAATGTGATAAAATTAAAAGGAAATTACCATTTCACTTCCAGTTTTGGAGGTAAATAATTCTGAGCAAGGAAAATTGAATGGCTTGTTTGAACGAGGAGACATAAGCAATGTAGTGCTTTGGAAGGATGTATAAAATATAGAAGGCAACAATTTAAAATTAGGAGTTAAGAATGGGCTGATTAGCTAACCCATAGGCAGTAAATATTCCTAGAAAAACAGACAAAACTGCTTGAGACTCATGGGAAGAAGAGACTTAAAATAATTCAGAACAACATGGAGAGCAGTAAATAAGCAGGAAACATTGCTGTTTTCATCTGAGAGCAAGATGGCAGCTTGGAGCATTTGGGGACAGAGCAATGTTATTACAGTTGAAAAGATTTTTCTTTCGTTGTTCACATTGTGAATTGGCATAAGAATATTTAAGGGCTAAGAGCCCACACTACACATGTAGCTAAGTCATCTGTCCATGGTCTCATCCCGTTCTCCTCAGTTTTAGTTCAGACTGCCGGCCTGAGCATTTCCTGTGCAATTTCCACAACCAGGAAACAGTCAACACCGTTCGTGTCTGAGGTTGGGGGGTTGCAGGGCAAAGAGAAGCAGATGGGTGGGGCAGAGCAGTCCAAGTTCTCTTCCCATGTGGACAGAGCACTGGCTTTTTATTTATATTTCTTTAATTATCTACAAACTACATAAATTATATCTGGAAAAAATTCCCAATACTGACAAAACAGAAGTTCTCCTTGACTCTTTCCAAAGGTAACCAACATCATCGGTTTGATGGGTAAACATCAAGACATTTTTCCCGTGCCTGTGTATACGCTCACACATGCACACATGTGCACATACACCCCCACACAGTCTGGAAGAATACACACACATGTGCACGCACACACATACACAATTTTTTTATTTTTGGTTTTTGTGTGTTTGGTTTTTTTTATTTTGTATGTACAAATGGGTCCCTCTTGTTCTGTAGCTTGGTCTTTTTTCTATTCATTGTAAAGATAATTTCTTGCTGCACACATTCATTCTTTGCAATAGTTCAGTTTTCTTGACTGTTACCTATTGAGGGAAAATTAGATTGTTTTTATTTCCCACCATTGTAAATGGTGATGCAACAAATGCCTTTACACACACTTATATTCTCTAGAATATCTTCCGAGTAAAAAATTGCTAAGCCAAAAGTTATATATATTTTAATATTTACCAACTACTGCTAAATTTTCTTCCAAAAGACTAACCAATTCACACTCACATCAACAGTGTATAAAAGTACCCACATAAAAGTACATCCTTACCAAAAATGGATGTTATCTTTCTTTTTACCTTTTGGCAATATGATAGAAGAATATATCTCACATCTCAGTGTATCAAAATCTACTCATCTTTCCAGACCCAGCTGGAGTGACATCTCTTTCATCCACACCCTCCCTGAGCACATGGACGTGCCTCCAAACACCTCTGAATTACTGCAGCAATTTGTCTAAACCTTTCTCATTACATTTACCACATTCAGTTTTATATTATAATTATTATTAGTGTATATTCTTAACTCTGCCTCTGGGTTGAGAGCAAGGCCAAAGACTATGTCCAATTTATCTTTATGTATTGCCTGGGTCCTTGTTTAGTGGCTATACATAGTTGGGAGGTAAAAATTTGTAAAATACACGAATACAAGAAGGAAAAAAGGAATGAATGGAGCTCTATTCTAAATGAATAATAAATATTTCATAAGGAAATTTTGTTACTTATATGTATGATTTATTCTGAGCAGACTCTGAGAAAACAGTGGGTATAAAAAAGGATCATGAAGTCAGAAAAAATTTCATATAAAATCCATTCCATATTTCATATGTCTAATTTGTGTGGAGGAAAATATTTGACTCTAACTCGTAAGTCTCTTTCCCATTCTATATTCGGTGTAAGAAGCACTGTGTTTGCATCAGAAACACTGAGTTCAAATCCTGTATAAATCACTATGTTTGTGACTTAGGAAAATTCATTAATATTCTCTGAGCTTTGACTTCCTTATCTATAAAATGGGCTTAATATTAACTGTCCTACCTGGGTGATTATTTATTTTTACTGGAGTTGTTTACATGGTGCCTACTGTGAGTCAGGCACACAGGCTATAAACATAAGTACACTGTGGGACTCACATGAGACAATGTATGTGAACACACTTTTAGAATAATAAATTGATACTCATCAAGAAGTATTGTCATATACTTGTGACAGAGTCTGTTCTACTATTGTAAAAAATACAGAATTGAGCATATGTCTTATATTGAAAAATTTTATTCCATTAGAAAAGACAACTGCTGTTTTAATAGCCAGTTTCGATGATCCACAAACTAGATATTTTCCTAGATGCACAAGTGTTTTTGGTTCAAAAACCTATGTGAGCACTGGTATTTCTACAATTTGTTTCCATTATTTCTGTTTTCTCTTTTATTAACTCATTCATATTTTTTAAAGATTGCTGATAGAATAAAGCAATGAAAATTCTGAGAGGTATTATCTTTTCCTTCTTTATGTATTAAACATCTCATTGTAAATTTGAAAAATGTTATTTATAAAGTTACAGCAAAATTCAGTCAATAAGTGAAATAGAAAAATAATGAGGTCTTGTAGACATTTGCACCCATATTGGTAGGGAAGTTTTTGCTTCCTGAAGTTCTAGGAGAAAAAAAAAAGAAAAGCCCTTTTTGCTCTAACATGTTGACCTTTGAGTCTGAATTAGTGCAGTATCAGTGGCAAAATCTGAACTGTAAAATGAATCTGTTAGGATTAAGGGTTTAGCTGTTGCATGCCTAAATGGGTCAAGCTCTCTTAACTGATGGATTTAACCAATGCCACCCAAAAGAGGAAAAGTTTAGATTCAAACAAACCTGCCAGCTTTCAATATTTCTAGTGTATCACACTTTTTCCATGAGACTCACAACCTCTCAAGTTTTGGAAGGGGAAAAAAAAATAAATTCACACTTGCAGCTTCCTTTCTGCGACAGCCTTGTTAAAGGAAAGTGAGCACTCACTCATGATATTCAACAGCTCAGGGAGGTAAAATTTTATTTGGTAACTAAAATTTGAAAAATATAACCAGTTCCACTAATCTGCCTTCAACCACACAATAATTTATTCCAACTTCTATGAATGCTGCAAAATATGCTTAACTCTTAAGGAGAATACAACGTCCTTCACTTGCCAAATTTGATTCACAGGGGGAAAAATAGAGACGACAATGCTTCTATTAACCAAATGTAGAACATTTTAATAGGATAAACTGGCATAAAAGGAATTTAATTTCTTGTACCCTTAAAAATAAGAGAATGCTTAAATGTATTTATCAGCTGATATAGGCAGTCAATAAATGAGTATCTTAAAAAAGCAAATCTCATATTCGAATTCATATTCTAGAGCCCACATTAACGGCTATATAATTCCAATAGTTTCTTCCTAGGTTTGTAATGCATCTCATCATTCTTTTTATTTTAAGTGCAAAGCCTAAGAAGTCACCCAGGCCTCACTGATGTTCTTCTTGATTCTCTACCAATTTGTTTGCAATGAAAATTAGAATTAAATGTAATGGATACCGTCAATTTTTCTTAAGCAGCCATAGGTAAGCACATAACGCTGAATAGACCAGGAAAATTATCTTTATAAAAGCTTTTGTCTCAAGAGAACTAGATTCTCTGGTGGCTGTGAAGTACCTCCCTCCCCACTCTTCTCATCCTAATGCAAGGAAAGTGTGGATGAATGTAGATTTTTCCATTTAATTTCCACCAAGTGTGTGTTCTCCTGCCTGGGTCTGTATTGCTGCCTAATGAAATAATCAACGAGGATGCAGTGGGGGAGTGGTAGTGCAAGAGAGGAGGAACCACCCTAAAAGGTCTATTACTCTGTCAATATGTGTACAGAACTCTCATTAATGTTAATTAGATTTACCCGCCAGTATGAAGGAGAGGCTAGACCTTAAACAGCAAGTTTGAAAAAGCCTATCTAGCAATGCAAAACACAGGGAAAAAAATTAGAAATCATTCTTGCCTCCAAGCAACCTTAACTCATGTAAAAGACATTTATGTGGCCATTAACCCAAGCAGAAATTGGACTTGTCAGCATTGCATGCAGAATGTACGTAAGGGTAACTGTTCATGAACAATTTCTCAAATGAATTAAATACAAACTAGATTTATTTCTAGGCAGTAGATGTACTCTGTCCATCATCTCCTTAATAGAACGACTGAAAAAGGCTTAAGTTTTATAGACCTTTTATTCATGTTTGCTTTTAAGGTAGAAGACTAAGGATCAAGAGGAACCGCTATTGAGGATTTGGCTTATGAATAAAACCAAAAACCCAGGGCCATCCTTGTCTTCTTCCTTTGTCGAATAGCCCATTTCCAATCCATCTGCAAATCCTATTATTTTCCTTCAAATCAGACCACTTTGCTTCACCTGCACCTCTACCTCACCCTGGTCCGACTTGACACACGACTCACCCTGATTATTATAACGGCCGTAACTTGGACCCTAGTCCTCCACATGAGAGCCAGAATGTCCTTTTAATATGAAAGTCAAAGTCTGTCACTCTTTACTTATCTCCTTCAGAGGCTGGCCATCTCACTCAGAGTGGAAGCTTCCCAGTGGTCCTGAAGATGGGGTCCACTGTCACCCACACCCGCTGAACCCACACCCTTCTGTGTCTCTTCCCAATCCCTCCTCTCCAGCCACACTGTCTCTCTGGTGTTCTGTGGACATGCCAGGTGATGTCTGGCCTCAAGACCTTTCTACCTGCCATTTCTCTCCTTCAGATCTCACTCCCTTCAGGCATCTACGGGAAGTTCACCTCCTCCAAGAACCCTTCCCTGGCCATCCTAACCATAATAGCAACCTCCCTTCCCACTTCCTGTATTCCCTCTCCCTTTCCTGGCATATTTTTCTCCATAGCATATAACACCATAGTAAGTGTACAGTTACTAAGGCATCTATCTGCACCTGTCTGCCTCAGGTGAACATAAGCTCCATGAGAGCACTTGCCATGAGTCTTTGCTGTTGTCCCAGCACCTTGGACAGTGCCCAAAACACACAAGATACTCAACAAATGAAGAAAAATATTGTGGTCATTGGAGATACATTGCAGTCATGCTCAGTTACTAATAGACAGTGAATCCATTTTCTCAAGCATCTGAAAATTTCTCCGTACTACATTAGGAGATTATGTAAGAAGATACAGCTGTAGGTCAGCTTTAGAAATCCTAATTTGGATAACACTACTTACCCAGATTTCTTTAGTAACTTCCCATATTGGCTGCTTAAAAATATCTTTTGCACTCAATGCCTTTTATTCTTAAATATTTTACTTGAAGCCCACACACAGTTTTTCTTCCATTTCAAGTTCACTGAACAAAAACTTCCATGTGGATGATGGCCTGTATTTTGTTTTTGTTAACCCTGGACCTGTCTCAAAATCAGAGTTGCAAAGAGAAAAGGAGCACTGTCTTATACAGCATAATCAGAAGTGCTAAAACAGGGCCTTCAGCATGTGTGCACAGACCTGAACTATGCAACCTACTAGTTTGCGTGTGTGACATGCTGACAGAGGTTGACACTTGCTGAGTACCGTGTAGTTGTCAGCTGGCATTAAGACTTGCAGGTCATTCTGCAGTCAAAATGAAGGAAGAGTGACAAAGTCCGTATTTGAAATCTCCACTCCTGCACTGTGGCAGCCTGATGCATTTCTGCTTTCTCTAAAGCACCCAGTGCTTCCTGTGCTTTGTGGAGCACAGAGATAGACACATTGAAGCTTACACAGGATATCTATTAACTATTCACGTGCGTTTTGTTCATTGTGGTCATTAAAAGTGTATTTTCTCATCCAACTTTTATATACTTTGCTTAAGTTCTTTACAGTCACATGTAATAAAAAGTAAGCAAGAGGGGAAATCAGGGTAGAACACGCCTAACAGAAAAGAGGACTCCTGTTATGGTCTCAGTAGTTCCAAGAAACGTGACAGAAAGCAGTAAACCCATGGTAAAAAGAGTTCAAGAGGTGGAATTTTCTTTTTACACTTTGTAGGGATTTTAAATGCTTGCTGCTTGTCTAGTGAGATAGATTTTGTGTTGTTAAAAATAGTTACTGGATGGTTTGCAATGCTGCCATATTGTATTGTATGACATTATAGTCAGAGAGTTAGACTTTTTAAAGAACTGTGGTTTTTTCCACACTTGTCATCATGCCCATCGTGAGCAAAGCAAGCTTTTCAACTCATAGAAGTAATTAGGGATGTGATCTGTGGAAATACTTTTATATTGTTATAAAGCTTTCTTTTGGAAGTGAATCACTATGTTTCTAAATTGGGGCCTTTTTCTTCTTCTAAATCATAGAGGTTGTGCTTTCTTTGTTGGTATGATGAATAAGAGCCTTATCTGGAAATTGTTGCATAGCCACACTCCCTTTTAGGTAGACCTGGAAATTCAGTTTCTTCTTTCTCTTCTAAGTGAATAAATAGACTGAGGAAGTCTTCTACCTGTCTGACACTGGTAATTGAATTACTGTACAACACATTAAGCAAAGCAAATTCAGAGCAGCACCAGCAATTAAATTATGTTCTTATGTTCCAGAGAGTAGGCTCGACACAGAGAAAGAGGAGACAAATGTTACAAAATGATGGACGCTGATATTAGGAAAGGAAGAAAGAAGACAATTCATTAGGCCTTGAGCTAGGCCACCCCCCAAAGGACTAAAAAGAACTGACTCAGACAGACTTGGTTTGAGTAGTTCCCTTTTTGGGTTCCTTCCAAATCAGCCAACAAACAGTGCAAAGGCTACGAGAGATCAGGCTGCAAGTGTGTGGACAGGACTCCCTAGATTTTCTCAGAGGAGGACCTCGAATTTGGGGCCCAGTTGAGCTTTCACAAAGTGAACAATCAGCCCTAGAGGGGAGTCCAGAGCAGAGCTCTTACTGTCTCATACTTCTCTGTGATGGAAGGACCCTGATTAGCACTCAAGGGTCGTGTTATGTCCTGCTCAGGCCTTTATGACCCAGGCCACAGGTATACACGTTCAACAGTCATAGTGGCCATGGCCCCAAGTGGCTACTAAGGCTAGTGATTTCACATTCGTCATCTCGTTTGATTTAATTTAACTCACACAACGATCCTGAAACACAGGTTTTATTTTTATCTTTGTTGTACATATGAAGACACTGAAGTATAATGGGTGACATCACATTGATGATAGCAGTTACCATTTACTGTGTGCTTACCAATTACTAGGCACTATCCTAAGCACTTTATGTATGCTGTAGGATTTCATCCTCAATAGAACCTCTTATTATCATGCATGGTTTGGATGAGATGAAGATGATGATGACGATCACCTTTGTGAATGTCAGGGCACCACACGTAAGCACCTGAACACAGAAGGGAGATATTTTATATATCCACATTCCCTCATGTTACACGTGTGAACACCTGTACACATACACACACACGCACACACACACACGCACACACACACACGCACACACACCTGCCTCTTTCCCACCACCGTCACATCTTATTCCCCAGGCTGTCCTGCTGGGTCGACGGACGCAGTGGAATGGCAGCAAAACAGTACCTATTCCTCCTCTTCCACCTCCACCTGCCTGACGTAGAAAATAATGGATGTGAAGGAGTTTTGTAAACCATGAGTGGCAATATAAACTCAGGACTATATATTTTTTTAAAGTTTCATTCAACTTTATTGAGTTATAATTTACATATAATAAAACTCACCCATGTAAGTATATATTTCAATAATTTTTGACACATTTATATACAATGTAATGACTACCATAATCAAGTTATAGAACATTTCCATCACCCCAGAAAGTTTCACTGTGACCCTCCTAGTCAAGCCTACCCACCTTCCCTCCCAAGCAACCACTGTCTTCTGTCACTAAGGTTGGAAGATAAAACTAGTGCCTCTGTCCTATAGATTAGATTTGTCTTTCCTGGAGATTCATTTAAATGGTCTTATACTGTATATGTGTCTCTGCAGTTGTATATATCAGTAGCTCATTCCTTTTTATTGCTGAATGTTATTCCATGGAATACATATACTACAGTATATTATTTTATTTGTTGATGATATTATCAGTTGTTTCCAATTTCAACTACTGTGAATAGAGTTGCTATGATCATTTGCGTACAAGTCTTTTTTTTTTTTTTTTTTTTTTTTTTTTGAGACAGAGTCTCACTCTGTTGCCCAGGCTAGAGTGAGTGCCGTGGCGTCAGCCTAGCTCACAGCAACCTCAAACTCCTGGACTCAAGCAATCCTACTGCCTCAGCCTCCCGAGTAGCTGGGACTACAGGCATGCACCACCATGCCCGGCTAATTTTTTTTTCTATATATATTTTTTTTAGCTGTCCATATAATTTCTTTCTATTTTTAGTAGAGATGGGGTCTCGCTCTTGCTCAGGCTGGTCTCGAACTCCTGAGCTCAAACGATCCGCCCACCTCGGCCTCCCAGAGTGCTAGGATTACAGGCGTGAGCCACCACGCCCGGCCGCGTACAAGTCTTTATAATGATCTGTTTTCACTCTCTTGGGTAAATACCTAGAGGTGGAATTAGTGATTTATATGGTAAGCATATGTTAATTTTATAAAAAGCTGGAAAATTGTCTTTCAAAGTGCTTGTATCACTTTGCATTCCCCCCAGCAATCTATGAGAATTCCAGTTTTTCATATCTTCATGATCACTGGTAGGGTGAGTCTCTTTAATTTCAACCATTCTAATGAGTATGCAGTGATAACTCATTGTGACTTTAATTTGCATTTCTATGATGACTAACAATATTAAGCTTTTTCATGTGCTTATTGGCTATTTGTATATCTTTGCAAATTTCCAGTCACATTTTTTGTCCTTTTTTATTGTTTATTAGCAAGTTGTATGCCTTTCTTATATATTCTGGATAGTAGTTTTTAGTCTGTGGCTTGATTTTTCATTTTCTTAATGGTTAATTTTGATAAATGTCGATTTTAATAAAATCCAATTTATAATTTTTTTCTTTTATGGTTCTACATTTTGTGTCCTAAGAAATTTATTCCTATGTCATGAAGATTTTCTATGTTCCTTCCAGAAATCTGATAATTTGAATTTCTGTGATTAGTTCAATAAGTAGTATAGCTCTATAATTTGAGTTAATTTTTGTTTATAGATTGTAATAAGGGACAAGACACATTTTTCCATATGTATAAATGCATATATGCAGTTTTTCCAGCACCACATTGAAAAGAATATCCTTTCCCCATTGAATTACCTTGACACCCTTGTCAAAAATCAATTGACCACATATGTATGTCTTTATTTCTTAGGTTGATATTTTTGAACAGTGCAATAAATGTTTAATGAGACATATTTTATTCTCCATAAGCATTAACTAAGAAATCTATCACACAGATTTTTGAGTAGGTTAAAGTCAAAAAGGCATAGTTTTCTGAGAGACTCTTATTACACTTTCAGATCAGATGACTTCCCATTGTGGGAGGGGAGGACAGAATTGAGTATTTTGTGAACATTTCTGGTTTCTCTCCTCACCTGCTCCATTGCCCTTATCACCCAGGGAGTAGATAAGTGAACTAATAAGAGCCCGAAGCCCAGGCTGCTAGGAAGAATGACATCTGGGCTGACACTTGAAAGGCGAGAATTAGCCAGGAAAATATCTGGAAGACCATCCCAGGCAGAAGGACAAAGTGCAAAGGCTTGAAGCCCTCTCAACAGCCTGTGAGGGCTTCTGCAGTAGAATTACTAGGGGTGGGACTAAGCATGGCAGAAAGGGACTGAAGATATAAGGGTGGCCTGACTGCAATGACAGCACATGTTGTGGGAGGGTAAGGATGAGTGTTTAGAAAGGCTCCTCGTGTACAGATTATGAAGCAGCTTAAATCCTAGATTCAGCAAATTAGCTTGAATCGGTGGGCAACAGGGAACCACTTAAGTAAGGGCTGCCATGATGGAAGGGGTATTTTAAGACCATTAATTAAGAGCTATCTCATGCAGCGTCAGCACTGAATAATTAACTATCTAATTAAATTGATTTTCAAAGTGACTTTGAGTCAGGAAAGGGTTTGGTGGTACTAGATCAGTTAGGAGGCCACTCCCTAAATGTAGATGTAGACTAAAGTTATTCTCATGGTGGTTAAAATGAAAGGAACCAAAGAAGGTGTTATTCCATATCAAGAATCAGTAGCATTTGGTACCTTACTCTATTTGAGCTGCATTAGCAGAACATCTTAAACTTGTGTGGCTTATACACAAGAGAAACGTATTTCTCACAGTTCTGGAGGCTGGGAAGTCCAAGGTCAAGGCAGATTCAGTGTCTGGTAAGGGCCTGCTCCTTGGTTCATAAACAGTGTCTTCTAACTGTGTCCTCACATGGTAGAAGGGGCGAGGGTGCTCTCAGAGCCTTTTTTATAAGGGCACTAATCCCATTCATAAGGGCTCTGTTTCCATGATGTAATCACCTCTCAAGGGCCTCAGCTCCTGATACCATCACATTGAGAGTTAGGATTTCAAAATATGAATGTTGGAGGGGACACAAACATCCAGACCATAGCACTTAGTAACCAAAAGACAAGAACAATTCATATTATCATAGTATCTTATGTGTCCTCAAATTTCAGTGGACACCCATGACAAAAGTTTCATGCCCATCTATCATGGTCTGAGTATCTATACCTACATAATATATGTTCCACGAGGGCATGGGTTTTATTTTTTTAGTTGGTTCACTGCTATATTCCAAGTATCTAGAAGAGTATGCAGCATACAGTAGGCATTCAGTAAATGTTAGATGAATTAAAAGCATTCGAAGATCAGAAAAGTCATCTTGAATCTGGAAAGGGTATTATATTAATAAAATGTAGGATCATCATCACTGTGCCAGGGAGTTACAAGATGTTTCTTTGGTTACTTGCACAAATGCAAGGAAATCACCTCTTGGCATTCTTTCAATTCCCAAAGTTAAAAACTTATTGAGGAAGGGTAATTGTCCAGACCACACACACACAAAGGTACACTACATGATAGATTTCAGAGATTATAGGCATTTGCTTTTTTAATAGTCTTGAAGATGTGTTACATTTATCTGGGCTACATATGGTCTAGATCAACAGGCAGCAAATATTTATTAATTCAAACCCTTTTCTTACTTAGAAGGTAGTCTAAGTTATGTCAGTAAGGAGAGCTATTGCTCTAGGATAGTGTCTAAAACAGTAGAAAGAAATAGGGTTTTTTAAATGTTAAGTGACAGGATAACTTTGTAAATCATTCGTACTAAAATAGTGGTATTTGGGAAGTGATATTTTTGCTTGTTTACTTCATTTGGCGTTGCTGGAATGACCTGTCTGCTGTGTAATCTGACACGGCAGGAGTAGATGCCAATGCACATGCTGCGTTATGAATGTTTCAGACCGTTTGCTCTAGTGTAAATCCATGTAGGCTGTGTAAAGATGCTGTTCTGCATAGTTTGTTTTGTCTCTAGGCCATAGAGCACTAAGCCCTGGACATTACTGTGTACAATGGGTTTTGAATTCCATGCCCATGGACCACAGCCAGCATCACACACAGAAGTTAATGACCGATTGTTATCTTAGCCCATAGCTTGCATTCCTTTTGATAAGACTATTTCAGCAAGGGGGTGGATCACAAAGTACAGGATTAATTAAGGTCAAATCCCAATGAAACATGCAATCTATTTTCTCGAGGAAAGAACTTGGAAGAATCACAGGGTGAATTTTATAAACTCAAACCCAATTTTTAAAATAATGTTTAATTAAACTTGAAGCTTAATTTTCTTCTTGTTTTAAAGAGACGGAATAGTAATGCAACATAATTTAAATGTGCCAGTATATCAGCGGACGGGAAACATTTATCATTGCTGTGAACTACTGTAATTTACAATGGTGATGAACCACTCTGAACATCCTGAAACCAGGCATATCTAAATCATCCAGCTATACTGACACTAGTTTATTAACATCTGACAGTAAAAATTGGTCTCTGGGAAACCATTGAATTTAGGTCCAGTGGTGTACTGTTATTTAAAAATTTGGGTTTTGATGGAGAATGATGAACGAAGTCAGCCTTATGGCTCAGTGCACTAATCATCCCTGTTTTAATGTTTTGCAAAAATGCCAATCCCAACTGGGATTATAATTCAAGATCAGATCGTGCTGAATTTTTGGATCTCTTATAAAATATGTTTTTCTTTGGGGATGATAATGACATTTTCTCCTAATTATCTCCTGATAATTTTTCCTATCATATTATGAAGTCTTGGAAGTAATTAAAAATTAACCTTCTTTGTAGAACTCATAAGTAAGCTCCATTGAGCTAATGTCCTTTGCGCATTTCATGCCTTCTGTTATGCTGTTAGAGAAAGTAAGTTGTACTTGATGGGCATACTTAAAATGAAAAATTTTAAATGAAAGTTGTCTTCTTTCATTCCTGAATATAGACACAAAATTGTGCCTGTTCTGATTGCATCTTTCTCACTATGGGCAGCAGCAGGGATAATTAAGTACCTTTGCAGAGAAAGTTGGAGTGAAAATAAGTTCAAAGATAAATTAAATGTCATTTTTACAGGTCTCTTTTGTTTGTTTTTGCTTTTTAGAATGCTATCATCAAACAATAAGAGTTAGACTTTCTAGCTGCCTGGTAGTTTGTAAAACTATTAAACTGTTAGGAGTGTAAATATTCTAAGCTAAGATTAGTATAACTACATCAATAATTCAGTAATGATTTGGGTAAAACATACCTGTTTTCTTCTACCTCAGAAAGGGTTTTTAAATAATTTTGTATAATTCTCGAGGTGTTTGAAGTTGAACAACTCATCTAAATTTATGGGCTTGAGTTTCTGCCCGTGTAGAAGGAGTGGGGTGGAAACTGCCTCTCAGGATGACTCTCCAACCTCAAGCCAGGAACGCACAGGTTTCAAACCATCCTGAATTTATCCCCAGGAGAAAACTTACCACATGATACTCATCCCATCTGTGTGTCTACTACATTGTACCTGATAAGAGTCCAGTGTCAGACTCCCCTTCAATATCAGAATCCAGCAGAGTACATGTATGACACAGAGTGCAAAAAATCAACCCATATTTATTATGTAAAGTAATTTCCTATTTAGTGCACAAGGCTAATGTAGTAGATTAAGGTGAAGAATGTATATGAAAGTGTTTAGAAAAATCACACATATATAAGCAATGTGTTGATTCACTAGTAAAATTATAATACACCAGTATAACTATAAAGATCCTTGAGGGTAAGAATCAGAGCTTTGGATGTGTTTCTTTGCCTTGGTTTGCTTTGGTTATTATTATCAATTTGAACTTTAGAACCAAGCAAAGGATCCTACACATATTATATCTATAAAAATTATTATTGTTGCTATTGTTGTTTGGTAATAATACACTAAACTCAAAAGTCACTCCCTCCAAGAAGCCTTCCCTCAACTCTTTATCTAAATCAAATGTTCTAGTGCACACACTCCTGACCTCCAGGATTCACTCTTATTACATTTTGTAATTCTGGGAATCTGTAGGTGTTGACTGTCTCTCACTGAAAAACTAGTTCCCTAATGCTGGGGGCAGCCTCTGTTTTGATAACTGTGTAGCTCCAGTGTCTGGCACAGTCCCTGTCACCACAGAGGTTGCTCATTGTGTTTGAAGAAGGAAAGGGAACAGGAGCAGGAGCAGGAGCGAGGGAGGGAGGGAGCAGGGAAGAGAGCGAATGGAATAAAATGCACGCTTAAATTCAAATCCAGTTAATGGATTTAATAAATCCAGAGTTCCACAAAAGCAACAAAGGGTAGCTGGCTTTGTCAGAGCATCACCTGCGTATGGGCGTTCTACACTGTACCTTTTCATTTTTTTCTCTCTTTTTGCTTTGAGAGAGGGGGAAAAACTTCCATACCTGCAAAAAGTTGAAAGAAAAAAAATTAATTCAGATTACAAATTTTACATTGTTGGTGGTACATTTTCGTGCAAGATAGTCCAAACAGAATTTTTTTAAAGCTTTCAGAATTAGAAATAGATGGAATTTGGGTAGGCAATAGATGTGAGCCACACACTACCTAAATTGATACATAAAATGGATATTAAGAAAAATAAGTGCTTGTGCCCTAAAAATGGAGGGGGGGTCAACTAATGCTTACATTCTTTAAACTAGAATTTTGGACTTTATATTGCAAAAGCGAATGAGTAATGTCAAATAAAGTTCAAGGGCAAGTTATGCAAATGGAAAATTAATGGCTTTCTTTCTCCGTGTGTTAGGCATCATTTCCTAAATGTTTGAAGCAAAATATGTATTTAAACCACATTTAGATTTATCATTGACATCTTTTTAAAGAAAAATAGGAATTAAAATGCAATTTGTGTACATTCCTATACTTCATATGCTTTCCATCTATTTAGCATTAATGTTGTAGGGAGAGCTATTCTTTCAGAAAATGTCAAAAACAACAATTTCCCCAAAACAGTACTGTTGATTATAAGTAGGCTGTTTTACTTTATACTAATGTAATGAATTCTCTCAATAATAGGACTTTTTCTTCTAATTTTTCAAGATAATTTTAGTGACTTACAATCAAAAAACTGAAGGATAAGGAAAAACCTAGCTCAGTGAAAAATATTTCAGTGCACTTAATATACCAGCCAGCTATTTCTTGAGGGCAACTTTAAATCTAAGTCAAGTCACAAATGGATTGAGACTGGTGATCTCACTTCGTCCTTTGGAAAACTATGTATATCACAAAATCAGTATATATTTTGACATAGTTGGCAGCCTTTGCTTGAAATAGGCTCTGAATCAACTGAGCATGGAAACTCAATTTGCCTGGGGACATACTAGCCTTTAAATAAAGACAGTTGATATTCTCTGGTAGAACAATGGGGCAATCTCCCAACATCTATAATATTGTATATCCTATAACATTAATAGACAGTCTTGGTTTCAAGTCATCAACTATTCATAATGATTATATATACTGTTTAGGACCAAAGTATAATAAATGTGCTTTTAAACTTACTTGAACACTTGTTTTTTTAAAGTGCTGATTTCATTACATATTTTCTTTTATTTCTCCCAGAAGATGATTTTTATGTTATCTCCCAGCAACCCTGGTCACACAGACCACCCCCTACATATCACGGAGCTCTGTGACAGCCATTGCATATGGCTAATGGTAACACCGTACTAGTGAATAGACGACTTTGGATGTCTGATCTAGCCCAGGGGTGCAAAGGGCCTGCTCAGAGAGGGCATGAGGAAGCTACTTAGGAACAGGGAGACCTAAATTAGGAATAAGCAGATGTGTAAGCAATTATCCATGGGAACATACTACCTTGAAATAATCGGAACCACTGTGCACATTGCTTAAAGCTACATGATGGTTGCTATCAACTGGTATCTTCACTTCTATGCTGGCACTAAGTAAAATCAAGGAGAAAGGTGAAGTACCACCTACATAAGGCAGACTTCAGTGGTAGACACAACTACTTGCAATTGTTTTACATGAGTGCGTTTTATTATTCTATCATTTAAAATGATCTTGGATCAGCATACTCAGAAATTTGGGTGGAGAAAAAGAACTTATTTTTCAAGTTATCAAATGAGATAAAAAAACATATTTTTTAAAATGTTTTTCAAGATATCTGAACAGTAAAAGTACCTTGTTTCTATAGGGGTTTCTAGCAAATCTACTGTTTGGAATATTTCAAAAGGTTGATTCATACAACTTTCAGACAATTGCTTTGAAAGAGCAAAAATTTTGCTTCTTCCACTAGAGGCTTACTGCTGCTAAATTGTTCCTGCCTTTTATAATGATGACCTACTGATATTGTTTTGGAAAGATCAAACTTAAGTTTTAAGCCAAGATCCTTGTTCAATATAAGTGAAAGTATACACTAAAACCCAAAAGAGAGATTGGAGAGAGAGAGAGAGAGAGAGAAGGAAAGAGGGAAGGAAGAAAGATACTAGTCTACAACTAGTCTACAGACATAGTGAGATTATAATTTTTACAATAACAATACTATCACTTAGAAAAAGACAGTTTAGAAGCAGGTTAAACTATACTGTGTTGGTGCTCCAATCTATGTGTATAGCTCTAACATAAATTAGACATAAGCAAAGCTTGCCTCTCCCACTCTAATTTTAATGCATGCATCCAAATCATTTTTATCATATAAATGAAGTTTGAAAATGTCAGCCAGAATCCAAATTCCAGAATTTTATTAACAGCAAATAATCGAGTAAAGAACTGGTAAGATGGGTAAGCAGATCTGATGTTTTTGCTTTTTCCACTGTGACTTAGTACCTGTTCTCTCTGTTTCCTGCAAGCAAGCACAACAGGTGCTAACTCATTGGTGGTGGCAGTTTTGGTATTGTTGTATCTGTTGCTTGTGGTGGGTATCATGCCAGGAAAGTTTGCTTCCCAGCTGAATGGATTAAGGAAAGGAATTTGGTTTGGATGAAAGAGGTTATATTGATGCCAAACAATGTCCAGCAGCACAGCTTAAGAGATCATTGTATTATCTTACATGTGATAAAGCAAACCAGCAGGAGCTGTGTGACATGACGATCACCTTTAAAAAAACACAAATTAGCTGCTTGCTCTCCGCCTCCAAAGTAAAGCTTACAGTCAGAGCTAACTGTATAGAAGACACACAAGTGATGCTTAATGTAAGAGACACTTCGTTCTCAGCATCTCAAAATTCAAATGCCAGTACTCAAATACCAATTTCCTTATCAACACGTAGACTAAAGGAAATGAAATAAAATTAAAGACATGGTACATAAAAATTTTAAAAATAAATCTACCTCTACCTATTGAGTGATTAGTGAGAGGTTTTCTTTGATATGGAATGGCTACAGCTTCTCAGTGAGAGAAGTTCTACCCTTTTATCCCAGCCCTTGATTTGTTATGTATCTCAAGACTTTCCAGACAGTGAAGTTTATTTTATTGAATGCTTGGACATGGATTGTGAGCTGGTTTCTTTGAATACATTTTAGAATCGATTCCTTCTGAAGATACAGTGTATTACCACTGTGGCAAGAGAAATAATTAGATTTGGCCACACTGCTGGTACAAGAGCGCTCTCAAACAGATGGGCAGCCCCATCCTTCCGTGGCTGTAAACAAATAAAATTCGAAATAATGCTATATTGCAGTAAGACATGTACGATGTTAAAATAAATCAATGACTAGTTAAATATGAAGAAGATTATAATTGCATATTTTTGTTTTCTAAACTTCTCTTTTCTCTCATTTTTTCTCTCTCTTTTAGTCTCTTGTATAATTCTTCAGAGCCAGTGCCTGCATGCAGCAATATTTTTTGTTAAATTTCAAAGCTGAATTTGCCCAGAACAAAGAAAGCTGTTTTTAAACTTTGATCTCATCATCCAGTTTCCATTCTAGAAGGGATATAGATACTGCAGGCCAAATTTGGCCTGATTCCCTAAGAAAATATAGTCATTTGAATTCAGAGGGAATTGGAATTTTTGCATGTTTGAGGAACATGCTGGCCTCATAGCTTCAATCAACAAGCTCTGAACCTGAATGGCCCAAAGTAAGCCCTTCAATGAACTGTACATATTAAATCCCAATCACTATCTTCAAAGGCCCCTAGCAGTGGATAGAACGCACAGATGAAAGGCTTGGTGAGAAGAGATAATTAAAACTTAATGGATGCTTGTTGTATAAGTAGGTGCAAAGAAAAATGATCACTTTAGGTATTCACAAGGAATTTATAAAGAGGTCTATGTGTTATGAGTAATTAATTTTGGATAGTTAACACTAAGAAGATGACCTCTAAAAGATGTGGGCCAAGGTTAAGTGCCCAACTCTATCTTCTGTTCTGGCTTTTGAGGTGTTTCCTATGCAATGTAAGAAAAAGACAGTGAATCCAAGAAATCTAAAGAAAAGCTGACTTCTCCTAAAATTTTCTGTTGAATTGATTCAGACTAAAGCAATGACCTTCTGATTTTTTGAGGTCTCTCCTAAAAGGTCTCCCGGGAGAAAGGGGTGTCATATGTACCTTGAAAAAAAAAACAGACTGATTAGGGCTTTTGACCAGATGGTTTCACAAATTGGAAGTATCTCTTCCCTTAGGTGGTGCCCACAGAGGCATTTGCTCCAATTGCACCTAGACACAGCCTCTCAGGAAATGGCTGATCCACCAACAAAGTACAATATGGACTTGAGGTGTCAAAAAGATAAGGGGTAATTTTACAAAGCTTTCAGAACTTCAATCTCCAGTAAGCTACTAGATCTGTCTAGTGGCAGCTACTTTTGTTTGTGTGTGTCAGATGACTCTGGCTTGAATGAGCTTTTTCATACACGTTCCGTTTGAAGAAAAGCCGTGCTGTGTTCTTTTCTTTTGTCATTCCTGTGTCTGTGTAGGACAGTAGCGTTGCTTTCTCCCAACCCTGCCATCCCCTGCTCAGTTCTGTTCTTCCCCTCTTCATCGCCCCCCCAACAGTCTTAGTGCCTTAATGTAGCGAGGAAAAAACAGGCACTCTCATATCAAATTGGGAGTATGCTGATGGAGTTATTTTCTTCCCCTCATCTATATGATGTCATTTGTATACTACACGCACCGCTGATTATTGTCAACATATGACAAGTACCAGCAGGAACTCAGCTATAAAACACACATTTGCCACAGGTGAGAGAGTAAACATAGATACAGGGACACACATTTAGAACACAAACATGAAAATTAAAATGGAAAGGGAAAGAGAATATAGAATAGATTAACATTGATTTGTTGAGTTTAAGGTGTCTTTATTTGGAAAGCAAGACCCCTTTGATGAAAAAGTTCAATCTGCTGCCTGTGTAGACAAGCTACAGGTTATTTCATGACAATGGGAAGTCTCTAAGTCAATGAAACATAGGAACAATTGTTCTTGGAAAGGTGACAGAACCTAAAACTTAAAATTCTCAAACCTAAAAATCCTCCATTTTCTGTTACATGTTTCAAACATTTTCTGATACAAGTTTGCTGTTGTAAAATCCAATTGGGAAACTATGAAAATAAATTCGTTTACATAGGTAAATATGTCATAATGAGTCCATGCTGTTGGAATAGTGACAATTTACTTCCTTCTTACTAAAAAATAATAATAACAAGAAGTCACAGTCTCTGCATGTGATCCTTCATCTTCCTGCTTCTACCCATGGATAGGAGGCCACAGGACTTCTTAGAGGAGTGGGCATGTTGAAAAAGACAATAAAAGCTCTGAATATTTAAACTTGCAGTAGAAACATTTTCAAGCACATACAAAGGTAGAGCACATCTATTACCAATCTTGTTCTATTTATTCCTTCCACAGTATTTATTTATTATTTATTTACTATTGAATTACTTTAAAGCTAATTATTTCACCTACTAAAACTTCAAGATACAGCTCTCCTAGATAAGGACACATTGATGACCTATTTGCTTGTTTTCATAATACCCCCCTGCCATTCTCCCACCTTACACAAAACAAGCACCTCATAGCAGCTCAAAGTCCATATTGAAATTTCTCTGATTGCCTCAAAAATGTCATTTTGCTGTTCATGTGTTTAAGTCAGGATCCAAACAAGGGTCACATGTTGCATTTTTCTCCTAGATCTCCTGTATTGTATAATCATCTCCTTCCCTTTTTTAAAGCCAATTATTTGTAAATGAGAATCAGAATTTTTCAAAAGTGGGAGGGGGTGAGAAATCCCACGCAGTGGTGCTGTACGGTCCCCATCGCGCCCCATCGGTCCTCACACCTGGAGTGGCGCCAAGGTGGATGCCTGGGCTCGGGGTATCTGCCCGAGCTGTCCACTGCAAAGGTCCTGGTCTTTTTTTTTTTTTTTTTCTTTTTTTATCTCAGTCTTAGTATCCTTTGATGATTATTGCCTGGATCCATTATTCCATTAGGTGTGACAAAATAGTAATTTTTGAAAGCTATGCTTTCTTATCAATGTATTAAAACGCCTCCTCATCACTTTGACTGTAAACCAGCAGCTGGGTCTTTCTTTCCATAGATAACAACAAAAGCTCCAGTTATTGACACCAAACAAAGCCACAGGCTTCATGAAGCATCCTGGCACACAGACCTCACAAGGGTTGAGACTAGATGTTGAGGAGAGGGAGCCGCACAAGGAGGTGTCTCCAACGGACATCAAGATGATCTCTGTGTCGTTCAATCTGGGATGGTAGAAATAAAAAAAAGAAAAAATCACACCCAGGCATGAGTCCATCCTCTAGACATTTGGTAGAGGGCCACAGGCTGGAGTATTTTTCTTTACTTAATATTATGAAGTCGTTCTCCTGGCTGTCCACAGATTTTCTCTATTAGATTATCTCAGAAGGCCACAACGAGTGTTGAGCCTATTTCTCACTTTATATAAAAGCCAAGCAGACAGAAAGCTGAAAAATCCATTCAAGATTTTACTTGGTATCTTCTGTCTTCTCCAAATAAAGCTGATCCGGAGAATGAAAGGCGAGCTGAAACAACCTTATCTCCCAAGAGGCCCAAGGGCACATGTAAGGTTCTGGCAAAGAATTAGTAAAGGCTCAGAGAACGAAATAAATACTTGTTTCAAATATAATTTGAAGACATTGTGGACTAAGACCAACCTAATCTCTGAGAGGATAAAAACAAGTCTGTCTTTTAAATGTGCAGGACCCTGTCCACAATAGCTAGTAAATTGACTCCCTCCTGCACGGCGCCACGGGACACAAGAGTAGAAAAACATTGTCTTTACTTGACGGATGAAGGCTGTTCTTTGACCCACCTGTGCCACCTATTAGTGTTGGAGAAACACAGCATTTCTCTAGCCCTTCAAGAATGCCACGTGAAGACTCAATCTCTCTCTTCCCCTTCCCCATTCTCCTCCATCTCTCTCCCTCCCTCCCCTCTCTCTCTTTCTTTCTCACCACCCCCCCATCCTCCTTGCCACATTAATCTTTAAGAAAAATTTTTTAATGCGGCTGTTTAAGTAGCAGGGACTTTGTATGAAAGGTTTCCTTCCACTCCCTAGTTGGGCACTTCATCTTTTTCAGAAGCTTGGACATTTGTAAATAGCATGCTTTTTCTCAACTTTGCAGTCTCATTTGAGATGTTAAAAGCAGTATCGCAGAGGGCACAGGCTTTGGAGACAAGGAGGACAGGGTTTAAATATGGGTCCAGCCAGCCACCTGCCTGTCATGTGATCTTACCCAGTTCTGTAACTGTGGGTTTTCTCTTCTGTAAAGTGGAGATTACGGTATTTGTTTTTCAGGATGATTACAGAGGCCGTAAGTTGTTCATGTAGCACACCTGAAACAGTGTCTAGCATATAGAAGATACTCAGTAAGTAACCCAGCGAAGTTAGTTACTCCTATTATTTTTAGAAAATATCCAATTTCTAGAGCCAATTTAAAATCCATTAGATTTCTTCTTCTCATGAAGCAAATATAGTCTCTAAACAAGATCTGCCTTTTCCACGCTCACTTTTCACGGGATGGGGGCATTTGCCCACTTCTCGTCACTGTCACTTCGTGGCGGGGGTGGACTTTGCCACAAGCTGATGATGATTCCTCTCTGGGAGAAGTAAGAGAACAAGTTTAAAATCTCTAAACATTTCCCTGTGACATAGCATGAGATTTTTAATGATGGTAGGGTAGAGGCTCAGTGAAACAGAGTGAGGTGTGGGTCTTCCTGCTTAGAGCCACTGACATGGCTGGGGTTGTTCAGTTGCACCTCCAGGCTCAGTGCTGCACAAGGGCTGAAAACATGTCACCAGTGTTGGCTGCCAGCCTGCCCCATCCAAATGCCTCCCTTGAGACTACTGGGTTTTGCTCTATTATGAGGCCCAAACTCATCCTCTCAGGAACTGCGCCGTATCCTCACTAGTCCCCTCACAAGAATTGGTCTTCTGCTCCAAAATTCTAGTCCACTGGTTTGAGCCCCGCTACTTGCTTGCAGACTTCCTTGAGGTGTAGGTGTTCTGAGTAGCACAAGCCCACTTTGGCCCCTCTGCCTCTCAGAGCATAAAGGTGGACAGAGGGTATCCAGCCGCTGTTGGATACTCACCTGAGACATCTCCTTGCCATACTTTGTGGCAATATCTCCTGAACTACAGCATCCTTCAGCATCTGCAGGTGGAGCCGCTTACCCAGACTCTGCACCATCCTTCTTGGCTTGTGAGTTCTAGGCTTGGCCTTCCCCAGTAGGTCCTGTCCAGCCATACCTGGCTCAGCCCTAAGGCAGGACATCTAAATTCAGACCTGACATTTGCATCTATTTTGTGATTGGCTATTGCCAGGGGGGAGCAGCATCTGCCATTGAGGCATGGAGGAGACCTCTGGGTTAGGAAGATCTTAATCTGTGACTACTCTGTCAATGGCAAGAAGCACAGACAGAACCTATCTTTTTCCTTTCTTCGTTGGTTTGCTTTAGGCATTTTTGTCTCAATGCATAAAATGAAAAGCTCATTGATGAAAACCATCTGGAACATGAACACGGCAAACAACCAAAAAGACCCACAGAGAAAAAGAAAAATTTTTAAATGAAAAGAAAAATGGCTAATAACCATGTCACCCATAGATAATCATTGTTACCACTTTAGAATTTTTTTCAGTTCAATGGGTATTAATAAAGTTTCAGTTATGCAAAATGATTAAGTTCTAGAGACCTGTTGTACAACATTGTGGTTATAGTTAACGGTACTGCATTGCACACCTAAAATTTTAATAGGGTAGATCTTATGTTAAGGGTTCTTACCACAATTTTTTAAAAATTTGAATCCCAGTTACTCAGGAAGCTGAGGCAGGAGTATTACTTGAATCTAGGAGTTCCAGATCAGCCTAGATAGTACAGTAAGAGCTGTCTCAAAAATTAATTACTTAATTAAATTAAAATAAAAAAATTAAGGAATCATTCATTACATCTATACACACACAGAGACACACATATGTACATGCATACATATATTAATATATTCCTTTTCAGAACTTAGCATTAGCTTATAAATTTTTAAGCTTCAAAACAAGGAATGAAAATTTACAAGCTCCAGAGAATCCAATTAAGCTTATTGTTCCACTGCCAAACATGTTATAAATGTTGACTAAAAATGATGTTTATTGATAATCACTTGAAACTTGCTCTTGATTATTTAAAATTATTAAAGTCATTCATGTTTCATAACAATTCTGGGAAATAATTTGAATATTTTAAAAATTTTATAGTTTGCTAATTGGAAAAATCTGATTTAACCCCTTTTCCTATAATATGACATCAGTCAAATTATGTAATGTGTCTGAGTTTCTGAGCCTTCATCTTTGAAATTAAAATATTGATATATACTGAGCATAAAATATGGTAGTGTATGTTTCGTCAGTCTTTCTCAACATTATGCGAGACATATGACATTTTCACATACAACACACACCATGAACATTAACTTTGATACCTGTCTTATCTCTCCCACATAAGAAAAGATGTTAGAATGCAAATGAGTTAAGTATACCTAAATATACCAAAATAAATAACATTTTCTAAGTTAAATCCACCAGTGTTTTACAACAGAGAGGGTGAGATCCTTGGTGTTAAAATACATAATAAATTGGTAAGCACCAAACCAAGTAAGGTGCCATTATCTCAGTAATTACATTAAAGTGGAAGGTCTATTTCTCATTTTGCAGAAATCTCACCCAGGTGGGTAAACATTTTGCAAGTTTGGATACCACCTGACAAGAAACAATTAAGAAACTCAGTATTTAATTTGTTAATTTGTTACCTGATTTGAATTAAAGATAAATTAAGCTGTGTTCTTATTAGCAAGATTCAAGTAAGCAAGGTTTAGAGAAATAGAGTTGAGTTTCTTTGTGACTGATTTTAATTATGAAATAATTTTCAAAGACAGCTCCCCATTTGTTCTATTTACAATAATTTCATGAAGCAAATCTCTGAACTATAATTGATAGCTTTCAAACAACACCTTCATCTCAAATATTTGTTTATTATAAAAGCTAAATAGCATTCATTTAGGCATAAATTCTAACTTTTATTGATTCATAAAACTAAATTACCAGTAATCATTTAAATAATAATAAGCATTAAAAGTGTGTAAATAAGCAATCACTATATGTGAAATTTCCAATATTTGCAAACGAAGTTATAATTAATGAGACTTCACTGTCAGTATCCATGGCAAATTAGATGACTATTAACAGGCTACAGAACAGTATAATTAAGCTTTTTAAACCACCTAAAATTATTTTTATCATTGCTGACCTTAGAATTTTCTGATAGAAACTTTATCCCAACTATCAAGATGAAAGAAAAAAAATACTCTTTTGTCTATCGTCTTGAAACTTTCACTTCCTATGGTTCAGTCTGAAAGATAATGCATCTGCTTAACATCAAGCAGTTTTTAGAACTCTCCTTGAGAATTTTTCCACCATCAGTGATTCATAACCACCTCCTTTATGTGATCGTATGATATATCTTTTAAAGTCTACATTTTAAAGTTATTTCAGGGGCCCACTTAATCAGGGTTACGGAGGCAGCTGTGGGCTCGCCTTCATCTCTCCCCCACTTGGATTTTGTCTGGGCGTTCCTCGACCTCGTCTGCTGCTGGCGGCTCAAACCGTGGTTTGCCAGCACTCCTTTGACCAAAAGAATAATTCTGGGTTTGCTCCATACCATGTATTTAGGGAATTTAAAACAAGTAACAATAAATAATATTTTTTGTGAGCTATAAATACATGTCCTACAATAAATGCCAAGAAAATAAGATTTTTTTTAAAAGATTTTTTTATGCTACAGTTCCGTTATTGGTCATTTTAAATGATACTCAGGAATTAAATAAGATTGGCAGAGAATGAGCATTTGTTACACAGTACAGTAGGTTATAGTTTTAGATCAGGAATGGAATTGAAAAGAAGAAAGCAAGCTCCGTAGATATTAGATATTAGGTCTGCTCTGTCTGACACGTGCTCTCCTGTACCTAGCATGATGCCTGAAATGTTGCAGGCACTCAAAGATATTTATTAAAGAAAGAAACAGACAAGGGAGGGGTGAGGAAGAGAGAATGAGGAAAAGCAAGAAAAACAGAAAATATCATCCTCATCCAAAATCAAGGTGCAGCCAAATCTGAAAGAATCCATGGTATGGCAGTGCTTAGCCAATGCAAGAGATCTGGGATTAACATGATCCCACCCTCTTATCCTTAATAAAGGAGAAGGTTCAGGGACAGTTGGCATAACTGCTGAGAAGCATGTCAGTCTCAGCTAATTGGATTCATTTGATTGTGGCAATGGCAGCAATTTCTCTCCTGCCATATTGATGTGTGACTTACAGTTCCATTCAGAAAGATTGCTTAGCAAACTAGCATCAGTTATTTTTCTCTTCATGCAGTAGAGCAAATGGAGATAAAAGGTATGGGAAATTACTTTTCAGAGACTTAGCAGAGAGGGGAAAATAGTTTAATATCTCCCTGTAATAACGCAAACTCATTGTTCCATCATTAGAAGCAAGATTATTTATTGAAATGTTAATATTAAAATATTAGTTTGTGTTCCCCAGACAGATCCTAGAGAGGATAACTGGATGACGAACCCATAGCAATGAATTCCAGTCTCCCTAAAAATTTCCAAACTCCACATCACAAAGACCAGCGACCTACAGAGACCACGTGGCCTGGGCAATATCTTAGACTAGTACCCAGTGATTGCAGAGACCTGTCCAGCACTCAAAGCATTGTACAATGAGGGCCTCAATGCAATCCTGACTGAGATTGAATTTGAGACCCCAAGGATGTCATGTGTTAGATTCAGAATTAAGGCAATGTATAGAAAATAAGAAAATGCAGGTTCTATGCTCATCTGAGTCTGTGGGTTGGAATTCCTGTCCATTACACACTATCACACACATTAGTTGATCACCTGCTCTCTATAAGGAAGAACTTGGTTTTGCCTTAAACATCCCTGACTGCAGTGCAGGTGTGAATCCCATCCATTAGTAACCCACGTGGAGCAACTTTAGAGAGAAAACTGGCATCAAAAGCCATAAATAGACAAATAAGGGGCTTGGGGTAGGGGGCTCACACCCTTGAGGGTCTTTAGCTATTGCTAGGGCTTTGGCTTTTCACTCTGAGTGGAATAAATTTACTACCAGCGAAAAGCATTGGGTGGTTTTGAGCGGACGTGACACAGTCTAACTTGTGTTTTAAGAGCACGGCTCTGGCTACGGAGGCCGTGGTGAAGGCAGGGAGACGCTGCGGGGGTCCACGGGAGGGCGCTGGGAGCCCAGGCGCAGAGCACAGTAGTGGCCGAGGAGGGGTGAGGAGTCCAGCGGTGGATCCGTGTGGGAGGAGGAACCGACAAGATGTGCCCAGGCACAGCATGTGGAAAGTAAGGGAGAAGTGGAGCTTGTGTGTTTCTCCTAGGTCTGCCATGACAAAGCACCACAAACTGAGTGACGTAAACAACAGAATATTATTGTCTTACAGTTGTGGTGGCTCCAAGTCTGAAATCAACCTTGGTTCCTTCTGAGGGCCATTCTCCCAGCTCCTGGTAGCCTCAAACATTCCTTGGCTTGTGGATGGCATTCTCCCTCTGCGTTCACATTGTCTTCCCTTGTGCACGTCTGTCTGCATCTAAATTCCCCTTTTGGTAAGGATATCAGTAATATTATAATAAATTAGGGCCCACCCTCATGACCTCCTTTTAACTCGACCACCTGCAAAGTCCCTATTTCCAAATAAAGTCACATTCACAGGTACTAGGGGTTGGGACTTCAGCACCTTTTTGGAAGATACAATTCTACCTATAACAGGACAATCTCCAGAGTTTTGCACTTCACAACTGAAAGGCTGGAGTTGCTGTCAACTGAAATGTGGAAAGCTGTAGGTGTTAACACATTTGGACATAGTCACTTTGAGATGTTTATTAGAAATCAAGTGGGAATGTCAAGTAGGCAATTATATAAATGTGAATCAAAGTTTAGGAGACAGGTATTTATATCTCTGGGCTAGAGATATAAATTTGGGAGTTGTCAGTATATAAATGAATAGTATTTGAAGTCATAATCCTAGACGAGATATAGAAGACTGAATGAAGGAACAAGCCCTTTGAAATCCCAAAGTTAAAATAGGGCAGCAAAGAAGGAACCATCTCTCAATCCTTTGGTCATTCTCAATCCTTCAAAGGTAATTGAGAGTGACCAAAAGGACAAGAGAAAAAAACATGGGAGATATTGTTTGCTATGTATTGAGAGTTGAGTGTAGAACAGGCACCGTGCTACGTTATATACACATTATCTCTTATTTTAATGGCACCGCAAAGAAAATGTTATCTTCATTTGTCCAGATACGCCAGCTCAAGCTGAGAGAGAGAAATATACTCAGAGACAGCATGGCATCATGCTTAGGCTCATGAGCTAGACCTGGCTTCAAATCCCCAAAGTTCTTCCTCTCTAGCTCTGCAATCTTGTGCAAAGTATTTTGCCTCTCTGTTCCTCAGTTTCCTCACCTGTTAAATGTGATAATACCTACCTCATAGGATTGTTATAAGGATTCAATAAGTTAAAACTCTTAAATAGAAAAATAATAATTTTCAAATATCTTTAAAGAAGTTTAGGACACAGCAAATGCTGTATCATTGCCTGTTACGTAAGTAAATATCTTCAGTAAATTAAGTCACACAGCTCCTAAGAAGCAAAGATAAGATTTGAATCTAGGATTTTCTGCATTCAAAGCTCTTCCTGTTTCTACCCTATCACACTGAATGTGACTCCTTCCTTAGCATCAGCATAGATTAATTAACCTAATTAGGGGAATTGATCATTTGGAAAAATGGAGAGACAGTTCTGAAAGGCTGCATTAAAGATGTTTTACTAAATAAGAAATGAAGTTTTGAGAGGATAAGTTGTCATGTAAATGTGAAAGCAATAAAAGAGAGAACCACAAGAGAGCCCAAGACACCTGGGTCTAACATGGGGAAAGGTCTGCCTCATAAGTGTCTCTTTTTGAGAAAAACAGAGTCCCTGGTGTGGGCTTTTGGGGGGTAGCTAAGAAGATAAAGGGCTTTGCTTCTCTCCTGTCCTACCTGGAACTCCTCACCATCAGGGGCAGGGTGTCCATGAATATCTGTTTAAAGTCTGTGTTGAAAAAGGTAATCAGAGAGAATCCGAACAGGACATTGTTCACACGCCCTTGGATGAAGAGGATTGAAACCAGGAACAATCAGTATCAAAGACAATAGGAAAGTCAAGGACAGCAGCTGGGAGGGAGAGGCCTTTCATGCTGATTATGAAGAGGCCAAGTCATTCCAAGTAAAGTTGCAGTAAAGCAAAGAGAATAAAATAGTTTTCAAAGATCTGCCAGCCCAGATGACAGGACATGAAGGCCGGAACAATAGTCATGGGAAGTGGAAGTGGCCGGAATGGATCATGTTCAGCAGCTAAACAAGAAAATTAAACCAATGAAAACAGAATCATAAATCTCAGGGCTAGAAGGGGCCTGTGGCATCATCTCCTGGAACTGTTTTATGCATGAAGGGAACTGAGGCGTGGAGAGACCCAGAGACTTGCCCAAGTTCTCACACCTGGTGACTGGCAGGACCAGAACATTCACGTAGATCGTGAGTGAAGGATCGATTTTGACAGGTTTAGGGAAAGGGAATTTATTGACCAATTTTTCATTTCAAAAAGAAAGAAAGAGACTATAAAACCTATATGGGAGACTCAGGTGGGAATTAAATGCCAAAACGACACCTCACTACCTGAAGCCAGGAAAACATGGAAAAAAGACCCCGAAACAGAGGAGGAAAGCGTGACCCACCCTGTCCCTCATTCTGCTTAAAAGAATATAAGAAGACCTTTGAGAACTGCCACGTGGGTAAAGGGTTACAAAATTTCATATCTGAGAGTAGGGAGACTTTGAAATCTATGAATTACTTTATTAAGTAAAAAAAAATAGTTATCTGTAAAAGGAGAAATAGTCTAAATATTTGTCTTTTTCTAAACAGCTATTCCACATTTTTTTGTTGTTGTTGAAGAAGCAAACTATACGCTAAATTAAGACTGATTTTATAAAAAAAAAAAAAAAAAAAGCCCTTAGATGACTACCATGGTATGGACTAGGGAATTGAGCTCGAAATTTATAGCACTTATATAGAGTTTTTTTCTCCGTATTTCTTATGTTTGTATTGCAGTAATGAAGAAATATGGAAGCCGTCTGGTGGCCAAATAATATCTGTAAATTCCCATGGATAAAGCTTCCCCTTTATATTTCAAAGTTATTAAGTTCAAGTCCTGTTATGGGTCTACTTTTATTAGTTTTTCCCCCATCAATGCAATTATTGATTGATTAATTCTTATTGGCTTTCTAAAGTAGAAAAAATTATGGCTGAAATAAAATACTTCATAGAAAGGAGAAAGGAAAGGATATATAAAGGGAAGGAGAGGAGTGGTAGACCCTTAATTCTAGCCACTCAGCTGTCTTGTGCACAAAGGGTCCTGAGTTGGGGGACACTTGGCCTGAGCGTGGAGGGCCCAGAGCTGCTCTCATGGGGACCCGCATTGGCTGAGTAACGATATTCAGCGTGTGCACAGCCCCCCGAGCAATGCACAGTCTGCAAAGCACCATCACACCCTTCAACTCAGTCAGCCCTGCAATCTGTGGAAACTGGGCTCAGAGAAGTCAAATGACTTGCTCAGTGTCACACAGCTAGACATGACAAACCCAGAGCTCAAACCGAATGGTTTTCTCTCTTTCTCTTTCTCTCTCTCACGGTCTTTCTCTTTTTTTTTCCCCCCTTCTTTTTTCACTTCTTACCCAGGTCAAATGATGAGTTTACTGTAGTTACGACCAAAGGTTCCATGGGGATCGTAGATCCATCAGTTACAACCTGTGATCCAGACTTGACCTAGAAGGCCAAGCAAGTTGAAAGTTTCTTTTTGAAGGCATTGCCTTAACCACAAACAGAAACTAGGAACCATTTTTCCTGTGGGCTCCAGGTCTATCTTACCAGATTCACCTCAAAAGTGGCAACTTCTTTGGCTTCAAGGATCAGATCTTACGTTGTTAAATGGTGGGGGAAGGGAGTATCAATTCGCCAACATCAGAGACAATATTTTCATCCCTCAGGATAACCTGGCGTTTGTGTGTGTTGGTAACGTTCTCTCTCAGGTGGAGGGCAGCGTCCTGAGGGTTCATGTGCCTCCTGAGTGCAAAGGTTGTCTTCCACGTAACTCGTCTGCTCCATATGGTAGACTTCCCCCCCCAGGTCCTGTATCACCTGGGAAATTGTGGTCTGGATGGAGAGCCCAGGCCAGGGCTAGAACAAAATTACATACATGAAATAAATTTTATAGCTAAATATGCTTCATTAAAATGTTTAAGTTGAACTATATGAAATTTCCTTTGGGGAAAGGTCAAAAATGGTTGAATTACAGCAATTTCATATGTTCGACCTAACACATGTACCATAATCCCGGTTGGAATGTTTATCAAACGGTAATGATGGACTTAGCTTACTCACAGTAAGTCTTATGATCTTAAAAATCATAACTCTTTTTTCATTTATCTAATTTCTAATTTTTAAATTGAAAATATCCATTAGTCATTTAACAATAACTGGAATACAAATAAAAATGTTTGCATTAAATTGCTAGTAGTTCTTTCACTGTTATGCATTTGATTTTGCTTCTCATTTTTTGCAAAATTCTAGATCTTATGCCTATTTTTTTCTTTCAAAATTGTTTTTACTCTAACGAATTCAGTGTACTCAAGAGAAACCTGTTGGACTAAGCATTAGATGGTATTTCAAGAAACATGGAGTAACAAGATAAGGACTGATGGAAATTGAATATGTCTTATCCTGCCATGTGCAAGGGAAGACCTGTGGCTCCAACACCCGATGTGTGCCACATTAATTCTTACCTTCATGCCTCTCCTCCTCATACAGTTCACATCACTTTTAATGCTCTCCCCCTCCTCTGCCTGTCCAGATCCCACTCACAGAGTCCCAAATCTTTTCATCAAGTATTCTTTCATTACTCTAGTTGACATGCTGTCCCGCCTCCTTCAGTCTGTGCCTACAATTTACTTATTAATTTAATGTATGCCTTTTATTAGCTCTGATAGTCTACACACATTTTGATTCTCCTATTTGCGTTGGGACACCCCAAATAGTATTAGGCTCAGAGAAGGGACCGGAGGAACTATAGAATGAATAGTTGTTATTAAGATGTAACAGGTGTAATCTCTGTACTGTAAAAATTGATATAAGACAAATCAACATAAATATTCAAATCTACTGATACCAAAACATAGAGGTATTAAATAAAGGTAAGAGATTATAAATTGATACAATGAATATTATATATAGTTTTAAAAATTCTGGTAGAGAAACAAGTTTTCATCAAAACAGACAGGAAAGAGGAAATACTATGTCACTTCCATGTAGTCAGGTAGAAGTTGGAGGCCGGGTTAGACTTCCATAGGGTTTTGGGAACACAGATGGGCAGGATGAAAATTTATCATCAGGCATGAAAAAGGAGTAAAGATTGTCCAGAGTGACACTGAACAGAGACAACTGGAAAAAGCCAGGAGACTATAACAAGGACAAGCTTTAGAAGGAAAGAAAAGGTTTAGTATGATTATAAAGGGTGGTTACTACTCCAGGCTTCTGAGGCAATGCCCTGTGGCCAGAAAAGATAAGGCACGAGGAGCTGATCCACAAATGGGCTCCATATGTTTGCATTAGGTACTGAGCTGGTGGTGAGACACCCAATTTAAGATGACCCAGAGCCCTGGACGGAATTTTAGGTGATATGAAGGGGGAAGTGGATGTTTGCCTGGAGGGGCGGGTCATACCCTCATAAAACCTTGAACCTGGGAGAGATCAAGAAAGCCCTGTGGGCTTAGTGACCAGGAGGGAACCAAGCTGGGGTCCATAATAAATATCAGTGGGAGCAGAAGAGAAAACAATACAAAAGAAAGACGATGGCTATCAAAGAAGTAATGGGAAAAGCAGTAAGAGATGATTTCAGAGGAGGGAATTTCAGAGACGCGATTAAGCAGAATGAAATCAACTGAGCCAAAATGACAAAAAGACCACATTGAGCAAGAACTAACAGAACAAGAACCACCGTGATATTTTACAGAGAAAGGGGTCCTTGTCCCCAACAGGAAAAAAAAAACGAATTCTTAGTATGTATGCCTTTGGGAAGGAGATGTACAATATTGAAAATGAAGGTAACTTTAAAAGAATTTTAAAGAATACCTCTTTTTGCAAAGAATGATTAGACACAAGCTACTTCCATTCAGTCAGATGCTCTCCCTGAGAGTAACTTAGGCACTTCTGGAGCTACATTAATCTTTTTTGGTCCCTGGAGCACCATTAAGTACAGGCAGCAGTAATTTACTAAATTGCATACTCGAAGCCTGAAAGAGTTAATGCGGCTCCAAAAGTGCCTAACATTTACCCAGGGAGTAATTTACACACTGGAAGCATCTGGCTGAATATGGATTCAATTGTTTACTGTACTGTGGGTCTCACAGAAAGGAGGTCACATGCTTTCTCTTATTGAAAAGTTCTGGGGAACAATTTCTTTCATTTAAAAAATATGCACCAACTGCCACATTTTCTTTCGGTAATCTGTTTTTATAGTGCTAAAAAGAAAAGATGTTGCAAGAAATAAACTTAGATTCTTTGATTTGCCAAAGCAAACTACTTTGTTTTAATTTTGCCTTTGTTACCTGAAGGTTTGGGGTTTATAGGGTTGAAGTGGTAGCGAGAAACTAGTAGATTTGGGAACAGTCTTTATTTCCTCTCTGGAAGAGGTCATTCTGTAGATTTGTACAAATGTTTGCATTTTACCTCTCTGCATGCCAGAATATTTTAATGCAATGCCGTTTATTAATAAAAAAAATTGGAGAACAGGAAGACATTCTCACATGAATCAATACCAAGTTATTCTCAGCCAGAGTACACGCATGGTCATATTCAGGACTGCTCAAGTGTCAACAGAAGCATCTGCATAGTTATTAATATTTTTAAAAGTTCCATCTGCATGTTATATGCCCAGCACCATGGACAGTATGTTATAGGAAGAGAGGGAGGTCTCATGTCACCAAGAGAACAAGTACATGTAGTATTCCAGACTTTATGGGATATACTCCTGAGATAGCTTTTAACTGCCAAGATAATGACACCCTTTCCCAGGGTAACTGAAAGCTAGAGCTTAGTATATAATTGCTCATACATCTCAAGTGGTTGTATTTGTAATCAGCATCTTCAGTCTCAGCAACAGAAATGTGTGATATCTTTATTAATGTTTTATCATTTGCTTAGAAACTCAAGGGTTGCTAGGTCTTAGTTCTTTATTAAATTAGATCAAAGTTCATTTACCTTTTCAAAAAGCTTATTAAGTATAGTTACCAATATAAGCACAAGTTATAATGTTAGAGGATTTGATTTTTTAATGATGTTCTGTTACTTATCAACTATATTTCCTTTGTAATATCCTGTTTCTGTTTATTAGTCTATATGCACTAAGACTGCTTTTCCTTTTCAGGTAAAATGCTTATTTTTTAGATCCACTTGTAAAATGTTATACAGAAATATAGAACACAGATAAATTCTCTTTTAGTTTTAATATTAAAAATTCTTCTCAAAAATCCCAAATCTTTGTACTCTATGTGTGTGCAATAAAAAGGAGTGTTTTTAAAACATGTGGCAAGATGCCCCCTTGATCTCTACTCTTTGAAATGAGAAATAATTTTTTTACTCTGATTATCCTAGTCGATGAGCATCAATTCTCACTTGAATTTTAAGTGTGATTCTCCCTTTTTAGTGATGGAATAGTGCTCCCATTTCTATACTCATTCTTCCCACCCCCACCTCTCTCTCTGTCCCCTTTTTCGTCTATGGGTCTCCTAAAGCTTCCTGGAGTCTCTTTAATCCTCCTTGGTTCTTTGCATTTTCCTCTGATCTCAGAACAGTTAGGCAGCACCACTTCATTCCTGACAGCCCTTGGGCCACCATTCTCTCCCTTGGACTCATTCTATTGCTAACATGTTGTATTTAATACAAATACATGTAAATAAATGTATGCACCAAAATTATTGGAGCATATATCTTATCTGCATAAATGTTCTTTATACCATGAATTCCAAAGCAATTTATAGAAAATGTATGCCTATAAGAATCACATAAAATAAGTAAATGTGAAAATGGTATTTTTTCTATTTTATGCATTTCTAAAAATTTTCAGGAAGAAAGAAAAAATGACTTCTTTCTTTTTCCTCTCTAAAATTCTCAGGACTTGTTCTAGCTTGCTTTGAATGATGCATTCAGCATTACGTACTCACATTATGTATATACATGTGTTTCATTTCATTGTGTGTTTGAAAAACCCTTTGCAAAGGATTACAAACCATATATTATTTGCCCATTAACCTAAAGCCAAAAGGGGAAGAGTAGCATGTTCTAAACCAAAGTAATCTCTAGTAAATTACAGAGTAACAATATTTGGGATTACTGTGACATTAATGTGCTAAAGCATAAATTTGAAAAGAATGCCAACATCTCATAGGCTTTTTATGGCTTGCTTTTTGTCTAAAATAAGTCGTGTGTGTGTGTGTGTGTGTGTGTGCATCTGTATGTGTGTTTGTGTGTGTATGCCTTTAAAAGAAAGAAATGCATTTGACTATGAATGTGTACACTGCTATATGAAAGTAAAAATATTCACTAGAGAATCGGGGAGAAGTCTTTTAAACAGAAGAACAAAGAAATAGAATTATACTGGGACAGAATGATCACTGTACAATTGCTGCACTGGCCAGCAGTGACTGCTGCTAATGGGAAGGCATCAAATAGGATCTCTAGGAAAAGAGAAAAGGGAAATGCTCATTCACTCTTACGTGTCCTGGTTCTTCGCCTAAATGGTAGCTCATGTCTTTCAGAAAAGTAGTAATGTCTTAGCACATAAAGTATGTACTTTGCTGCTTTGAAAAAATTCACAATAGAAAAAGAATTTACATTAAATATAATTGCATAATTTTACATGGTGGTATTCATAAAAGGAAAAAATCAAATGCATTTTAAAATTCCATGCCCCCAGAACATCACATGCCCCCTGGAAAAATCCCAAGCTTTCATTATAGCAAATTGGCTAAGGTTCCCATGAAGAAAAAACAATGGACTAATATGGGAATATCAGGACGCATACTTTTTATCTGCAAGAAGCTGAGACTGCTTTACTGATATCAGGTCATTAATCATCACTAGGTAAAATAATCCTCATCTCTGAAATAGACAGAGATTATTCTCTTGGTTTTATGAATGAGGGGAATGGATCACAGTTTAAAAGTCTCACCAAAAACCACATCAGCAGAGCCAGCAAAGAAACTGATGATATAATAAGTCCTAAGTCTATGCACTACCCACCCTTGCTTTAATTTCTGCAGAAGCAGAACAATGGGAGTAAACCTCACTTTGGATAACAGATGTATCCCAGAAAAATGTTTGCAAATTGAATTTTTGTCAGGCAAATTGTACTTTAAATAAACAATGAGCAATGCAAAGAAACCAACATAAACAATCCTTATGTAATGTGAATAATAATCCATCCTTTATTAATATTTAACAACTTTTGAGTATGATCTAATGATTTTTTTTTTAAAGCAAGTGCAGCCTATAATTCAGTACTTCTTCCTTAGCTTTTCTAGTTAAGGTCTTCTTTTAGTTTTCTTCACCTACCTTAATTACCTGCATCCTTTACCTTCCTCTTTTATGCACTTTTTACACGTGTCAGTAAGGAACTAAGCCAGTAGTCTCTGTCCAAATACTTGAGAAGCCCCACTAGCCAAAGTCAAAATGTATCTGTTGGATAGGCTACAAATTCCCAATGTCCTGTTAGGACTGTAATTGGCTGAATGACCACTGGTTTCGGTTTCTATTAACTACCTAAAGCATTTTTCAGAGTGGCTCTTCCCTGTCTTTTCCATTCTCCTCATCTCTGCCAGCCTCTTATTTCAGCCTCCTGCTGCACTTCCAAAATATCCATTTCTCCTCCCTTTTTCTCTTGGATAACAAATGTCCCCACTGCATTCAACTTTTCTGGGTGTGTCCTCATTCCCACTCCTCCCGCACTTCCCACTATCTCATCTTCTCTAGATCCCATTTCTCCAGCATGTTTAGTCTCTTCTGAGCGTTCATTCCAGTTCTGTTCTGTGACTGTCAACATTTTCTGAGGTTTATTTGTTTCTAATCCCAATCTTGACTGTTTCCTCGAGACAGTTGATAACATCCTCATCTCCATACGGAGTGGGGGCTTTCCTTGCTGTCAATCTCCATGACTCCTCCTATTTTCTACACTTCCATTGCACTGACCTACAGTGTGGTAAGATGTTTGCTCCTGTCTTGCTCCACGCATTTCTTCTTCCCTCCTTCCACAGCGCCTCTCATTTCTCCTATCATCTACATGTAAATGTTCAAGCTCCTGGTTTAATTCTCTTCTCCTTCAGCTTTCTTAGGGACACAGTATGCTTTTTTAGAGCCACAAAATCCCTATAGGATTAATAGTGAATATAGGAAATTATATGCAGCCACTAAATGATGACAAAAGTAGACATCTATAGACACAGAAAGGTGTTCATTGTATTTAGTGGGAAAAATTGAAAAAAAAATACTATAAAGAAATTTGCCAAAATATGAATAGCAGTTATGGAACAATGATGGGAGAATGAGTATATTTTATTTTCTTCCGAAGTTTCTACAATGCCCATGATCCCTAAATCCATATCTCCAATTATAGTAATATTATATCTTTCTTGAAGTCCCAACAGAATTTCAAAGGCAACCCATCCCAAAACAAAACTCATCAAATTCTGACCCAAACCTGGCTGCCTTCTAGCGTTTCCCGTTTTATCCCTGACCTCAATCTAGTCTTCTGGCCATTTCTCCTTCTATTCTCTGCCAAGGTCACAGAGTTAGTCAGTGGCAAAACCAGAATTTGAATCTAGGCTGACTCCAAATGTCCTGCTCTTTCCGTCATCCCAAGCCCCCAGCAATCAGGAAATGCGAACAAAGCTCCCTTTGCAATCCTGTAAGGGAATCTGATAAGAAGAAAAACTACCGGAGCCCCTGAGAGAGGGATAAAAGGCTGTTTCCCCTCTTCATCCTACACTACACCTGATTGTAGCGCTAAACAATCTTTTTCTCAGTTTGATACAGATTCAAAGGAATTGTGCTTCCCAGTTTCCCTGGTTGACAATCCTTTTACACAGCCTTGGCTATTATTCACTTGATCCATTTGGCCACAGGTTACAAGTGAAACCTGAATAACTAGAAACCCACTCTCTAAATATGCATTCCACGCTGTCCTTCAGCTTGCCATTTAAAATGCAGAACTTCAGCAGAATCACCTTTTGGTTTAGTTATTTTTCTAAATTTCTGTCAGACAACAGCATAAGGAAAATGTCATAGCTGAAGTACACATTTCCAGTTCCCTTTAGCTTAGCAGTGCTGAGCAAAATATATATCTCTCTCTTTTCTTTCTGGATGAGTGACAATGTTCAAGCAAATGTAATAAGGGCAGGAGGAGGCCGTGGAGCTGGCGGAGCAAGGCGTTGACAAACAGACGTGGAAGGAACAGAGACATGGTCAGAGAGGTAGAGAATGCTGAGCTGGAGGGAAAACAAAGGGGCAAGGGACAAGCGGAAACGTGGTAGGTTAGTGATTAAATGGGGTAGGGAGTTAAACAAGGAAATGGATTTTTTCAAAAATGAGAGTCCAAAGAAATTAAAACTCCCAGCCCAATTTCCAAAAGAAATAGGATCTCTCCCTCGCCTCTTGTCCTCGTGCCCCTGGTGTCTCTGCACCTCCCTATCTCATTTCATCTAACTCCTTCCTTCACTGTCGTATCTTTTTACTTCTTGAACTTCCTAATGTTCTCTAATTCCTTTCACTTTATTTTATTTTGCCTGTATCATATTTCCTGCTGTGCCATCATTATCATAGCCTAGTTCTCTCCACATAATAGATCATCTGAAATCTTTCCATTTTTAATCATCGCCTCTCTTAGCAGCTCCTTTCCTCTCCCTTGCGCTAATCCTCCACTGAGCTGTGGCTGTTCACCCAGCTGGGGCTTCGATTCGGCAACAGCTCTTTCCACTTCCTTGCCCTTGTTGGATGCAATCTGCAAAAACCACTTGGTGACCACCAAAGCCAGGAACAAGCTGTTGTTTCTATAGCCACTGTTTCTCTTGTGGGAGATGATGATGATGATGATGATGATGATAGAATAATATTATCTAGCACTAATTGAATGCAGACTGTGTACCAGGTACTGTTCTAAATATTTTACATGAAATCACTCACTTCAATCTCACAGTCTCCTTCCAAAGTGGCACCATAATGAATTCCAGACTATAAATGAAGGAACTGAGATACAGATATGTTAAGTAACTTGCCCAAGGTCACATGACTTTGCTGTCATTGCCCTGGGTATAATTATGTAATAGAGACCCAAAAGGGAGCCTGCATTTGCTTTTTACAGTGTTCTCTCTTGAGGAACTTAGGACACATTTCTCGGTATTGAATTGAAGTGCCAGAGACACCTCTACCCACCAAAAACATCAGTATTCTAGAACTAGGCCCATCAAGAATCTTCTAATTGAGAGTGTTTTCTGCCCTTTGGGGCCCTCCTTTAGTGGTTGAGATGTCTTTGCCTACCCTCTTTTATAAAATTCTTAATTCTGTTACACTAGGCCCTGTCCTTAAGACCCCCAAATATCATGTGTTTGTTTATTAGTTTAATGGACATTTAGTGGGAGCCAGTTGCGTTCTAGTTACTATGCTGACTTGGGTAGGACACCTCGGTGGTGCTCCCAAGGCAACCAGAGTGAAGTAGACCATGGGAGCAGGGGAAGAAGGACAATTTCCAAGGAAAGGCAACTGTCCAGAAACCTACAGGGATGGGTGCTGGAAGAACAGGGCCCAGCTCTGTGCCCTGGGACACAAAGAGGGGTGGACGCAGGTGGAGATGATGTTGTCCCAGAAGCTGTGTTTGGAGGAGAGCCGGCTTCAGCTGCTGGTAAAAAAGGCGTTTCTCTGGACCTAGGGATGAGAGCAAGGTAGCAAGAAGGATAAAGTGCCCAAAATACTGGTTTACAAGCTGCTAAAAAAGATGTTTAGAAATTTTCTTTAGCATATCTGTAAAACTACTTAAACTAACAGCTTTCAAAAGGGTAATTCCAATATCCCACATACAAAATCTCAGTTTAATCAGATTTCTTTCTTTTCTTTATTCCTAAACTTTATGAGATTGTTGATGTAAAAAGATTGATGTTAAGTCAAACTGTCTATGCACATAAAATGAAAGGACGACACACCATGATCAACCAGTTTATGTTAGCTATTCTGATCATTAGTGATTACCAATCTACTTGCCTGCAGCTATTGGTTAATAACTGGCCAGCATGTTCTAAATGAATAGATACATCCCACCAAAACCTGTTTTGTGATGCTTACATCTGAAAAATCAACAGATAAATGACTGGAATAGTTGAAAAGTAGGTAGATCTTAATTAGATATGATGTGAAATATAAATATTTTTACAAGAAATGTATGCAGTATTACTGGTTTCAGATAGAGTGTTGCACTTGCTAAAGCCAGGCTGAGTCTTATGTAGGAGTAGTTCTGCATTATTGTCCATATATAAATGATTTGTTACCAAATTATCAATATTTTCAGAGTCATCTAATCAGGGCTAACCTCTGCTCATTACACATGCAAATATCTCATTTAGTATGCAGTATGTAATACTGAACAGCTATGAAAAGGAAGGTTCTTTTAAAGTATGCTAAAGTAAGCTTCATCTAGCCTAATCATGGATTGTAATTCGTGAGGAAATGTAAGTATTCCTAGAAATACAGCCATAGAGCAAACGAAACAAACAAAAATATATGTCACTGGAAATGTCTGTCCTGCAGTAAGCAAACTCAGCGTGACCATGGATAGACTTGCGTGCCTGAAATTGAGTAGATTCTTAGAATTTACACCTCATTCTGAGTTGCCTTCATTAAGCTATTTTTTAAAAATCCTTGAATAGTAATTCAACGTCCTTAATCAGATCTAATAGACAAATACCACATTCTAGCCATTAAATTTACAGGATCTAGAACCATATGACTTTCAGCCTGAAAAAAAAACTAGCATCTTAAAGTTCAGGTACCTGATTCTCCAGCAGTGATATGGAGCCACTCTGAAGCCACAAGGGGGAATTGTATATAGAATGCCACCTACCTGGCTTTTCCTTTTGGGTTAATGTTGTACAGTAACAAGCAGCATGCAAGCAGGTTTTGTCAATAGGTTGCTGCTGCTACTAGAAGCCCTCCAACAGCCTATTCCCTGACGCTTAGAACTAAAGGAACCTGAAAATTACAAACTAATAATAAAGAAACACTAATATTAAGCACAGCAGTCCTTACCTTAGAGAGCCAAGCAGACAATTTGAAAGAAAACAATAGGCAAAATATCTATGTCATTGAATAGGATTATTGATAGGAAACAGATTCACGAAATATTTACTAAGGGACACATGACAATGACAAAACAGTATCAAGTGATTGATTCCATGTGGTAAAAGCACACATGAATAAAATAAACTATGATTGTCAGCAAATTGGTAGCAATAATTTGTTATCTCTGTGGTATAGAGTATAAGTGTTGGGGGGAGGCTTTTCTGTATTTTCGAAAAATGCAGCATTATGCATGAATTACTTTCATAAACAGGAAACTCTTTTAAAGCAAAAGGGCATACAAATTAAATGAAGTATTTGACAAACTGTTTTTTTTTCATGGACAAAGAAAAACTGCTCCTCTAAAGTTCAACTTCTTATGAATAAAAAGATCAGGATGATACTTTCTATCTTAGCTTTCAGTTTAGATTGATCCTTTTCCTCTTCGACTGGCAGACAGGAGCAAAAATTGACGTGGCCAGCTTTCTGCTCTCAGCTGCACTATGGATTCGAAATAGCTTGCCTTTTCCATTCCAGTGATCATGGTGGGCAGAGCAGTGGAAATAAGTTATGTAAAAGGTTTCCGCCTAGTTGTTGTTTTAATTAGTCTGGGTCTCTGAATGACACACAGGCTTAACCGGGTGGTATGGAACCTGTCGCTGTTAAGTAATTGGTTTGAACCCAAATGCAGGTTGTGATCAAAAGTTGTCACTGTCCAGTGGCTACTCATTGGCCCATGTGAAATGGGTTGGTGGTCTCAGTCTAATTCCGTATGGACCAGTGTCAGTCTCATGAAAAGCATTACTTAAAGTAGCACTAATTGCTTGACAATCTCAGCATGAAAGAGTGAATAAAGAGGGTGACATTTAAAATAGCCTTCGAAGTTAGGCTGCGGATGAATGTGGGCAGTGCAGCAGTGAAGGGGTTACTTCTGTAGCCAGCCATGATGCTGTCGTGCAAAGACGGGTGTCCATTTCCAGAGATGTTAAACTCAACCCCCATTTTATAGGCAGTGGAAGCTGAACCTAAGGCAACTGAAACTTTTGTAGACTTCTAAAAATCCTTAGATTTACCCTTCACAATCCTGCCTTTTACCTAGATGTCCCTAGGGAAATCTGAGCAAAGATATTTTACCAAAAGGCAACAGGCTGAAACTGACTGCTAAACCTTTAAAAAATTCTCAAATGGAGATCTAGCTTCATTATTACCAAACAGTGTGTGTTCATCACTTTAATTACAGGAAAAATCGATAGGGCATATAAAAGTACATGGCATATTTTACCTGACATTTGTGCTTGTTCGCTTTATTAAGTATGCCTTTTTGAGCAGAAATAACAGGCTAAAATTTACCAAAGTCTCAGTACCTGAGAGCAAAGATTTCCCTTGCACTCAATTTATCTCCTGTGTGGTGTCTTTACCATTTCAAATAGCATGTTTTTAGTAAACGAACATGAAAACAAATTGAAAAAGCAATAATGGATGCATTCTCCCATTAGTGCAACCAGACAGATTACTAATTCACAAATATTGAAACTAGCACTGATTGAGACGAATGAATTTCTCATAATTTTATAATGCAAATCACACTAACAGCAGAGACCTCCCATAACCAGTGGCACTAGAAGAATTACTAGGAATGCCAACTGACACATGCAACCCTGAGAGGGCTATTTATCTTGTTGCTTTATTCAAAAATCTTCTCTGTCTTTTATGATATTTATTATTTACTCTGTATCTCTTTACCTTTATGTGTTACAAATGACTTTCTTCTGAAAAAGACCAGATGTCTGGAATTATGGCAACAAATTTTGAAAGTTGATAATTTTATTTTTAATCAGGTATATTTTGGTATGTGACACATTGGGGAGACGATGGCTGTTTTAAATGTGTAGTAAACATTACCAGAAGCATTGTTCAAAAATTATCTTACAAAAAAATTGACAACATCACTTTATCACCAAAAAATGGGAGAAATGCAAACCTGTTTTTAAAGAAAAAAATATCCAATGAGATGCCTTTATATCGAGAACTTCTTGACAGAATGTACTACTTAAGACATAGTTTAAGTGGCTCTATAATTCCAAACTTCTACCATGAAGCTTCATTAAAGTATGTAAATTAGTACTACTGTCAGAGATGGCATTAAGTATTCAATAAGAGTAGACTTAATGCAATTAATAGCAATTAAAATTATACTTTTATGATGTCAGCCACCAGCATTGTAAAGACATAATTGCCTGTAAGGACTTCTGTACCATATTTATCCTCTAAAACTGTCCAATTTATATGAAAAATGCCAAAAACATATCCCATATGGGTACCATTATCTTCTCGGATTTTTAGAAGTAATCTGTCTTATCCAGCATGTGCACATTAGGCTAATTTGCTTTAATTAGTTTTTTTCTCATTTTGTTAATAGGCATGTTGATGTTAAGTTTTTATTTCAGAGGTACAGATGCTAACTTCACTCATTATGTTCCTATTAAGAGGTCAATATACTTTCTGATAAGCTGGACTTACTAAGTTAAATAGCATCATTCTTCGAAATATGAGATGTTATAGCTTATCGGACATAAAAACTATATTGCTGTTATAGTAATAGTGAGCTACTTGAATTATAGCTAATTAATTAGTAGTTAAATATGAAAGAACAGCTTTGCTGTTTCTGCCGTGGCAAGACATTTCCGTATGGACATAATAAATTAGATAAACGAACTGATTTCAGAAACACAGTCATTTGTGATTCCTCAAAGCGTTCATAAGAATTACCATGAATCTATGCCAGTGCTTTGCGTTTAAGCCAGGAGGCATACAAAATAAGAAATTCTTTTATTTCCTATACCAAATCACGTCCCATGCCTCAAACTTTAAAAGACATTTCGTTAAAGCTGATGTATTAAAACAATTTTATTAATAATTATCGGTTATCTGTAAAATTTTCAAACACTGAACTCATAAAGAAAAATAATTATATATATACACAAAGAACAAAACATATAATTAAAAATGTTGCCTGTTGGTTCTCTGGAGACAGAAAATTTTCTTATACAAGTAATTTAGAAGTTTCTGCAGAGTCCCCAGATTAAACTTAGAAGACTTAGGGGAAATATTAAGAGTGGATTTGTTTTTTTCTCTATTTGATAAATATATTTAGCTTCAAGTTCATATACATGTCTTTCCATCATGAAAGATATTCATTATATTCATACCTTCCTTTTCTCTTCTTTGTTTTTAAATGTTTTACAACATTTGTGCTCTCATTATGAAATAAAGACACTATGTAAAAACCATGTCATTTTACAACGTAAAATTATAATAAAATCATAGAATTGATTTAAAATCTGAAAATATTATATGTTTTGAAGTGTGTTGTTTTACAACAGTCAATAATACGATTATCAGGGTCTTTAACATTAGTATTCTTTGGGAAATTCCCCAAGTAGAGTCCAAATTGGGGGAGTGAGGCATGGAATGGGGGTAAAGGAGTAAAAATTAAATCATTCAGATGTCTGTGAATAGGAAGGAGATACAATAAGAATGTTGTTGAAATATATAATCATTTTACATAAGTCATATGTTATACATAAATTATTTTATTCTCAACATATATCTGTCAATAAAAGGATATACTCTCTGGGTAGTATTACAGAATAGTTTAGTAGCTTCCTGAAACATTGGCTTCTGTTGTTTTGTTTTGTTTTGCTTTTATTTTGTTTTTTGATTGATTTTTTTTTTGTAAACTCAATTTGTACTCCATAAGCCTTGAATTGTTTTCTTCAGGCAGCCAATAGTTGTATTGATAAAACCTATAAATTGAACATTTTCATGTAACTAAAAGAAATCATTAAGAAATCAACAAAATTGAAAGAAGCGAAAACTCAATTGCATGATTCATCCTTTTTAACATATTAGTCTCCCAGATTAAAGCAGCTTTCACAACCAAGAATGTTTAGCTAATGAAAATCAGAGTCAATAACAGCAAGTAGAATAAATGAGGATGTAATGGTCCTTCACAGCCTATCACATACGCCTTTCAGATGCAATTTGAATGTAACAAATTCCTCTGTATTCCTTTTGTCTCAGTTGTATTATAAAGCGTAGTGATTATTATTCATTGGAATTGAATTACCCTTATTTATATTTAGTTTCTTGTTTCCAAGAAAAATAGAATGAATTACACATCTGCCTTTGTCCCATTTGTACAGTGAACGTACACGCTAAGTCAATTGTTCGATAACAATGGGATGAGTGCTGGAAAACAGGACTGCGGGACGTGTGTATGTGAAAGCAGCTTGGTAACGAAGCGTGAGCACAAATATCGTTTTGTTACAAGTAATGCTCAAATTGCAACCAGGTTGTATTTCAAAAGGCATTTGTATGGGAGTTGGTTGTTTAGGTATATAATTTCCTATAAAAATTATTCTAAATGGTTGCCCTAAGCCTAATTAACCCCGAATATAATTGAATTCTAAAACAATCATCTGTGTTTGTATGGGGGTAGTGTCTGTGTGTGTATATCTGTGTGTGTGTGTTTGTGTAGGAGAGACTTTTTTTTTTAATTGAGCGCTGCTGTAGATTAGCCTGTGTCTAGTATTTTATACCTACTTGCAATCCTATGAGATAAATAGCATAATTATTACCGCTTTATAGAAGATGAAATCCTGAAATCTTTTTCAGGATTCAAAACCAGATCCTTCATCTTTAACTCAGATATGGCCCAGATTTCAAAATAAGTAAGATTTATAGAAGAAAGCTGCTATCTCTTCTCATGGGTCCCAGATGGCTCTCTCAGAAGACTGAGAGTGTTTGGTCCCCTCACTGATGCCTCAGTAACCCCACCTCTCCTCCCCAAATTGCTCCAGACTGGAAAATGGACTCCCTTCCTCCTCAGGCAAATTCAATAAGGCAGAGCCGCTGACTAGCAATGGGTGTCAAGAGGAAAGTGTTGTGACAGTGTTGTAGTTGACCACTGTTGATTGAGCACCTACAGTATTCCAGGCTCTGTTAGAGAAACCAGGGTCACTAGGACAGACACACAGAATCCCTGCCTTCTAGCTCACCTACTCCTGTGGGAAGAAAGACAGGCGGAGAAAGCAATGAGCAAAGAGTGGTCAGAGCTGTGCGAGCAGTGAGAGGGTGATGGGTGCTATGGCCGGTGGGGGTGGGGAGAGCATAGGGGAGGGTCAGTAGGAAAGTTAGGAAACCTCTGGGCGGATGGCTTTGAGCTGAGACTGGATGATGGACAGCCACTCTGAGACCTGGGAAAGAGAGCAGTTTATAAGCTGAACCCATCAAGCACAGAGACCCAGAGAGGCCAAAGAGCCTAGCAGTTTTGGGGAACAAAAATGAAAGTCAGGATAGCTGAAGCAGAGAGTGAAAGGGAGAAAGTAGAGGGAACCAGGTGGGGAGGGGAGTGTTGGTTGCCATGGGATCACTTTTGGGGAAGAGGTGCTGACTTGATTTGAGTTTCGTGTTTCCCAGTCATTCTGCTGAGTGGAGAAGACATCTCAGGGTGCAGTTCAGAAAGGTGAAAAAGTTAAGCTGAGAGACAACAGTGGCTTGGGTCAAGTTTATCCCAGAAGCACTTAAGAGAAGTGCTTAGGTTTGGGTGTGTTTTGGAGAAGAATACACAAGAATCAACAGAATTTGATGATGTGTTGGATATGGGTTCAAGCAGTGGTCCCAACCTTTTTGGCACCAGACACCAGTTTCATGGAAGACAATTTTTCCATGGGGGGTGGGAGGGCTGAAGGTTTCAGGATGACTCAAGCACATTACATTTATTGTGCAGTCAAACTTTCTGCTAATGATAATCTGTATTTGCAGCCACTCCCCAGCACTAGCATCACCACCTCAGCTCCACCTCAGATCATCAGGCATTAGATTCTCACAACCTAGATCCCTCACATACACAGTTTACAGTAGAGTTCGCTCATACATGAGAATCTAATGCTGCTGATGATCTGACAGGAGGTGGAGCTTATGCGGTGATGTGAGTGATGGGGAGCTACAAATACAGATAAAGTTTTGCTCCCTCGGGATTGCTCACCTCCTGTTGTGCAGCCTGGTTCCTAACAGGCCACAGCCCGGTACCATCTGCAGCCTGGGGGTTGGGGACCGCAGGGATCAAGGATGGCCACTAGGTTTGTGGTCCGAGAAAGTGGATTGCAGGGGTGGTACTGACCAAGAAAGATGAGTCTCTTGGGGAAGAGGCTAGCTTGAACTGGATTTCTGAGGAGTGGAGGATGATGAGGTAACACCCAGTGAATGAGTGACTGGTTGTCCTCTAAGCCTCTTTGTAACCAGTAAGTTTTGATGCAAAGAAATTGTTGGATGGAATTTTAGCCATTGCAATGGCTAAATGGTGAAGTGAAAAATCTAGGGTAGGGCTGCATACAGATTTGGGAGAGAAGCAGAGGATAGCTATAGGGGTGAGTCACACTTACTATGCACATCAGCCCTATCTTACTTTTTAGATTGTTTTCACTTATTCTCTGTCAGACATCATGAATTGTCTTATACTCTAACTGATTTCTAAATAGCTGACCTTTATTCATGTCAAATGGAGCAGAGGTGACAGTGACCATTTTATCTTTTTTTTTTCTTTGAGACAGAGTCTCACTCTGTCACCCAGGCTAGAGTGCAGTGGCATCATCATAGCTCACTGCACACTCAAATTCCTAGGCTCAAGCCATCCTCCTGCCTCAGCCCAAGTAGCTGGGATGACAGGCGTGCTCCACATGTCTGGCTACTTTTTTCTCTTTTTTAGTAGAGATGGAGTCTCGCTCTTGCTCAAGCTGGTCTCAAACTCTTGACCTCAAGCGATCCTCTGGCCTCCGCCTCTCAGAGTGCTAGGATTACAGGTATGAGCCACTATGCCCAGCTGACCATTTTACCTTGATGGGTTATTTTTGCAATTCAGCCCTTGGTAGGTAAGACTGAGGCTGCCAACGTATATGTGATGTCTTTCAGTGAAGAAGAAAAACAGGGACCACCTAAATGGGGCGGGTGAGCATGTACATACATGGACTGGTTGAACGTTTCTAAAGTGCTGTCAAGAGGAAGTTTTATGTTTAATGTCCTGAGATCATTCTTGGCCTCATATTCTCTCAACGGGAGCACAGAGGCCTATCGAGAGGTCTTTCTGTTAAACATCTATTCTATTTTGCGAAAGGCCCTATCAAAACACCAGGCAAGAGAGAAATAGAATTGAGGCATGTTTGCCAAAAGCATAGCAGTAAAGGGTAAAGTCAGTGACTGATAGAGCACCTTGCCGAGATACTTCGCAGCCTCAGGGTGTGTTGCTGGGAATCTCAGTACAAGCTGCGGTGGAGAGCTATTGTGTGATGCAGCCTCCATCATCAGCTCTATGTTCCTGAGTTTGTTTATCTGTAAAATGGAGACAGTAACACTCACCTACTCCATAAGAATTTATTTTTAAGACTGATAAAAAAAGACTAAGTTACTTTCAAGTAAAAAAGATTAAGCCAAACCACTTTTGTTGCTGCAAGAACAGAGTTTATAATCTTATTTAGACAATTAGATTTAGTTGCTTTGCTTGGTCTTTTAATTGAAAAGTTATGTAAGATTTTACAATCTCTTCAGGGCGAAAAGATTCTTATAGATTCTTCTAGTTGAAATAATCGGTAGCCAAAATACTCGACAACTGGTTTCTGCAACAATTCTTTGTGCAGCATTGCTGTTTGCCACTAAATTTTTTTAAATCACTGAAGGTTTATGTGATATATGTGTTTTCTTTTCTCATGAACATCTGATGAAAGTCATTGTCATTTCCAAATTTATGGGTCTTTTGCAAAGCATGCACAGAATTCGAACTTTTTATTAGCTGGCGATTGCCTACTGATTCATGTGTTAATTGGGAGTGATTTGTGCAGTCCCGGTAATGACTTTGCCAACCTAAGAGGGATCACACTTAAAAAGGTGTTTAGATGAACATCATCTGCAGAAGGCAATGTTGAATAAAGTGAAAGGATAAAGAATAGGAAACTCAAAAACCTGAGCCATTAGGCTTTGTTCTCTCCTGTACCTAAATCTATTTTTTACCCCAGGGTATCCTAAGAAAGAGACATTGTTTTCTCCATACCCTAACCAGGTATCAAGACCAAACAGTACCTTAATAGCCTAACTGGATAACCTTTCTTCAATTTATGATGTGTAATTAACTGCCTGATTCACTAATAAGTAATTTCTTGATTGCCAAGATTCTAGGAAACTACCTAAGCCAGAGCTGCCAACACAACCCCACCCCAGATGTTGAGATCAATTCTCCAATTGACCTCAGCAGAATAGCTCAGAACTCACCAGGCACTCAATCATCATTAACTCAGTCCTGTTAGAACTTCCTACCCTAATTCTAATAACTATGTTTGCCTTCTTTATTGTGAAAAGCCTTGAGCTCTCTAGAGGTACCCAGAAGCAGTATAACATACTCAGAATGCTGGCTTTTTATGAGACTGCCCTGGTTAGATTCCCAGCCAGCTCCAACAAGTAGGTCTGTGAGCTTGGGCAAGATATTTAACCTCTCTGAACTTCAGTTTTTCAGATGTAAAATGCTCATAATAAAACATCATTCACTTCTGGAAGATTTGGAAATACTACATGTAAAGCAGCTAGCAGAACTCTTGGCTGGTGTTTAAGTGCTAGTCGCTATTCCAGTTTCTAAGGACTTAGTTTTGATTTCCTGAGTCCTTTCCTTCATTTCCAGATTTTGAGCCCCTATCACAATTGCCAGATTTTCCTGGCACCAGCAATCTTGTCTCTCATCCTTCTGTTATAGGATATGCTTGATTTCATTTCCCGCTCCATATTCCCCTTCTACTAAAAAGAGACTTTGTGAACGGTGAGATGTGCGTGAAAAGAAACAGTCAGGACTTAAAGACTAGACAGGTGCTCCAGGAAATGACGACTTGTTCTGGAATGTCCAATAAGTAGATGGTACAGTGGAACCAGGACAGACAGACCAAGTCCTGAGATTGGCCCAAGGTACTGCATGGCCTGATTCATTTGCAACATCCATTTCTTGGACATTGCAAGAGAGCCTGCTTTGCCATTGACTCTAGGTGACTTTGTGGAGATAAGAAAGAATGTCACAGGTAAACAAAATTTGTGAAGCAGTGAGAATATGGTGCTTCCATGGAATAGGGTTACTGTCTAAATATTCCTGAAATGAGTTTATAGTATCAGCATGTTAAAATGACAATATGGCCTGAACTACCACCAAATGTGATTCAACACATTAAACAAAATGAAGGGAAAGACAGAGTGTGGTGGCTCATGCCTGTAATCCCAGCCCTTTGGGAGGCTGAGGTGGGAGGATTGCTTGAGGCCAGGATTTTGAGATGAGCCTGGGCAACATAGCAAGAAGAAAAATTAGTCTGGCATGATGGTGTACCTGTAGTCCCAGCTACTCAGGGGGCTGAAGCAGGAGGATCACTAGAGCCCAGGAGTTCAAACTTGCAGTGAGCTATGATCGTACTATTGCACTCCAGCCCATGCAACAGAGTGAGACCCTATCTCTATTTAAAAAAAAAGGGGGGGGTAGGGGGGAAGGTGGGAACCTCCAAGATTTTTCAATATTGAGATACCCTATATAATTCTTCAAAATATAGCCCATCTGTAAGTCTAGTTCACAATAAAATCTAATAAAGATGCTTTGTTATTATGGAAATGCTAATAGAACAGTGCTTTATTCAGAATAGGACAGAATGAAGAATTCATTTTCAACCTCAAACTAGGTCCTCCAATTTTGATATAAATTCATTATGGAAAAGAGCAGCAGTTCATTAACTCCTAGAAACTTTATGCTTATAAAGTATTTAATGAGTTTAACCTTTATGTTAAACATAAAATAATAAGAAACTCCATACCTGCCAAACCTACAAAACTTTTAATCCATGGTTATTTTAATCCATTTGATGAAAATTATCATCTATAGACTTCAGAGATTTTAATTTGGTGAAAATTTAGTCTGCATTCTAGCTTTGGGTTATCTACCGTCCATCAGCTAGTTTTATTGTTTCTTTCACTGCCATCATCAATTAGATGGGATTATTTCATTTCCAAAGACTGCTTTTACACAGACTGTAGCTGTTCGGTGAAATATAATCCAGCTCAGCCCCTTCTGCATCCAATAAAATCGTCAGTCAGTGTTGGGGGAGCGATCATTGAAATGATGAAATAGCAGCGGTGCTGGAAATAAGCAACGGAAAATTCTGCAAAAGCTAAAATTATACCACCGGGACCTCCTTGATCACCACAGCCCTTCTCTGGCCAAGAATCAGTTCTCCCTAAGAACTGAGAACCTGTCCCTTAGAAGGAAACCATTCTCAAGCAGGATAATTGCCTTCCAGGGGAGCATTCTCCTTATGTTACTATGTCTGATATTTATAAGGTGGTCTCCACTTATCTCTTTCACATTATCAAGCATTTTCTCTTACTTTCAGGTGATATTACTGTCAGAGATATGTGATTCAATTGATTATTTATTACAAATCTACAATGTCCAGGAGCTAGTGTATGCTTGGTCATAGGCCACACTTAAAATATTTAACCCAGTACAAATATAGGCATTAGAATAAATACATAAGAAAAAATATATTTTAAAAGTTTAAAATTTTGCTTGTTTTCAGAAAACAGGAGTCTATAGCCAACTTAGGAAGGGTAGAAATGTTACCATTTGCCGAATTGGGGGAAATCAGTGATGTTAGACATCGTTAGAGCTATCTGTTAAGTCTAAAAGACCATTATCTTGAGTCGATTAGAGGGAATAAGTTGAGGGATGATTGACTTTGTAATAAAAAAGCCTAAAATAATAATTTTGAACATGGAAGTTAGAAACAAAAGCAACGTCGGGAATATTTTGAAGAATTAAGTCATCTAAGGACTGACCGAAGCAGAAGAAGGCAGTTTTCTTTTTCTTTTTCTTTTTCTTTTTTTTAGATGATTCTTGCAATAAAATAAATCAGAAAATCCTCTGTTCTAACACATCAGGACTACCATCACCAACACCACCCACCAAGATATTTGTGTTTAAACCTCTATCTAAAATGTCTCACTTTCATCCTGTTATACATATATAACATGTTTGTGGTCAACCAATTCAGCATTAGGTAGTTCAAATATAAAATATTTTCCCTAGCTTAATGGGTCTTGGCATTTTTAAATATTAAAGAAAGCCTACAAAATTGGCTGCATGTAGAGGAAACAAAATAACATAGTTAGCAAATATGGGTGGTCTTTTGAAAATATCATTTGTCTTGGCATAAAAAGAAGTGGTCTCTGTTTCTTGCTCCCTGTATATGATAGATGCTAAATTTTGAGTGAATTTCTCTGGGCTTCAGTTTTTCTGTCTGGTAAATGGAGCCTGCCTCAGCTTAAATGTGGTATATCACACTGAATTACTGTTCAGTAACTAACTGAACAAGATAGGAAACCAAAAATTCCTTGTGAAGTTTGTTTTAGGAGCTATGACTCTTTTAGGGCAATATGGCACCACCTAGTAAATGATAGCTTCCATCAATTACTACTTTTACTACTTGTTTATTCTAAAAAAATACAATCACCCTGGCAAGTACTTGAGGAACAACTTATCGCTTAGAGAATTCAGTTATATGTCTGTAAAGTGCATCAAGTTCCTTAAAGAATGTTGGCATATAAATTTATATTCAGAGATAAACACGTAAAAAGAAAAGAACAGCCTTTTTCTAAGACTATTTAGGTGGATTTTATTCTGTGTGCAAGACCTAAACTATTTCTAAAGTGAAGGAAAAGAGAAGTTAAGTAGATCGAGCTGATTGGCTCAATGATTGTAACTTTATAAATTCCAGAGACCATTCAGCACAGGAACCTGTACTGAGTTTATAATACTGTAAATTTCTCATACCAATAAAGAAGCTTTTTGAAAAGGCTTTAAATGTCATTAATGTTTTCCCAAATTCCAATTGAACTTGTTGTCTTGGTTTTAGACTTATTGAGGAGAAAAGTTAATCACATTCCCTTTCATATTATGAGAAATACATAAATGTCTTGAAAAGCAACCTCAATCCCATTTATATTAGATCTCTGCCAGAAATAAACTCTTTTAAAGTAGACACAAGTTTCCCCCGCGCCCCCAGAGAGAGAAATCATGTTTACTTCGACTCATTTATTGGTATTTCACTAGCAGCTGTCCATGAAGCGAGTCCAAGTTCATCAAGATCAGGGGTTCAGATAGTCAGTGGAGGTGAAGACTCATCACTGCTGGTCCGTAACACTCTTTGTGGCACTTTACTCCTTCTCCATCTCCCTAACCTCCAATTTGAGTTAGGTCTGGCCTCTCCTTAGGGTCTTCATTAAGTCTAATCTTAGGCTAGAGGAACAAAGAGGCTCGCGTTGGTGAAGAACCCAATATTCTCAGCTGGTTCTTCTGTGACGTTTGCACTGCTTTTCACTAGTATTTGGGTTCCTGTCTTGGTCCAACATTGCCAGGTTTTTTCCTGTTATTCCAATTCCACAATTCCAAACTTAACTTGATTTTCTACTATGGAGCCCAAATATCCCTGATTAATTCCTTAAAAACAACAAATTGCCAGCTGGCCCTCCAAAAACTATTATTTCTGCCCATGTTTAAGAATACTAAAAAATCAAACCACCCATTAAAAAGTGGGCAAAAGATATGAATAGAAGCTTTTCAAAAGAAGATAGACCTAATGTCCAATAAATATAAGAAAAAATGTTCACTGTTACTAATCATCAGGGAAATGCTAATCAAAACCACAACAAGATATCACCTAACCCCAGTGAGAATGGCTTTTATCAAAAGGTCCCAAAACAATAGATGCTGGTGTGAATGTGGAGAGAAAGGATCACTTATACACTGCTGGTGGGACTGCAAACTAGTACCACCTTTATGAAAAATAGTATGGAGATTCCTCAAAGAACTAAAAGTAGACCTACCATTTGATCCAACAATCCCACTACTGGATACCCAAGGAAAAAAAGTCATTTTTATCAAAAAGACACATTTCCTAGAATGTTTATTGCGGCACAATTCACAATTGCAAAGATGTGGAATCAACCCAAGTGCCCATCAATTCATGAGTGGATTAATAAAATGAGGTATATGTACACTGTGGAGTACTACTCAGCCATAAAAAATGAATTAATACCTTTTGCAACAATCTGTATGGAACTGGAGACCACTCTCCTAAGTGAAGTATCATAAGAATGGAAAAACAAACACCACATGTACTCACTAGTAAATTGGAACTAACCAATCAGCACTCGTGTGCACAGAGGGAAGTAAAATTCAATGGAAATCAAGCAGGTAGGAGGGGAGAGGAGGGGATGGGTGAAATCACACCTAATGGGTACAATGTACACTATCTGGGTGATGGGCACTCTTATAACTTTGACTCAAGCAGTACAAAAGCAACCCATGTAACCAAAACATTTGTATCCCCAAAATATTCTGAAATAAAAAAAAAAGAATACTAATAATAAAACATTGAGTTGGGGCTTTTTGCTATTCATAGCTGTAGCCCATGGGCCCTTTTTGAGGACCTACCTGCACATCCACGGCCCCTCATGCTTTTTCCTCAAGTAACCAACACTTGCCTTTACTTTATGCCCTAATATTCACCCTTCATCCAAAAGCTGAAATTGGCCTTGACTCTTGACTCTTCCTTTTTCGTGTCGTAGACCATTATATATGGGGACTGACACCAATGTCAACAGAATTCATTTTGTATATAAAACTTTATCACTGGATCAATTGACATACTATGCTTGTTCAAGTGAGATATATTGGTTAATTTTTTTTAATTGGATGGCTACTAGTGATTTAAATAATGGGCATTTCTGGAAACACAAATAGTAGATGTACAGCATGCAGGTAAGTTAAGTACCAACTCCACCAGGGAATCAGCAGGTATTCTTGATGACTAAGTGCCCACATTTACTTTCTGGTAGTTAAGCATCTCTCTAATTACAATTATATTTTATGTCCATCTTATCAGAGTTCTTGGAAGAGAACGCTATATATAAATTAGTATAAGCAGGTGGGCTACCAATATCTTCTTGCAGTTTAGAATACTGTGATCTAAGTATGCAACCAGTGCTTCTTTCCAAATGACCCAAAGTTAGATAACTCAACATAAAGGTTTGGAAATAAAATTAGACCTAATATATTATACCCCATGGTTAACCAGCTTGAAGCTAACTAAACATTTATACATATTAGTCATTTAGACAAAACATTTCATAATTAACTATAAGACTATATTTAAAACTAAGTAAAATTTGGACAACATTGTAGGTTTTCTCATAATGATTTGATTTTGTATTTTTCTTCAAGAGTAGATGCATTACTATTATATGCACAACTAACACGATATTGACTTTGTTTTCTTGTTATTTAGACATTGTGGGCATGAGGTTGTCAACATTGTCAGGTTAACAAGGGCAATTAGATCTCACAAATGTTTATCAGTCACACATGTCAACTGTTCCAACTTTTTATAAAGCAAAGATTAGATTCATAGGCCTGTACTCTTTTTTGCTATGTCAAATTCTCCTGAAACTACTTTTAATATTATAGGTCTTTGAAATTTGAAAATTTGAAAAATATTTTCCTATACATATGCTTGATGTTCAAATAAGCATTTTAAATATATCATATAATTTTATTTAGCTAATTCATTCATGAACTCTGAAAAAATAAGTCCTTAGACCTTTTGAGACCTAACCTATTATTCACACTATCTTAATGCCAGTGACAAAACTATTCGTTTTTGCAAATAGGGAGATATAAAGAATATTAGACCTGTAACCATACCATGGTTGGCTTATGTTTAAAATAGTTTCATCTTGATAAAATATATCTCTTTATAAAATATAATGAAGCATTACTTTGTTCTCTTCAATTTGGGATCATTGAATTGACTTTTATGCTGAAAAAGAAAACAGTCACATTATGCTTAGCAGTCTCTCTGTATGTATATGTATATACATACATATATTTACATGTAAGCATATTAAAAATTAAGTCAGAAACAGACATGTAATTTAGAGAAATTATTAGAATATGATTGAAGAATATGTTCTATTTTCATATATATTACATATATAATTATACATATTCCAATATATTAGGAATTTATGATTTAAAAATTCTAAATTATCAACTAATATGTTATATAAAGGGCTATAAGTTAAAATAAAGTAAATAAAATCTGACTTTCAAAGAAAAAAAGAGTAATTAGTATGGGTTATGTTCCTGAGTAAAGGCCTGATATTCAACTCTGTATTCAAGTATTCTCTCTCTCTTGTTTTCTGATACCTGTAGTGGAATAAATAATATTGTGTTTCATATGGCACAGTAATATGTTTTATGCAATTTGTACCTTTTTCATAATTTCTATTTTATTTTTAGTGCAAAATATTAGAAAATTTAAAAACAGCAATAAAACCTTTTAGTTCATGAGCAAGCTCCGTATATCATGCTAAGAAGTTGATTGAGTCTTTATCCCAGAGGTCATTAAATCCAATGAACGCGTTTAGAGTTCATGTGATCTCAGAAGCATTTTATACAATCAGCAGTTCCCTGCCTCTGCCCCTCCTTCTCTTGGTTTCCAGGAGACCATCCTCTCCAGTCTCCCTCTGCTGCATCGTCTTCAGTTGCTTTGCAGAAGTTTCCTTCTACAGTCAACCAACATTCTGTACAAACTGTCTACACTCTGCCAAGAAAATCTCATCTGTGCCAGTGGCTACAGTTACTGCCTAGACTTGGATGACTCTCAAATGCATATCTCCAGCCCCGACCTCTCCTTGGAAGTCCAGTCCCGTGTATCCAACTACACACTTGACCATGTCCACTCATATCTCTCTAAAGTCCAAAACTGAGCCCATCATCTCTCCCCTTCAAACTCTGACACTCCTCCAATTTTCCCCACCTTCCTGATGGACACGCGCTCACAGTTGCACAGCCCAGACTCTGACAGTCCTTCTTGATGCCTCCCCCTCTCTCACTCCCCATGTTCAGATTCACCTCATTTTATTTCCTACATATTTTTATATTCATCCACTTCTCCCTATACCCTGCCACACTGTGCCCCAAGTTCTCCCATGTTTTTCCTTGTTTATCACCCAAGTTTCCTAACCAGATTCCTCACATCCAGGTTCGCTTCTCTCCAGGTCATTATCTGTGCTGCAGCAAATCATAGTTTGATAGGTACATGCTTACACATCTTAATGGCTTTCTGTGTGCTTTAGAAAAAAGACAAAGATTCTTAACATGATTTATTATACAATATTCTGCATTTGACCTCTGCCCACCTCGCCAGCTTCATTTTGAGCTAGTTTCCCACTGGCTTCTGCACTTCAGTTACTGCTGCATTGTGTTTTCCAAAAATGGTCACGGTACTATCTCCGGGCCCACGCTCTTTCAGAATGCAGCCACTCTCCACCAACAGGTGGACTCTATCCACCTTTCCTTTGAACCTGGGCAGGCTTGTGACTGCTGCAAACAATAGATTAAGGCAGAAGTGATGCTGTGTGACTTTCGAGGCTAGGTCATATTAAAAAATATATAGCTCCCTCTTGGGCTCTTGTTTGGGGATGCCTGCTTTGGGAAATAAACCACTATATTGTGGGAAATCCGAAATTTAGTCCACCCAAAGACACTTCTTATAATAGAGGCCTAGAAGGGAAAGAACTGAGGCCCTCAACCAACAGCCAGCACCAACTGCCAAATGTACAAATCATAAGGTTTCAGATTATTTCAGTTTCCAGCTTTCAAGTCTTCCACTTAAGGCCCCAGAGATGATGGAGCAGAGCTAAGCCATCCCCACTGCGTCTTATCCAAATTCTTGACCCTTACACTCTGGGGTCATAACAAATGCTTATTTTATGCCGTTAAGTTGTGGGCTGATTGGTGATGATAACCAGATAATCAGAATGATCATATTGGCCTTTTTCAATCCCACGCTCTTAGAATCCTGCCTTCCTTCCTGCTTTAGCAATTTTCCTCTCCTCAGCTTTGCTGCCCAAGTCTTCCCTAACTATACTCAGTAGTCAATTTTTCCTTATCCTTCTGAAATCAGCTCAACTTTCAGCAAATAGCAATATAATTTGGGGGCACAGGAAGATTACATTACCAGAAACCATACATCCTGTACCAAAGGAATGGAAATACAGAATTCAGGAATTATCGGATGTGCAGTGGGCGTCTCAGAAGCTAAAAACTTTACTGAAATCTAAAGAAAAACAAGAGGGAAATAAACCCAATGTCATGGGCCATACCCTGGAATATGTGCTGAATAACACTTCTTGGATCATTTTAAAGGGTTTTGTTGTTGTTGTTGCTGTTTGTTTGTTTTTGTTTTTTAGCAAATTCTTACCTCCTGAGAAACATTCTTGCTCACTTTAGGTCAATGTTAGAATAATTACCACCAAAACTACTGCAGCTGTGGGTCTCTTGCCATAGTCTGGGTCCTCTGGGACATATTCTTACAAGGATCGTGAAATGTGGAGGAGCTTCATTAGATTTAGGGAATATTGGGAATAACTGTAAGGAAATACAGGACCACTGGTGGTCATTTTTTATGACACATCCAAAAATACCTGTTTTGTTTTAGTCTTGTTTTCGCAAACTTTCCTGTAGCAAGCATACACTGTTTCCTCTTTTAGCGCCTGTTTCACCTTGCACCTTTTTAGTATTTTAGGCACTCTCAGCCTCTCAAAAAAAAAAGCCTCCCATCAATTTACTCATCCATGATGTCACAATTCTCCACTTTTCTCCCTGAATGCACGGTGGGCATTCAGAAAGACAAATGGTGTTTGTTTCTGCAACGGCATCCCAAGTCGCCCGATCTCAGCCCTGAGCCCAGTCCTTTGGCTGATACCAGACTGCTGCTGTTACTAAAATGAAGTTTTGGAGTTTTTTTCCTTTGCTTTTCGAAATAATGTATAAAGCTCCAATTCATGACTACAGAAATAACACTGGTGCTTTTCCCTGGCAGATATGCTAGAGCTTATACAGTCAAATAAGCGCCCTTTTCCAAACTAGTTCCCCTGGGAGGTCCTTGTCTTCTCTATCTGTGTTACCGTGTTCAATGCATGTTGCAGTTGCCATCAAAGAGGAGCTTCCAGTCAGAAAAGAATATCAGTTCTCTTCCTTTCCAGCCACTGAATACCTGCCCTTGTTCCAACATAGTTTTCTTACCCTTGTGCCTTGTTTCCTGCTTACTCCAGGCATCCCTTCTCCTCTGATGCTAAAGTCAGCAGCTTGAGCATTTCTAGGGACCAGCCTAGAACTGAGAGAAACGCCTCTGGGAAGGGAAGCTCTGAGGCTCAGAGAGAATCTGTTGGATCAGCATCTATGAATGACATGGGTACAATTAATAGAGCACTCTGAATCTGACCAGTATAAGTCAAATTTTGTCTACGTTTCTATTTTCATTTTAATGAAGGACCTAACCTCTCTGTGTAAATAAAGTACTCTATATATAATTTTGAAAATTTTGGTACCCTAAAATTAGTACAATTGTGAGCTAATGTACCAACACACTAGGCAAGCTACGTTCCATTAGATTCTGCTCTATTCAATAGAGCAAGGTTAGCGAATACGTGGCTTCCGTTACCTGACCTATGGTGACATCACTAATCAATCATGAAACCATCCTCCAAAAAGCCTAGACTAGACTTCTCAATCCACACCACAGCCATGGAGGCAGGTGCCACTAGTCAATCAAAGCTGGCTCAAAAATGAAATTTATTTGCCATTTCAGAAACAGAAGTGAGCACATTTCCTCTAGAATTCATTATTAAAATTCAGATTTCATGAGGAAAAGAGGATCCTAGGAGAAAAAAAGGAAAAACCCAGAGGCAATAGTAGGGCCCCTCCTATAATTCTCTCTCAGCAGCACATTAGACTAAATTAGATTTATTAAATTAGCTAATTGGCGTGTTGGAAGGCACAGGCAACCTGATCCTGAGCTGAGAAACAAGGCGAATGGATTGCAGCGGTGCGGGTGGGACACTGGGCAGCATGTAGCCTCAGTGGACCCAGGAAGCTGGTCCCAGTGAGGGGTACGGGGCACAGCAGGGTCTCTGCAGAAGGCGCCCAGCTCAGGACCAAAGACCCATCTAGAAAGAATCAACCCCTCCAACTGACATTCAGGGAAATTAACTAAATGTTTAAGAGTACATTTACATACATGTTTCCTTTATATAATAGATTCTATTTTCCAAAGGGAATTTAAGGGAAGAATTCCCCCATTCCACTTTTTCTTTCTACTTTGTCACCACAACGGGTGTTCGTGGCAGTGTTCACAGAGCGAGCCGATGCCAGGTTCTGTCTGAGTGCCCATGTGTGAGCCCAGGCCTCCTCCGGGACCCCCACCAGCTGCCCTCCACCCTCCCACAAAGGCGATTTGGTTGTCAACAATGACTCAACTCTGCATAATGGCAGCCAGGTGCTCTTACAGTTCCTCAAATACCCTTTTGTCTTGTTAGCATCTTAATATCAGGGGAAGGAAGAAAAGAAAAGTCACACTTAAAAATAGCATCCTGAACATCTTTGTTTTTCTCCATTTGGACTTCTTACTGGATTTCATAGAATGGCAGCTATCGCCAAACACTGTCATTTCCTTTGCAGGTGTCCAAAAGCCCCAGTAACTTCACTGTTCTACATTTTTAATTGATGATTTTAAAATTTTAAGATGACCATATTCATTATACTTTGTCTCTAGTATGTTAGAGAAAGCCATCCTCACCTTAAAAATGTAGAGTTTATTCTTTTAAAAATCTATTAACATAATCCTAGATATCATTAAACTTGTATCAATGAACAGTTTCATAAATCAGTCTTTAATGATTATTTGGGGAACCTGATATCATTTTCAGCCACTTAAAATAACTGAGTGGTTAAAGATCCCTCTCTGGTGACTCAGTTTAATGTGGGATGTGTTGAGTTTTTTCCTGGTCGAGAGACATTTATCCTTCAATGTGTTATTTGTCCAGATGACTGAGATAAAGTACTGTGTGGAAATGTGCTAAACACAAAACATTGTTATATCTGTATTTCTATTTTCTTTCTTTCTTTTTTTACTCGAATTTCTTTTTTCTATTTTTTTTATTTCAGAATATTAAGGGGGTACAGATTTTTTTGATCCATGGCTTGAGTCAGGGCTATAAATGTGCCCATCACCCAAATAGTGTTCATTATACTCATTAAGTGAGTTTTTGTCCTATCCCTCCAACCCCCTCCTCCCTCCTTGATTTCCAATGACTTTTAATTTCCTCTATATACTTACGTGCCTATCAGTTACTTCCAATTTATTAGAGAGATTAAATGTGGTGTTTGTTTTTTCATTCTTGAGATACTTTACTTAGGATAATGGTCTCCAGTCCCTTCAAAATTGTTGCAAAAGATGTTAATTTATCCTTTTATGGCTGAGTAGTACTCCATGATATACATATACCACATTTGTTAAACCACACATGAATTGATGGGCACTTGGATTGATTCCACATCTTTGCAGTTGTGAAAATGCCCACTTTTTAATGGGATTGATAAATTTTTTTCTTATTTTGAATTCTTTGTAAATTCTAGTTATCAGTCCTTTATTAGATGTGTAAATTGAAAATATTTTCTCCACTGCTGTAGGTTGTCTGTTTGCTCTGTTGGTTATTTCCTTAGCTGTACATAAGCTTTTAATTTAATCAAGTCCCATGTATTTATTTATTTATTTATTTTGCTGCTGTAATTGCCATTGAGGTCTGAGTCATAAATTCTTCACCTACACTGATGTCTAGAAGAGTTTTTCCAACATTTTCTTCTAGCATTCTTATGGTTTCATGCCTTACATTTAAGTCTTTTATCCATCTTGAATTAATTTTTGTGAGTAGCAAGAGATAGGCTCCTGTTTCATTCTTCTGTGTGTGGCTATCCAATTTTCCCAGCAACATTTATTGAATGGAACTTCTTTTCCCCAGTGTATGTTGTTGTATGATTTGTCAAAGATTAGTTGGCTATAGGTAGATGGTTTTATATCTGGGTTCTCTACTCTATGTCACTGTTTTTGTGCCAATACCATGCTCTTTTGGTTACTTTAGCCTTGTAGTGTAGTTTGAAGTCCGGTGATACGATGCCTCCAGATTTGTTCTTTTTGCTTAAGATTTCTTTGGCTATTTGGGATCTTTTCTGGTTCCAAACAAAGTGTAGAATTGTGTTTTCTAGATTTGTGAAATATGTCTTTTATGGTATTTTTATGAGGATTGAATTTGTAAATCACTTTTGGTAGTATGGACATTTTAACAATGTTGATTCTACCAATCCATGAGCAAAATATGTTTCTCCATTTGTTTGTGTCATCCACAGTTTCTTTCCTCAGTGTTTCATAGTTCTCCTTGAAGAGATCTTTCACTCCCTTGGTTAAGTATATTCCTAAGTATTTTATTTTCTTTATAGATATTGTGAATAGTATTGAGTCTTTGATTTGACTCTCAGCTTGACTATTATTGGTATATGTTAATAGAAATGCTACTGATCTGCATACACTGATTTTATATCCTGAGACTTTACTAAATTTATTTATCAATTCCAGGAAACTCTTAGTGGAGTCTTTGGGATTTTTTGATGTGATACTTGATCATATCATCAGCAAAAAGTAATAATTTGACCTCTTCTTTCCCAATTTGGATACCCTTAATTTCTTTCTCTTGAATATTTACAGAATATTCTACCCCCAAACTACTGAATATACATTCTTCTCATCAGCACATGGGACATTCTCCAAGATTGATCATATGATAGGTCATAAAACACATCTCAACAAAGGTTAAAATTTGTAATCATATCATGTATCTTCTCAGACCATAATGTATTGAAATTAGAAATCAATTCTGAGAGTAACACTCAGTTCTACACAAAGCCATGGATATTAAATAACCTGCTACTGAACAATTATTGGGTCAGTTATGAAATTAAGCATGAGGACCTTGTGAAGGATGTGATAAAATCCAATAATTTGTCTTAGTGTTGATCCACATAACAGACTTACATTAGCTCCTGATCTGGAACTTCCATGAAGCTCATGTACATTTTCAGAGTGGTCAACTAAGACAATTTTCTTTTGCTATTACACAAACTAAGATCACACTTTATGCTTTATTTGTGGTGTCTTTAGAGTGAGAAAAGGCAGAACAAAGGTCTCAAAGCTACTGAGCATGGTAAGGAGCTTATGCTATCATGTTAAGTGACAATGCAAACCACAGGAAATTTATGGTGAGACAGGAGAATATGTTGTGTATTTCTCTAGAGCTAGAAATGATGTTGTGATCATTTGGAGTTAGGGAACATCTAATTCTGAATGAGTAGCTGTTTGGTTTGTACCCAGATAATGTACTGTTTATTCTAGGAGGAGATGATTCTTCAGGTTTTCAAAATGAATCAATTTACGTGGTATGAGATTGAATTGCTAACTTTCTTGTGGTCATCTCATAAATTCCTGCAACGAGGATCCCTAGCCTTCCATTCTACACAGCCATCCACCCTGATTAACCAATAGCACAATCTCACAAATTGGTAGTATTTTGTTTTCTTAACTACTTGCTTAATTCAGAGATGTGAACAGAATGAAGAAAAAAAAAAAAAGAATTGGCTGAGTTGTAATCATTTGGAATGTTTGAAATAATTTGAATGGATAGGGATTATTTGCTTGAGAGAGCCTTTGTCTAATGGTATTCCTAGGAGCTAGGAAAGCCCGCATTCTAATCTCAAACTCTGACATTCTTTGACAAGTTGCTTTAGTTCCCTGCATCACTCTGACCTTTATGTAATGAGGATAATAATATTTATATAGCTTAGATAGAATTTTCTATTGTATTGTTAAGAATACTTCACATTGATAAAGTAGTCTTCCCTTTAAGTCTCTTCACATGCTTTGCAAATAAAATTAATTTAACTGTTTGGCGTTTTCTATTGCATAGATATAGAAACCAAAAAAAAAACAGAGAAATCGCATTTTACCACATATTTTGATATGTAATAATAGCTAATATTTGCTGAGTGGTTGCCTTGTGCCAGCACTGCATTGTCTCATTCAAGTCTGCAATAACCCTATGAGGATTTTACTCCTATTTTCATAGTAAGGGAAATAGAGATTTATCCAATGAGTAAGTGGCATTGTCAGACCACAGGCCAAGCATCTGCTGCCTCCCAGGAGTACCCAGATCGAACCATGTCAAATGTATCTCAGCAAGGGCGCCATGAAACAAGGTCATGCAACTGCTTGATTCGGATTTAGTTGTCCTATTGCCTGAGCTGGTTACCTGGTTAACAATGATATTTCCCTTTACATTTCTGAAGCCACTTTCACAAAATAATCCCTTTAGTGGAAGTTTCATATTTCTTTGGCTGCACACGTCGAATTGCACTGACTGATAGCAGCCCCTCCCTCTCAGTGTGAAGATCTGCCCTCCCACTCTCCAGATTCACGGGGAACTAAATGGAAAAACGTGAAGTCCCCTCTGAGTTACATCAGCCATGTCCTGCCACTGGCTGGTGGCCTGGTTCTTTTCATCCAGTGCCACTGCCAAGAGCTCCTCTCATCCTCTGTTCCTCCCAGCCTACAATGAGGGGACTAGATGACATACTGTGGCCATATCCCCCTTTACTATATACACAGTAACCTCTTTTCTCTAAATTTTATTGTCAGTCCTTCAATTCAACACAGAGACCCATTCTCCCAGTGTTTTCTACTGAACTGTCTTGCTTATACGTACCAGTTCTGTTATGAAAACATAAAACCAAAGTAAGACTTAAAAATCAAATAGACATCGCCAAAACAAAATTGACCTGTAGTCTTGACCTCATTTCTCTTGGAAAAATTATAGTTGAAAAAAATATTTACCTGGATTTTTCTGCTTGGTTGCATAAGACTCAGAGGCCTGAAAGGACCCACCAAACCGAACTGTTTTAACCATTGCATAAAGCTGAATATCTCTGACCAGTTTCATTATACAAGTATCCATAGCTCCCACCTTCCATGAAACTTGCATCTAGTAAAGCTTTGTGAATAGTTTAAATGTATTTAGCTATGTTTTAAAAATGACCCTTCAAGCTAATCATTTCAGTTGAATCATATCAGTTCCCAACTTATCCTCCAGTGGTTTTCTATCACTCCTAGGATAACAACCAAAAGTCAGTTTTGCTCAGTCTCAAGGCTCCCCTCTCTCCAGCCTCACCTGGTGCCACATCCTCCTTGCAATCAGTCCTGCAGGGTCCTCACCATAACACGGTCTCCCCTTCCAGGCCTTGGCAAACCCTCCCTTCTCCCTCTTCCCCTTCCCACTTCACCTAAGCACTTCTACTTATTTGTCATGTCTCACTCAAACTTCCCCCAGCAAACTGTAAAATATACCCATAATTAGAACAGACCCTCTGTCATATCCTTCCACAGAACAGCATTCTTTTCCATTACAGAATTTATCAAAATTTATAATTCTAATGCATTTGTCCATTGGCTTAATGGTCTTCTAGACTTCTTACCCTGTAAGTGCAAGAATGGAGCTTGCCTTGTTAATCACTGTATCCCTATAGCCTAAGAATGTTCTGAAATGATCGGTGCATAGTGAATGGTTGGTGAATAAACAAGTGAATGAATAAATTTAAGTGGGAAAATGTAATATTAAAGTGTTAATAGTAGTCAATCTCTTACTTTCTCCCTTAAGTATTTACTTATTGAAAATAGCATCTTTCTAATCAGAAAAAAAAAAAGATTCCAAAAAGAAAAGAAAAGAGGCATTTACTGTCTTTGCTAAATATCTAAGTCTACACAAGGATAAACAGATTCTAAAAATCTGTTAAGGCTAACAAATTCATATTTTAATATAAATATTCCTGCCATGGTTGTCCCAACTCAGTTTTTCCTTTGTATTTTCAAAGTCTGGTTTGTTCACAAAGCATTGCAGAAAGGAAAAATATTACACATTGCCTGGCCAAATGACATCATGAAATGTCAAAATTTGGGCTCAATGAGTGAATCAGAACATAATTTTTAAACATACTTTAAAATGTATAACAGTAATGATAATCCTTCACCCAAACCATTTAAACAATTTTAATAGCATTTCTGGCCCAAAGTAGATAGTGGCTTAGGGGAAAAAAACAAAAAGAAAAAACAAAACCTGCCCTAAGCAGATGCATTTTCCACAGTGCTGTCAGCGGCAGACCTAATTGCTTTTCATGTAAATTAAGAATATGTACCTTTGTTTAAGCAGTAATCTAGGTCAACATGAGGGGGGTGGTTTATTTGTTTTTGCTTATTTAGAGCTTTGAAATGGCACTTAGAGCATGGTATGAAAGTTATATTCTTGGCTTCCATTAATTTAAGAAAATGTTCTTTTAAACTTTCGTTTCCAAATCTCTACTTACCAATACCAACGACCCACTCCACACCTCACGAAGGCATTTCATGTTAGGTAAAATACTTCATGTTGAGTATTTTTATAAATACTTTACAGCTATGTTATGAGACAGTTGGGATTTGGGGTCACTTGTATATATTTTTAAATCTTTTATTATCTGTGAAAGCTTGATGAATCTGAGAATATGTTTAGAGAATGAGAATACTGACTTGGAACCATTTGCTTTTGAGTTGCCTTGCTAGAGGTACTATTTCTCTCCTCCTGGATACGGAAACATTTGGCTCTTTGTCAAAGGAGGGCTAGAACGACCATTATTATCAGATAAATTTTGAACATAGATTATATCATAGGGAGGCATTTCTGACTGACCCCTTCTGGTTTATGATTCTGGTGAGTTTAAATGTGTGCCACTGATCATGGCCCCTGCTCACGGAAAATTATATCTCAGCAGGTTCTACCTGGAATCTGGTGAAAATGTTTGTTCATTTGTTTGTGTGTTTGTTTTAAACACTTCCTGCCAGGGGAGTATTTTGTGGACAAATACACCACAAAGGAAGTTTATTTTTAAGGATCAAAGAACTATTTTTCTTATTTATATAATTTGTAGCAATATAATATATCATCAGTACCCAAATCTACTGTAGCTATAATCCATGCATTGGTTGTCATACTCTCATAAATATGATGTACTAATAATATAATAATTTAGAAGCATTCCAAGCCCCATGGAGGTCAGAGTTATATGGGTCTAAAATATAGGCACTTTCTATTGAGGGGACAAATTCTTGACTGCTTTTGTAGTGTCAAGTTATTTTATTCCACTGTAAGAGAACATTACAATAATGCACTCATGATTATATGTTTCAGTTTTTAAGTATGCTGTTAACAATGAAGAAAAATATTGAATGTTTAGGGGGAAAACAACCTTCAAAAGATTAAGTATTGGTCAGAAATCAAAAGCAGAATCAGGAATTCTAAGAGAAAGATTTTCCCTTAAGAAGCTAAAATACTTGTTTACCCAAAAATAAGTAAATAAGTGAGTCCTCCATTGTTTGGTTTTGTATTTGGTTTGCTCACGAGAATGTCAATTTTTAAATATGTCTACATTAAATACACCCATCCAGTAAAAGTTTAACGATGCATTATTATTATGTTATTATGCATCCATAATAGTTGAAATAAAAATTTTTAATTTAAAAAAGCTTAATGATGGTGGCAGAGAGGAAGACAGTGGAACTAAAAACTGGAGCAATTCAAGTAATATTATAAAAGTGGGAAATATTTGCTACTGGTGGGGATGGGTAGATCTTGATGGTTGTTTGTTCACATATTTATGTATGCAGTATTTATTTATGCTCTGAATTCTTCAAAAGAAGTAATTTATAGTATATTTATCTATACTCTGCCTTCTTTCAAAAACAATCAAAGTAGCTGAATCTTAATGTAAATGATTATAAAATGAATGGTTACTTCATTAGTAAAACTATGAGATGCACAAGAAACATTTAAAAAGTATTCACATTACCCTTATATATGTATGAAGAGTTGTAAGAATAAAACATATTGAAATTGAATATGCTTAACTCTTTAATATTAGGGTCAAACTAACAGAAGTTTCAAAGACCCATAGTAGAAAATTGAGTTTTAGTTGGATCATGCATAGTATCCAACAATTGCTCACATTCTTTACATTGAATAAATATTCAGGTTGGAGGGAGTTAACAGGATCCATGTACAATTGAAATCTGCATTGCTTCTTGGCAGAAACAACTTTCAAATGCATCTTATAACATTGTGAGATATTTTACAATGACATTCTGTAAGGTCTCAAATACCGGGATACCTGAAGATTTATTTCTATCAGAAATAATTCAAAGTTTGTTATTTAAATTATTTTGGTTTTGCATGTTGAGTCCAATGTTTAAATTTGATCATTGTTGCTTTACATGCTATTGAAAGCACAGCAACACAATCCACATTAGAAAATTGAACTTGTTATTAAAATATCAGCTGGGGCTGGGCTTGGTGGCTTACACATGTAATCCCAACACTTTGGGAGACCAAAGCAGGAGGATCACTTGAGGCCAGGAGTTTGACCAGGCTGGGCAACATAATGAGGCCCCATCTTCACAAAATAAAGTTTAAAAGTCAGCCAGGCATGTTGGCACCCACCTGTATTCCCGGCTACTCAGGAGGTTGAGATGGGAGGATCACTTGAGCCCAGGAGTTCGAGGCTGTAGAGGGCTATGATGGTGCCACGGCACTCCAGCCTGGGCAGCATAGTAAGACTCTGCCTCCAAAAAAATAAAATAAAATAAGTAGGATACACAAATTATTTTAATGAGGTTGAGAAGTATTTAAGTAATGTTATTTTAATCAACAAAATTAATAGGATTTTTTGGTCTCACTTGCCATTTTAATCCTAGAATTTATCCTCAGGACAGGCAACAAATGTTAGATTTGAAACTTTGGAATTGATGAAAACATGAATTCTGGAACTCACTACCCACAGAATTAACAGAACTCTGAAAATTCTGCCCATTTGGCATGCATATGATGTTGTCTATTGACTACTGTTGTTAATCTCACCCTAAACTTGAACCTTTTTAATGTTCTTCATTCTTGTGGGCATCTCTTGTTTTAGTGGTTCTCTTATTTCTACCACGGCGCTTGCAATAGTTCCCAGAGTCCTTTTCTAGTCACTTTTCCAAGCTGTAGTCAGAGTAATGCTCTCAAGACACAGACGTGATTATGACGTCTCCTGCTTTAGTCCCTTCAAAGATTTCCGTGGGTCTCAGGATGAAAATTAAAATTCTTGGCATGCCCAACCACACACTGCCCAGTCCATCCCCTCCTTGGCTCTCCACCCTCCTGCTGTCCCACCCAGGCAGTGGCTCTGAGCTCCCCAAATGGGCCTTCTCTCAATTCTTCAAACTCGTCCTTCTCCCTTCTGTCACATGGCCTCGTATGGGCTACTCCCTCTGTCTGGACGGTTCTCAACCCCACTTCTCACTCTTGCTCCATCAGGCCTGGGTAAGTCCTACCAGCTTCCAGATCTGCTGGAAAATGCCACTGCCTTAAGGAGCCTTCCCTGGGCCTCTCATGTGCGTCTGCTCTGCGGTCCTATAGCACTTACTGTGGTTGTAGGAATACAGCTATCTCTGTGTGGTAACCTCATTAATATCTGTCTCAGTAACATGAGGACAAAGCTGTATCTGGTTTTGCCAAACTTTACAACCCCAACTCCTAAAATAATGCCTGACACATAATATGCACACAATCATATTTGCTGAACAAAGAAATGAATAAATAAGTACTAACACTTTTCAAACAGTCTAGCATTTCAATCATCTAGTTTTATCTTTGCAGTGTGCAAAGACCACTTGATCAAATTTTGGAAACGAGGTTTTGCAGAAGCCACCACTGTTGCTTTCTTCATGTATTATTCTAACATTAAAGTGGTGAGACCCAAGAAATATTATTAATTTTGCTGATTAAAAAAAATTACTTATGTACTTCTCAGCCACAACTTTATTGAACTAATTTGTTTATCTTGATGATTATTTTTTGATATAACAAGGTCAATTTGACAGACAACAGATCTCAATGTATTTTTGCCAGCTTATTTCATGGTCTGTTAAAAACTGCTCTAATCTCCTAAAATGTCTCTTCCTTTTGTGGGTTATGTACTTTTTATAAAGTAATGAATCTTCCTCATATTAATCTATAGTAACAGGTTGGAAAAAAGTAAAAGTAATAGAGTTCTATATACCTTATCTCATTGTGTTGAACTGTAAATAATCCATACTGTCTCCATCTCCAAACTTCTTTATCAAACATATCCTAAGTACAGTTTTAGATTCTTCTCTGGACTCTATCACCAGACTTGTATCAATTGTATTTTCCTAGTAGGTAGTTGTCTGCTATCAGCAGAACAGGGTTTAATCATTTTTAAGCAGGAGTGAGCAAGTTTCTTTGAATGATGGTATTTGTCTATTTTCATTGTCATATTTAAATTTTGTTTGCATACAGCCCTTTCCTATGGTGTTAAGCTAATCAATTTACACAGAAAGACTCTGCATCTTATTGTTGTGCTCACTGTGGTTTATTTCAAGATAAAATTGAAACTTGGTGGGGAGTGTAGGACGTATTTGCTACATAAGACACTGAGGATTTAAGAAAATTTTAATCACCCTGAAGGATGAAAGCTAACTACAAAAAGCTATCATCATACTTTTTCTACTCTGCCTGATTTTGCACAAGCTTTTTCAACACACTTTTTCCATCCTGTATTGTTTATCTCAAGATGCTAACTGAGAAGTTAGTTGGCTCTAGAAGAACACGACTAGCTTCATTTTGAGTCAATTGGACTCAAACATCTATTGACAAACATTCATTTTATAATCTACTTTTACCAGTCAAGATTCTGTTCTTAGTCTTAAAAATAATTATTTCTGCTGACTAGAACAAAATTATTTCATCTTCATTTATAAATATAATTATAACAGAGAAATTTAAATTATTTTAAAATTTGCTAGCACTCTTCTAAGTGCTGTGCAAATGTTATTTCATTTTATCCTCATAACAAACCCATGGGAAGGTATCATTTTATCCCTATTTTAAGGAGGAAATAATTAAGGAATAGAGAGTGCAAGTGTTTTGCTGAAGGTTACACAAACACCGTTGTTACTTGGCGGGGTCCGTGCATGGGCAGTCTGGTTTTAGATCCCGCACTTTAAGCATCTGGCACTTCATTGAGCCTTTGTGTCCCTGCTACAGTAGGGCTCATACTTCAACAGTGTGGAAAGATCTGTACAGACCTGAGTTCAAAACCAATCAAGAGCTATAAACTTCTTGAATATCTGCAAGAAACTAAAATATACATTTTAAAAGATGAAATTCAACTCCAACTCTCTAGAAACCCTGGAACACGTCCTCAAAACTCTTGGGTAGCCAGTGAAGTCCCGCACTGTAGGGTGCTGCGGCTTCACTTCTCTGCTCATTTTCTTTCCCGGGCACCATGGCTTGAATGTAAATGCCAAAAGATGTTTGAATCTTATTTTCGTGGTTAAAAGATGATTTTTTTTTTTCTTTCAATAAAGGAAGACTGATCTGTGGACATAGATTGCCACATACCAGAGTTGAATTACCTTTCCCTGCTGAAAAAACCATTTCCAATTTCAGGATGCCTCCTCCGTCCTCCCACTACCCCTTGATATTTAGTAGAAACCTGCTTTCACTGGGTTCATACTACAGTGGTTATTTGCTGGGCAATAGCAACGCGGTGGCAAAACAGCCTTCTTAGCTACACAGCGGTTTGTCTGAAGAAGTATAGACGTTTTAAAGTGAAAATACTGAGAATGTATATATAGTATTCTATTGCAGGTACCCACTGTGTGAAAGAAATCTGATGAATTAATGTGAGAGATAGTATAAATATGAGTGATGCTGCAACGTATGTGTAGTGACACACACACAGACACACACATACATACATGACACATACACAGAGAAAGAGAGCACCCCGGACAGATGAGTGTTGCTGATACGATTGTCAAAGAAAAGTACCAGAAGTAACCTCATCCCCTCCACAAAGTCTTGATCTTAGAACCACTTGCCCTTCCCTGCCTGGTGCCTGGCATCATGCCTAAAAGGAAAAAAAGCACTCAGCAAATATCTGGTGAATAAATCCATAAATGAAGAAAAAGAGGAAGGAAGTTAGGAAGGAAGAAAGTGACAGAGGAAGGAAGGGAGAAAGAGAGGGAGGGACAGAGGGGAAGAGGGAGGGAGGGAAGGGACTTAGTGAATCAGCTGAACCCAGTTCAGTCTCCAAAGTTATCTGTTTCTTTACTCCTTTCTGTGTCTGGCGTGCGTCCTAGACGTTCCAGTTTTTTTGCGAAGCAAATCCCCCACCTTGAGTTAGCGTCACCCTTTTATTTTCTCAGTTGGAGGCTTATGCAGAGCTCCTTGGGAAAATCATACAAACCTCCCAACTAGGCCCAGGATAAACCTAATCTATTCAGTCTCCCTGGGTTCCTACTTGATCTTTTGTGCTTACTTATTTTTAACACCCACTCATGTTGCCCAAACAGCCTCTCTCCGGTCCTTTTCCCCACGTCTCAATTTCTCAAGTCGCCAATTTCATCCATGCCCACCTTAGAAAATGACTTTCTCCCTCCTGCCTCAAAGAAAACAGCATCTCACCTCCTTTACAGCAAACTTCCTACCTCTCCTTGATCCTAATCACCCCCTTCCTGCTGCAGCATCTGCCGCCTCCCACATGCCGCAGGCCTCCCACTCCTGTGTTATCCGCATCTTCACGATGATGATTCATCTCTGAGCAACCCAGAGTAAAATCACCACCCAGGAGCACTTCCCTCCCCTGGACTGCGCCACTTCTCTCTTCTTGTCCTGATGTAACTCTAAGGTCCCTCCCTCCGTTATCTGGCTTGTGTGCTCTCTATCTGACCAAAATATGTCTCAGAAGTCACAGGTGTTCTGGAAAGTCAAATCCCATGGTTTTCCACCCGTTCTCATCCTGTCAACAGGCCAATGGCACCTAACACTGCTAACCAATTCTTTTTCCTCAAACACTCTCCCGCCACCTCCAAAGTGACTCCCGGGCCGTGGCTCCCTTCCTCTTTACCCCAATACTCCTCTCTCCTTTCCTGCTTCTTTTTCACCCCCCAAAACCCTGTATGTGGAATCTTCCTCAAGTGGTAAACCAGCTTCTCCCCAATTCACCAGACAGGGATCTGGCCTCTCAACATCTGTTTAAAAAACCAAATGCACCAGCTTTCTGAAAAACTAATTTTCTCCTATTTTCTCTTTTTCTGATAATTATGTCAATTATCTCTTAGTCAACAAGGTTCAAACCTAAAAGTAACCTCTGACTTCTTATCTTTGTCTCTCTTCAATTTTCCGTGGTTTTGTTTGTTTGTTCTTGTATTTGTTTTTTGTTTCTTGGTGCAGGGTAAGAAAGACAAAAAGAAGGGAACAGGGGGAGTTGGACTCCCTGTTTAACATTTAGAAACCACTCCAAAGGACTGAAATGCTAAAATGAAAAACTCAAGGGATTGATTTATTTACACTGTGATTGTGGTTTAAAATGACCAGGCAACATGCACAAATAGGGAACTTGTGCATTTTTTTCCTTCAACATTACCAGAAACAAATATTTGGAATTCACACCTACCCTTGATCTTAATTCCTATAACATGCCATTGGAATTAGCAACAGGGACAGGGGTGGCAGGGCTTTAAATAAGATAGAGTGGCAGGTGAATTCATAAACATTTCACTTTCTGTAAAAATAAATAACTATATAAATTTATTCCTTTTTAAACTACTAAGAAAAAAACAAAAAGAATCTACATGAGTACATGAAATAAAATTTAGTTGTACACACTGCTCAGGTAGCCTGCAAACACTCTTTCTATAATCATTAATAATCTTTTCTGTTTAATTGTACTAAATCCACAGCAATCCCTTGTTATAATGCCATTCTTAATTTTTAAAAAGTTTAAGAACTAAAATTATGTATATAAAACATCTGAGCAAATTTTCTTCCAGTTTATGTATTTTATTTATTTTCTTCTAGATTTTCTGATCTTCTAAGACAAAGTGATTTACAATTTCTGTGCAAGCAAAGGAACTGAAGACCTCGTTAAAGAAGAAGAGAAGGTAAGTCCCAGGGACTAAAATGTCTCCAGGCCCGAAGGCTTCCTCAAATATGCAGCTTGTTTGTTTTGACAGTGTAAGTCATTTGCGCTAAGCTGCTGTTTACTTTGTAGCTCATTACTTAGGCTATTAACCTCAATGAATTAGCTGTAGGTAAATGCTTCCAAAAAGTAGAATTAATCTGATTTTTGTACTATTTCTCATAATACGAAAGCAAGGGCATGTCTACAACCTTTTCTTTTTCTGTAAAATTAGATGAATGAGGAGATTCTAAAATAAAGAATCTGTGCGTTTTAACTAAAGAGAATTTTCTACCAGCATAGGGTAGAACAAACACAATGGATTATAGTGTGTGTGTGTGTGTGTGCGCGCGCGTGCGTGCACACGCATGCATGCTTTCCCCACTTTGGAAGTGATTTGTTCGGGAGCTCTCTTGTTCTCAGGAAGTCTTAATTCTTTCTGAGCAGCACTTACACGGCAACCTTAGAGAATTAAACTTGTACCTGGTTATTTTTTTTCTCTCCTTGATATAGCTCAGTGCCCTTTCTCAATGGTAACCATGGTCTAGTAATTTAAGGTTTTTGAACCTGGTGAACAGATTCATTTAAAACCATATTCTGAGGGGTTTCCACAAAATGGGAAGTGTCTTCTACCAAGAAGCTACAAAAGAATTGACAACAGAAAATCTGAGCAGAGTCCTGCTCAGGGTGTGTGGACAGCAGTGGGAGATCCAGTTGCCCCGTGTCAATCATTCAAAAAGTCTCTGGGCTTAATGAGTTGAGCCCTGAGTTTCCTTGCTTTTCCCTGATGGATCTTCTTTTAATATAAAATTTGTTTGTTTCCTCTTTTAATATAAAATTCAGTAAAAAGTCTCCATGAAGCAAAGGCCTTTGTAAATTATGAAATAATTATTAAATACTAATATGTAGGAATGGTGACATTTTACTTCAAAAAAATTGAGTTAAATGAGCACGTTTCTTTTTGATGCTATTTATTCAAAGACAATATATTGTTTAAGTGTTTTTTTAAATTATTGTAGACATTTAGGGGGGCATGCCTACATCTTAAGAGTCTATGACAATAACTATAGTTTTGTCACTGATATTATTTTATATTCAGGTTACTAGATTTGAATTAATTTTATATCCAAAACAAGTGATCTTTTGTGTATGTGTGTTGACACAAATTTAGTATTTGCAAAAAGAGGTTTTTTGCTTTTCCGAGAAAATAAGATAGAAAGTGTTTTTTTTTCTTTTTAAAGAATAAAATTGTGATTTCATTGTTACATGAAATAGCAGTAACTACTATTGTTTTCTTTTAATATCCGTCTCAGGCACTAAGTTTTTACATTTCCCCTAAGGGTGTCTCCAAGAAAGGTGATAAGAGAGTCCTTTAATAAGCGTTCCTGTGTGCGCACACACATACTTACATGCTCAGTGAGTGATTAATCAAAACCAAAATAAAGCTCTGAAATGAATCGCGATGTTATGTGCCAGCTCCCTCATGCATGGTATCTCTCTTTCCTTGATCTCAATGGAGGTAATGGTGAGATTTTTCTGTTAAGGTAAAGCAGTTAATAGAAAGTAGATTTTAATAATTTACCATCATATATTTCCTCAGTAACTGTTCTTTTAAGATCCTCTCTAAAAATTTTAGCATTGTATCTTGCACACTGTGGAAACAAAGACCTAGAAAGGCACGTGAAATATATATAGCCTAGATAAGAAGTGATTTATCTAAGTTGCTTTGCTGATATTTCCCTCAAATCCTCCTGACTTCTCTTTTCATTCAGATGTGAATCATCACAAAGTCAGATGATGTGAAAAACCTACCTGTATAGTTTTATAATAGATTTCAAATAAATTAAATTTTTAGGATAAATTATCATTGAAGTATTCGGGGAATTAGGTGCACAGCCCCTCTTCCTACTGATGGGAGCCACGCACCTAATTTCAGGCACTCTAAGCTGAAATGTAATCACCTGTGTGTTTTCCGCTGTAAAAATATAACTCAATATTCAGTGCAAAAGCAATACTTGGTTCTCTGAAGCCCATTGTTGATGAGATTCCTTCAGGTCTCGGGCATTTCACCTTAGAAAAAGCACTTTCTATGAATGCCACTCCAATAAAACACATCGCTCTCCCATTGTCTTTTAAGCACCCTCTCTTCAAAGTCTTCTCTTGCCAATTCATGAATACCACTCTTCCCATACCTGGAGATTCTCTAGGACAAGCAGTTAGTCTTTAATAGCTAATATATAAACTTGAATGTTTTAGTGCTCCTCTGAGATCCACACTGAAGGATAACTTTTCATATGTGATGGTTGCTGCAATGCGGCCGGGCTGCTGCCTTTACAGCACACATATAAGTATCTATTGTGATGAGAAAACAAAAGTTATCATCCACATTACCCGACAACTGCACACTTTCTAACCTAGGAAAAGCACGCACATGAAAAGAAAACCCAACAAAAGAAAAAAAAAAAAAAAAAAACTTTAAAGGAGTATTTCCAAACTATGTTAGTGAGGAATATTTCTAGAATTTGCCTGTCTTGATTTAGACCAGATATAGTGAGTATGCTTTTAGTGCATATTCTTTAGCTAATATTTTTCAGTGTGATTGTAAAGGCACTTTATGTTTCCTGAGATCACCCAGATATTTTAACTAAGTCTCACAAATACTGAGAATATTTCCTAAATTAAAATACTACAAAATGATGTTTTGTGAAAATGGCATGGAAAACTAAATATCATATGATTTTTCCATGGCACAGAATCCTGCTATTGTTTGAAAGAGTTGGGGAAAGAATGGAAAACACATAAAATGTAATGTGGTCTGTTTTAGAAGTGGAGAAAAGGAATATCATAAGTAATTGAAATCCACAGATAAGCCAAGGCTATCCTTTTTAGTCAGTAAGCTCCACCCCTTCCTAGGCCTTTATAAAATTGAACACAAGATTGCAAAGCCTTTGGCTTGAATAACAATTTTTGTTACTTTTTTTTCCTGTCATATTGACCAAAGGGAAAGGGAAACCAAGGAACCCACATAATACTCAGACTGACCAGCCCCTCCTTGCCTCAACTGGGGTTGGAGGGTGATATATCACTATCTGGCGGATAATCAAAGAATTGGATGAGACGAAAGAAACAGCATAAATTAACAATGTTAAAAAACGCCGTAAGCCACTGATAATTATATGTGTTGTCTTGTAAAACAAAAATCAGGATGGCTGACGACAGATTTTACTTCTTCTCTGCAAAATTTGGAATTTTGCAGACATAGTATTTGGTGCAAGGGAAAAGTGAGAGTTTACCTCTGTGGTAATTTTTCAGAGGGCTTCTTACTCTCTTCCTCCTGAATGAGCAGGGTTATCTCTGAGCCTGGGCGTGAGGACTGTGGTTCAATGCCTTCTTGTCCAGCCTCACACATAGAGGAAAAGGACTGTAACTTTCTGAAGCTTCCAGCCTGATTTCAGAGAATCTTGAGGAGTCTGTACCCAAGGGAGCGTTCAGGCGGACTGGTTGGTTTGATCGCTAATGTTTGCCTCTGACTTTGTAGGATGCGATCTCTGAGCATGACGTCCATGTCTGTCTTCTGGCCTCAGTTTTAAAAAAATTAAGAGGCTAAACAGATTTTCTGGCTAAAGTATGTAACCTGTGAGAGAATAGGAACAAAAGACAGAAGTTTAGAAAAATCTCCTTTGTTAGGCCATTGCTTTTTTTTCTAATTGTGAATTAAAATCGAAAAGCAATTTACTCTGTATGGGGAAGTTGTAGAGTGAGGAAAATGGACTTGTTGGGACTGTCCCAAGGACAGTGAAGAAATGGCTGAAATAACTATTTAATGCAGAGGGGTCATTGGCAAAGTCGCTCCGAAACATGTTAAAAAGCACCATTCTGAAGTTTATTATTTCAGTTTGGTCTGTGATCAGATATATAAAGCATTGCCCTCAGAGAGTTAAAGTCTGTAGATATTTCGAGGCCCTTAAAAACCACAATGTAATTATTCTTGGACCTGGATAGGAACCATACTGTAAAATGGTATGACAAATAGCTTCCTACACAGGTGCATGGCCTGGTACTTGGCCGCGAGGCTGCATATGGCCAGGTTTGCACAGATGAAAAGCAGGATCCTTGTAGAACTCCGTGTGTGGCTGTGCCTACGCTGAGACATGACGCGCATCCCGAGGGCTCTAGTCTTGTCCCAGTGTCCTCTGCCTCCAAAGTCTTGGTCCTGCAGCATTCTGCATGTCCTCTGGACTGTGTGTGGCAGGAGCCAAGGCTACTCTGGAAATGCACAGCCTGGAATGAAAGGATGCCCCCTCTAAGCCCTTCCCATTCACTGTCTGAGACCAGACTACTCACTTCACAGCATGTGGCCCAACTCCCTCTAAACACCTAAGAAATTATCTTTTAAAGTGCCATCAACATAGAACAGTTAGGAGAGGGCAAAGCAAGATGACCAAAGGCAGGGGAACAGTTCTTTTGTTTTTTAACTCAGGAATCAGAGAAAATATTTCCTTGGGGATTCTATGGATAGTTTGTTTTAATATGTGGAAGCTTTTTGCCTTCAAATTTTCTAATCAGCAAAAAATAAATAAATACAATGCTACGAGGATGCCTTTGATAGAGTAAAGATAGCATGGGCCTGGGAACTGGCTGACTGACTGACTTTCTAATTCTGACAACCTGGAAATATTAATTCATTTCTCTGTCTCACAGTTTCTTCATCTGTAAAATGGGAATAATAAACCTCCCGACTATTATTCTATGAAGACAAAACTTGATTAATATACTAAGTTATCTATATATTAATGCTCAATAAATTGTGCATTACAGAAGTGTCTGTATACATGATATGCAGTAAATTATGCCTATTATTATTATTCTTTGGGATAATTATTTCACAAGTGTCCTATGTCCTCTAAATGGTTTCTATTTTGAACCTTCATTACTAAGACTTTTGGGCAGGGTGCAGATGTTGTCAGTGTTCTTATATTCCATCATGTTGTATTGACTAAGAAAGGATAGAATTCCAAACTTAGTGAGTGGAAGAAAGAATGTGAATAGGCAATGCAAAGAATGTTTCTTTTTTAATGGCATAGCCACAATTCAAGCAAGCCATATTCTACCTCTCTGATCACACTGCAATGAGAAGATTTAGGGAGGTGCAATGAATGTTGAAAGTTTTACCTCCAGGAAATGTAGCCAATTGCCTGTTTTCTCTTGAAGTCATCTTTCTTGTTAGGCTCTGAATAGAAAGTTCTGTCTTACAAAAGATTACCAGAGGTAAATATGCCTGATAAATAGGAGGGTTAGAATGGATACCAAAAAAGCTAAGCTTCCATGTGTAACTTCAGAGAATTCCACTGCTAAAAAAAACCTGCCATAATTCTGTTTGCTGCTCTATCTCTGGCACTGGCAGACCACTCCGTGTCAAGTACATAGTAAAAGCTCCATAAGTATGTGTTGAATACTTGAATAAATGAACCATTTTCCTGGGAAATAATATAGTAGATGGCATCTATTCTAGGAGCTCAGAGATGGTTTCTAATAACCATGACTGGTATTCTTCATCTTGTGTGGAGGCAGCAACTCAGAAGTTTTTGACCTTGACTACTTTGGATTTCAACACTGTATCACAATGCATCTTCCCCAGCCCCCCATTCATCCATTGATATATCTCCAGACTGAGTCTGATTAGAGAATAGGTGCTTTGAGATCTTTGATTGAAATCCTTTATAATTATGAAGTTATTTATAAAATATAGATTTCCATAGGTGATTTATTTTTTGCTTTGTGAACCTGACTATATAAGAAATGTCATAACAAATAAGTTCAGTAATTCTTGCAGCCCAGTCTACTCCCAGAAGTGGCCCCAAGGAATATTCTATGGGAGATAGTGGTTGTCATCCAGATATTACCTAATAAACTTCTTCGATGTCCCCTGATAATTTACCAGTAATCTCTCATATAAGAATTCATTTAATCATTTTGAATGTTGTAAGCTAAAAGTACATTTTTGTAGATTCCTCCTCCCAGTTTTAGCAAAGCTACTTATTGTTCAAACTTAGACATTCTAGAGTTCAAATGATGATGGATACTAAACTAGGATAAAATATGATTACCCAGAAAGGGATTGTTACCCCAATAATAAAGTATTTTTAATTAGTAAGTAGTACAAGTATAGGTGAATATCGAAGTAAAAAATTGATTTCATAGATTTCTACCTACTTCTATTCCTTTATTTCTCTTTTCTCATTCCCCTGAGAAAAATCTTTCCTTAGTTCACGCCACCAGATAATCACCCTCCTTGTTGATTTGTAACATCTAGATGATACTAATGGTAATAAATTGTTCTACTACAGAAAATTTTTAGAAGAGTCAGATGTCAAAAAAAAATCAATTTTTTTTTTTCAATTTGTGAACATAACAAAACTCAGTTGAATTAACAAAGGTGACTTCAACTGAATAGCATGCTCAGGGTAAAAGATACTTTTGTACCTCCATAAAGGAAACTTTCTTCTTTTTACATACATATCATTCAAGCACCAAAAAAAGAAAAATCTCTCTCAGACACTGTTTATTGAAAAAAATTTCATGAGAGCCAATCTCACTTTTCCAGCAGAGCAGCAACCTACCTTCCTAACAGGGGAGCAGATAATGCTTTTGAAAACACTGCCTGAGTGTTGCAACACATTTATTTTAAAATACTGCTTCTATTATTCTTGAACACTTAGAGTAAACCCTCATTGTGAATGGTGTTATCACCAGGAATGGCAAGTTGTTTTCATGCAAGAAGTTCAAACTCTCCTCTGATGTGCTCAATTAGGGGAGCTTTATATAACTCCTTAGGACCAACTAAGGGTGCTACATTCTGTTGTGATTTTTTTTTTTATAGTTGGGTTCTCATATCCTTCTGACCTACATAGCATGGGGCAATCAGCCAACAGCTGGTACTTCTCAGAGTTGCTCAAGGAGAGTGGCAATTTGTGTGTGCTGGCTTCTGCGTGCGTCTATTTATATGTCCAGCTATAGATCTACCTATCATCCTTTTTCTCTGTTCAATTACTTACCATTGACACACTTGGTGAACAAAAGTTCTTTAGTGCGTGCATGATCTTAGAGTAGATTTATACAAAGTGCAGTAGGCCTTTATCCGAAGAATGAATTGTGCAAAGGAAACCCTGGATCAGTACTCCCTCTTCTATCTCCGATTTTGACCTTAAGACCTACCTTAGTGTAGTGTGTAGCCAGTTTGAAGAGTTCCTTTCCTCTTTCCTGGAAAGGGACAGTGGGAGGTGGGCAGAGAAAGCACTTGGGCTGTTCTTCTCTTCAGAGTGGTCAGCAACCTAGTGTCGCTTGGAATTGCCTCCCGGGTCCTCTACTCCCATTCAAACACCACCCATCAGATTCAGCCGGGAAGTCCTGTGTGCCAAGCTCGGAAGTAGTCTCTCACTTACCTGAGCCAATTCCTGCTCTTGTTAGATTTTTAAGATCACAGTTACATTAAATGCCAAATTTCAAAATCAAGGGAAAGTGGCACTCCGAGAGAGATCTGATTACTATCTAAGAGGAAAAGGAAAATCTAAGGAGGATTTGAGTGCCAGTCAGAGATCACTGCATCGTCGACAGTTTAAATGGTGTTTATTTATCTTTAACATGTGTGAGATCTGTGGCTATACACAAATATCTCTGGGGGAGTATCATGTATATGCCAAGGAACAATGAAGAAATTGGTGTCAATCCTTGCAGACTGAAAATGTTAAAACTCAAACATTGGAAAATGTAGGTTTGCTATAGCCTTTATTTGAGAAAATTGGGTTAGAGGAAAAATTGAGTCCTTATAGGCAAGGGCACTTTTTACGTTATGTATTTATTTAATTTCTATGTATTGCTTGGAGGAATACAAAAGATGAATCAAACACGTATCCGACCCACCAAGAACTCTGCTTGTTAGTTAAGGGAAATAAGTCATAAACAAAACACATCAAACACAGTGATTCGTAATACAGCAGAGGTCCACGTGACATGCTGTGGCAATTAAGAGGAGGCAGGAGATTCGTGCAGGATTTCTTACAGAAAATTCTATTGTTTAAACCGTTTGTCACAGGGCTATTCAAATGGTCTCCAGAGATCACCCTCAGCCAGTAGAGACTCCAGGGGCTGACAGAGGAACGTAAAGCACCCACATGCCACTGAGCCTTTAGTTCACGTCCCTCTCGGTGTGCCAAGGAAGGTGCTAGAAAGAGGTATTTTCAAGACTCACTGGGCCAGAGTTAAAAGTAAATGAAGTATTTTCCTTTTCTTAAAAAGCTCATGTATTCACTTAACAGCTGTTTCCTAGATGCCTACCTCTACGGAACCGAGGAATGTGATATTATCTGGACAAATACGTTATAGTACGGTCACTCTGTATAACATGATCATTCAAAATTTTTAAAGTTTTAATACTTTGAGTACTTATGATGATGGCAATAATTTAGTTACCTTCAGAAAGTCATTTCAGAAATAAAACACTAAGAATTAGCTTACAGTGTTGTCCCCATTTATTTGCTTAGGTCAGTGTTTTCCACAGGGGACAATTTTGTCCCTCAGGGGACATTCAGTAATACCAAGAGACATTTTTGCTTGTCACAGCTTGGGGAGGGGGTATCACTGGCATCCAGTGGGTAGAGGCTGAGGATGCTACAAACATCCCACAATGCACAGGAAAGCCCTCATCAAAGCGTTTTCTAACCCAAATGTCAATGGTCTGAGGCTGAAAAATCCTGGCTTACATATAGATTCCTCCTTACATCGCCAGTTGCAAGCCCCCAAATCCTAAAGATTCTGCTTGGAAAGCCCTAATATTCATACACCCCTTTCTGAAGGAACAAGCACCCCAGCTTGTACAATCACAGAAGACAGCTGGATTTGGTCACGTCATCAGAAGCAAGATGAGTCTAGGAGATCGGGGAGAGAAGGAAGCGACACACATAGGCTGCAGTGTGCACGCTGAGCTCCCGTCTCCAGCAGGCTGAGAATGGGCTTCCGGACAGTAGAGGCCAGGGGTAAAGGTAAATTCAGAGGCATCGTCCCTCAAGGGCCAGCTGTGCCGTTGCAGGCTTGCCGCCAATTGCTGCCTGTTTATCGGCGGCAAGGATTTACCTTTTCTACTCATTTCTATAGCCACCAACCTCACCTCTTGGCCCTTCAGTGCTTTGATTCAGATCTTCACCTCAGAGCTCCCCCACCCCCTCCCAAGACCCCACGGCCCCACACTTCCCCACCCAGCTCAGCCTTTCCCCGCTGGGTTCTCTACCCTGGAGCACCGAGTCACCACATGGTCACAGCAGCTGGGCAGTCGGGGCTGAGGGACCTGCCCTCACAGCCAAGGGTGCATTGGGAGGGATGCATTTCTGTAAACTGAGGGTGAGAGCATGAATTCATTTCCCAAATAAATATTTTTATACATGGGGATCAAACTGGGAGGTTACAGTTTTATAAAGTATCCTAAAAACCTGATGAACTTTTGTGTTTGTATATCTCACGGCATTTTAGGTCTCCAAGTCCTGATTTCAAGATGGCATTTTAACAGTATTTTGTTTTAAAAAATAGAGACAGGGTCTCCCTATGTTGCCCAGGCTGGACTGGAACTCCTGGGCTGAAGCAAGCCCCTGGAGCAGCTGGGACCGCAGTGTGCACCAGCCTACCTGGCTTTTAGCAGTCTTTTCTCTGGCCAGACGGTACACAGCCCTCCCAGGCTACCTCCGGCAGCTTCGCAGCTCCCCTACAAACTCGCGTGGGAATTGCAGTTTCTCATCCATTATCTCATTTGTTTCTCACAGGAGCCCAGAAAAGTCGGGGCTCTTTTAGCACAGCACTTAATATTTAGCGGATACATGATAAATAGTTCATAAACTTAAAAATGCCCATTTTTTTGAAATGATACATTCTGATTGTTAAAATGACTTGCCCGATGACACTTGGTTTCTTAGTGACACCTCTAGAGCCCTGGGCAGCTGACTGCCCTTGCAGGGCTCTTTCGTGCTGCCTCTCTGGGTTTGTCTCAGCCAGGATAGACACATAGCTGTGGGGGGGGCTACCGTGGCAGGGAGCGATTTCCCGGGTCCCAGAGTGGCAACTCACTTCGTGGAGAGAGGTCTGCAGGAAGAGGTCCTGCGTGCCTGGGTTTTGCCTAACTCCCTTGCACACCTTCCGGTGTGGAAGTCGCTCAGAGCACTTTCATCAGAGGCAGCTCTCTCCTGCTCTTTAAGGCCCGGGAACCCTGCTTTGATTTATTTTGTATTTCACCACAGGGCTGAGCACACCCTAGAGGCATTTAATCTGTTGACTCGAATTGATCTCAGATGCTGGGCTCGGCCTGAAGTGAACCTTCACACTACAGGACTCGGCAGGTCATTGGAACTCATTTCCGTTTAAATCCGAGGCCCCCCCCCAGTTCCAACCACCTCTCCCTTGGGTCCCTGGGTCTGGTCAAAAGATCACAGCTTTGACACTAGATGTAGTTAAAGCAAAGACATGCTCTTCCTTCTAAGTCTGAAGGTTGAGGACATAAGATGGTCAGGGGCGATAATGTCAGTCTCCTGCTCAAAAACTATCACTTACCTAAAGAATCAAGCGTAGAGTCAAGAGCCCAGCATGCTGGTCCTAATTCACCTTTGCAGACTTATTTCTCGTTGCCTGTGTACATCTCCCACGAGCATTTCCACGACTCCATACAGGAGGTTCATGCCGTCTCCTCGGCCAAGAATGGCTTCTCCCTTCTGTCCACCTGGCCCCTGCCTCTCTCGCTAGAACCCAGTCTGTCTGATTTACTCACCCTCTTGCTCAACAAATATCTGTTCTACGTCTACTGTGTGTCAGGTAATGTCCCCAGCACTTGGAATACAGAGGTGAAAAAGGAGACTCAAGGTCACCTGTGGGGCTTCATCTCTTTACAAGAGCAGCAGCTCCCATGAAACTTACAGGGTGATTGAATAGTTATGACATGCGATGCCTTTTAGGCGGGAAATTGATAGGCTCCTCTGACAGAGAATAGGAGAGTCTTCCTCACAAGGAGAGGTCACGGGAGACCCCACGGGGAGTTGCTACTCAAGCTGAGCACTGAAGCTGTGTGGGAATTGGAAGAGGAGCTTTCCAGAACCAGGAGCAGCAAACACGACCTGGAGGCTGGAAAATTCAGCCTTCAAGCCTGTTTCTCTGATGCTTTTTCTCACCACCAACCTACCCACCCTGGTCTCCGGTTGGAAATAACATTTGCCTCCTTCAACTCCCGCGGACGCTATCTGTTCTTCTCTGGTGATGTGTCTCACTCCCTGTCTCAGAATAAGGTCATTTATCTCAGCCCCCTTGAGGGCATGTCAGAGTCACTTCTGAAGTCCCTCAGAGTGGGCCGCGATGACCCTGGCCTCTTTCTGTTGGCTTTTCCACACCATCGCTGTTTGAAAAGGTGGATGAGCAGGAGGGACTCTCTGCACTCAGCAGGGACAGGGCCACTTTCCTGTCAGGGCTCGTGAGTTAACCTGCTCCCTGCACCATGCCTTCTAGTCTCAACAGTGCTAACTGCCACCTAGAGAAATGGCACAACACTGGGACGTCTTGTAGGACTAAAAAATGATAAAACCACTTGCCTCTCTTTTGAACTCAAAGACATAGTTCTAAGGGTGCGTGGGTGGGCAGGGACTAGAAACCCATATGACTCAAGTTGGAATGTTGACTTGGGACATGGGTTACATTTAAACTTAGAGAGATACATGTGTATATAATATCTGTATGATTCATACTAGCAGAAAGTGTTAGAGGAAGGGAAATAGAATAATTATGTAAGAAAGCTCATGTGCAGCATAAGCATGCAGGCTTTGGGAAGCAAATTGAAGTCACTGGTAAATAAAAGAGTTAAAAACCATAGCACGAAAATTGGTTTCATAAAAGAGCAGTGTTCTGCAATTGCCTTATGATATTGAATTCTACTTGAGTAAATTAGGAGTGGTGTTCTCTTGTTTAGCTGTCATTAAAGAACTCAGTGGTAAATGTCAGTATCCCCACCAAGATCCCACTGAGTTATGTGAAATTCTCCAAAAAACTCTCCAACAGGAGAATTTATAAGCTCTGCATGTTCGACTGTCTTAATGTGTAAAACTGACTGAGAGATCTAAGACTAACTGAAGGCAGCTCAATTCCAATTTGTTTGTTTTTTAACAATGTCTTTGACATGTTATACATTATGTCACGTTCCAATTTGATGGAAAATGACTTCCTATGTCCAACAAGAAATATGTTTTAAGAAGCACACCAACTACACTGTTATTTTCCTTGCTGTTTTAAATGGCAGGCACTTTGTCTCATCTTCTTTCTTCAAAAGATCATTTATCAGCAACAGAGTTAGCTCCTGGTAAAAGAATCTGGCTTAGACTGGGGCCTTCTCATCTACCCAGCTCCGAGAGCAGACTGCAGTGTTCTGCATTTTTCACTAGATAAGCTACCCTTAAAAAGACTCCCAGCACCATGAGCTCCAAGACTGATATTGGAAAGTTTGTAAGTACTCTTTTTAATAAAGGGAAATTATCCTAGTCAGAGTTTAATGCAGGTAGCTGCATGCCACATTCTCTAAACACAGTAAATGTCCTTTAGTTTAGTTTATCGCTTGTCTGCCTTGGTGTTATCCAGTTAATTCTTAGTAGTACGGAACAATCCTTCGAGGAGCGAAGAAACATTTATTCAACACAATCAGTGAACTGAGAGTATGGGAGGTAGGGGGGAGATAATAGGAGCTGGGGAGGAAGAATAGGAATTCTTACAAAAGTTTGGAGTTAGGGGTCCTAGTGGGATTCCTCCCCCTTTTAACAACAAAGTACAGAGTGAAAGAATATGCTCAGCTTACTTTGTCTTCCTACTTCTTTTGATCTGAAAGAACAATCAGATACGACTGATTTCTGAAGACTGTTCAGAATAGAGAGATCTCAAATGCCCCAGTGATAGCCACCATTGTCAACAGGAGGCATTCCAGGTACTGACACCAGTACCTGAAAACGCTCAGATGCTCAACACTTTATCTTTCATTTCAAAATCTACTGCTGGGAATTCTCTTTCTACAATGCATTGGATGATAAGTGTTTAGAGGAGAAATGGATCCTGAAGGAGAATAAAGCGTGGACCTCAGAGCCTGGGCTGGAACGTTAGAGGAGTCAGATATTTTAAGGTTACAGTAGAGAAATTTGTCTGAGAGAGAGAAAGAGGAAAAGAGAGAGAGAAAAAAAAATTGAGAGGAGCTGCTGAAAGAAAGAAAGAAAATTATACCTACTTAGACCCAAATCTTTCATTTGACCTCTGGTTGGTCATGCGATTCTCTTCCTACCTGTAGACAACTAACCTGGTGATGTCATCAGGCAATTTGGCATAAACTTCAACACAATGAGAAGGAATCTTTACCTCAAAGGAGTCTGAGACAAGCGGGAAATCCCCATGGAGGATTTCTGCCAGAACATGTATCACTTTTGTGTCCCAGATCCCCAAGTTTTAAGAGATAGAGCAGATTGTTTTTTATTAAATCAGTTTTTTAAAATAGATATGTCACTGACTATGGTAAATATCTAAAAGAGCCAGCCTAATGAAAGCACAGAATTGGATTGCTTGCATGCTAAGGTTATAGAGTAGATCCTGAGACCTTCAGGTTTTGCTCATTCTTAATTTAGTAGGAAAGTAATACCTCTCAAAAACAACATCCGTGGTGTCTTCTTAGTCATATAGTAGGGTAAATGTTTGAAGAGGATGAAGTGGGTATTGTTTTTTAAGCAAGAACACAATTCCACTGGGATACATTTGATTTTATCTTCACATAGGATGAGTCTAGGGCTACAGATAGTTGTATAGCTACCAATCAATTGCATGGAAGAATCAAGAGATATGATTTGCTTCCATCCTGGAGATATCTGCTGTCTTCAGTGGCATACAAAGTACATATTTTTGAAATGTAAAATTTAGACAAGGGTTAAAAAGCCAATAAATTTTTAGGTCATTGACTCTGTTTCACCCAATTTAGCAACTTATCAAATACATTTAATAAAATTCAGGTTTGGTTTTTAGATTCTTGACAGTAATACAGTAAAAATGTACCCAGAGATAGAAGAAAATTCCTATATCTGGAATATCAAGTTCACTAACAAATGTGCTCTTGCACCTTTTTATTTAAAGAAGAGAGAACTATAATGAAAATAATAAATACATCCTACTTCTAATACCTTTACACATCTGTGATTCAACACTTCAATTGTATCTAAACCTCTAAGAAATAAATTCATAATTTTGGTTGAGGAAGGTGGCTCATGCTGGTAATCCTAGCACTCTGGGAGGCTGAGGCAGGAGGATTGCTTGAGCTCAGGAGTTTGAGACCAGCCTGAGCAAGAGTGAGACCTCATCTCTACTAAAAATAGGAAAAAAAAATTAGCTAGGTGTGGTGGTGCGTGCCTGTAGTCTCAGCTACTCGGGAAGCTGAGGCAGGAGGATCGCTTGACCCCAGATATTTGAGGTTGCTGTAGCTGGGCTAACACCACGGCACTCTAGCCCGGGTGGCAGAGCAAGACTCTGTCTCGAAAAAAAAAAAAAAGAAAAGAAAAAAAAAGAAAGAAAGAAATTAATATTTTTGTCAAACTGGTTTTTAGTTAGTGTTTCATTCCCTAAGAAACTTTTTTAAGTTCTTAATCCGTGATTATTAAAATTTTTCCTTTGCTTTTATGAAGGACAACATTTTAATCTTTGGAGGAGTAGAATAATGGTTAAGGTGCTCTAATCAAAACAGGTTTTTACAATTTTTGAAGGAACTAAAACAAAAATTTTGAGGAAGAAATCATAGCCCCCTTTTTTTTTTCTGGGAAACTAGAGTTGACTAAGTGGAAAGATATCAGAAATTGTATCCAGGATGACACTGAGTGTCTGGGCAGGATTAAGAGGAAGCGAAATGAAGCCAGCAGCAGTGCATGCTGGGATATGCAGGTAGCATCAGCTGCAGTGGCAAAGGATGAACACTGAAAACTTAGACCGTCTCATAAGCAAATAAGTGCCATCTTCACACTACAGATAACAATTTCAACTTGTATGTCTTCATTTTACAATTCCCCTTGATTTTTAAGAACAATAAACTTTAGTATACTTACAATATTGGTTTCTTTAAGCTTTGTCTTCCTTTGTCATAAAGAAATGCTTGAATTGTTACAGTATTTAAAAAGATCCCTATTACCTAAATGAAATCAATATCAAAATTCCTAATCTGTTTTACCAAAGTACACTTTCAAGGGGGATCACAAATTCTTTTTACTGATGTTAGTTTTAGATGTCAATAATATTTCTAAAACAAATATTAAGGTAATGTTACATAAAAGAGGAAAAAATGTTTTGGTGCTCTATTGGAAGTGAAGTTGCATATTTCTTTTGAAGAATATATTCCCAATAAAAGTACTGTGGTATTTTCATAAGAATAGTCTATGAGTTACCTAGAAACAATATCTAACATTTTCTATAGCAAATATCAAATTTAAAAGTTCAACTTGTTATACACATACACACACATACAGAAACATACACAAACTGTGGATGAATTTTAAAATACCATAAAGCTAAGAGTAATAATTAAAAATTACCTATATAAGCCAAATGAATGTTTCTGATGCTCACTTGTTATGGAATTTAAGCCTCCAAACAATGACTTGAAATATTATAGGTCACATATACCCAGAAATTAGGAAGCATATGTTGCCTAGACAGGTATATACATTTCCTCAGGTATATGGTGCTTGTAATAATTCTGTTGAAATTTATTTAAATTAGCTCTCTATTTGGAGGTCAAATAGATTATTATAATGTCTTAGTATGTCACCTGTCTTTTGAAAGTTCAGGATGTTGTTTAAACTATGTCTCTCTGGTGAAACTCACCAGATCAGGTTGCACATGTGTGATTTGATAAAATTGTCATATTTTATGAAATGCCTACTACATTTGGGTTGTTCGAGTTGCTGGCCAGGACTCTTTCAAGGATAGCAGGGAAGCAGTTTGTGATTGTATTGGATGGTGTCAGAGGAATTTTGTCCTCTGACTTATCTCAGCCACCTCTAGTTCCTCGCACGGATTACAAATTACAACTGGTGGGGAAATGGAATCCCAATGAAAATAATGACCTATGGATGAAAGGTGGTCATTTCAGCGGAGTTTGCAAGACTTGGGCTGGTGCAGATGCAGTCTCGGGTCAAGTGGCATTCACTCCATCTAGCTGTTTGCGTTTCTACCTTGTGGCACGTCTGCCTTCAGTCATTTAAAGATAAAAACTGCAAAGTCATTTAAAAGACGTCTAGGTTGGTTGTGGTTTTTTTTTGTTTTTTTTTGGTTTTTTTTTGCCTGTCACTTTAGACCTTGTGTGAATTTCACACATCAGTTTTGATTACCCTCAGTACTGAACGAATAGGTTTTATTGTAACACATGATGAGTCTAATGTGATTATCCCCTCTTCCAAATACTTTATAAAATGCTCCCCAAAGTACCCTCGTTTGTATTTACTTAGTAATTGGCATAGGGGTATGCAAAATCAGTAGGAACTGTCTTACTTCTTACTTAGATTCATGTGCAACTCAAAGCAAAAAATTAAATATTTACATTATTGAAGCTTTTTCCTTTTTTGACAATTTCTAATAACACATATTCCTAGGTACACATTTCAGGGGTTGTCACTTCACTGACACTGTCAGCATGTGTTTGATCGCATCTCTTAATATATGCCAGACTTTCGGGCTGACTTGCACTTTGTGAAATACATATAACATAATTAGACACAAACTCAATCTAACATAAAGATATCTGAGCATCTATAAAAAAAAGACAAGCCCAACCTTTATCAATAAGACTCCTTTACATTTGGTATTTGTGTACACAGGTTAAAGATATGGCCAATAATATCCAAGTCAAAATAGAAGAGTTAAATATACATATACATATATTTTAGCAATAAAATCAGTCAGTACATCTCCATGCTAACTCTTTGGGAATGACATTGACTTAAAGACTATCTTGTTTATTTTTCACATGATGACTGAAATATCTATGCATAGTATTGCTTTTATATGTAAAGTTATACTGTGTTGACAGATTTTGTAGTCTTTTTATTACAGGGCAATATAAAAAAACCTTTCTTTCCATGACTACCAAAGAAAGCATTGGGGTTAAATGACAGAGCTCTCCCAGCTATTTGTCTGTCACAGAGAACAGTAAATTGCAGCCTGTCTCAAGGTTGGTGTTTAGGCACATTCTGAGATTAATGGTTTTGCATAGACACTTTGGACTCCAAGTGATTTTGAGATGAGCTCTATCAAGAATATCCTCTGGCCTAAACTAAGCAAAAGGGCTTTGTGTAGTTTAGTATGATGAGCTCTGTGTAAATGAAGTTTTATTGGTACGGACTATACTGATGTTGAAAATTATATGGCTTTCTTTATGTCTTAAAAAAATGAAGAAAGATCTTTAGCTAAATCCATAGTAACTGGCCCCGTTAATGTTTTGCTTTTATAACTCCAGAGCAGAGTTATTTTATTTGTTCCCTACTGAACATTTTCAACAAGCGTGTGCTTTTGTGCTTAAAGAAACAGATGTCCAAAGAAACTTTTGATATGATAAATGAACAATCACAAAGAAAAAGTTAGTTAAGTAGTATGAGTCACATGAGAAAACAATTCAGCTACCAATGTGCTGATTCATTTATTTTCAATAACATCAGTTTATTTTTAGTGCTGCACTATAATCTGATAGGTATTCTTACAGCTGGCGAATTTGAAAACCTTAAAGGTGATGTACTGAATATTGAAATATGCAGGAGTCACACAAAGGAAAAGTGCATAGCAGTTTATGCTTGCATTTTTTAGCAGTTATGCTGACTACTTCTATAAATTAATTTCTCTATATGGACCTATCATGAAACTCATGAGAATAAGAGGTTTAAAGTAACAGATTTACATACAGTAATTTCTTTTCCCTTTAGTCTCAATGTTGGTTCACACAAGCACTTGGATAAAAATAAGTTTTAGAACTTAATATTTTAAGCACTTTAGTCATATATTAAAATTAGGAATATTTTCCTAATGTTCAACCTTTTTATTTAAGTGCTCCCCAAACATCAAAAAATCGCAGTATTAGACTGAAGAGGTAAAATCCAATCTTACAAAGAATTTTAACCAAAAAAACCTATATAACAAAATTATTTCCTTGGCAGGTAATCTGTAAGAATTATTGAACAAATAATTGTTGAACACCTCTTGTGAACCAGATATTGTGCTAGATAAAGTCAGAGATGCGAATGGGCATGGTGGCTCGCGCCTGTAATCCTAGCACTCTGGAAGGGCAAGGCAGGAGGATTGCTTGAGATCAGGAGTTCGAGACCAGCCTGAGCAAAAGCGAGACCCCCATCTCTACTAAAAATAGAAAAATTTGTTGGGTGTCATGGCGTGCACCTGTAGTCCCAGCTACTCAGGAGGCTGAGGCAGGAGGCTCGCTTGAGCCCAGGTGTTGGAGGTTGCAGTGCACTGCACTCTACTTGGGGTGACAGAGTGAGACTCTGACTCAAATAAAAGGTCAGGTCAGAGATGCAAGTACAAGACATGGTCACTGCCCTGCTTAGTGCTACCATCAAATTAGTCATGTGATGGTTACAGTTAAAGATAAGTGCCAGCAACAGACAGAAAACATTTGCTCTCCTGTGTGAGTTTGAATGAAGAGAAGACTCTTCTAGCCCAGAAGGTCAGGGATATTGGTTAGAAAAAAGCAGAAGAGAATGACAGAAGCCACCCTTGGAGCTAGGATTAGGGTTAGCATGGAGGAGCAGAAGATAGGAAGGTAGGAAAGGAAAAGGCAAAATCAAAACCAATACTTGAAGGTGTGGGCTTGAACACCAAACGGCCTGGGTTCAATTCTTCCCTCTGACCACTAGTTGTATGTGCTATTTACCCTCTCCAGCCTCAGTCTCCTCACCTGTATAATACCTTTCTTATTGAGTATTGTAAAATTTAAATGAGTAAGGTGTGCAAAGTGGTTTGCATTACCTAATATTATTTTTCTTAAAAAAGTAAACAAAGATGCAATTTGACTTCACATAGAGAAGTGACAGAAATGAGTCTAAAAAGTTGTGGACAAGCCCTAAAATCCAGACTCAGAAATTTGACCTCGTTGCCTTTATGGAGTAACCACTGGGAACTGCGCAAAATTTTTAAATAGAGAAGAGATGCTATGAAAATGGTACTTAGAAAACCTGGTGACTGTGGCAGGGTGCAGTTGCTTGCCTTAGGGAGAGACTGGAAAAGGGAGGGAATTGTGGCCTACTAGACACCAAGTGAAGTGAGTCCGACATTGGGTGTAGAAATGGGGATGGAACAGGAGTGTTTGCAAAAGCATATGGTGCTTTATTGGTTTGTTATAACTAATCCCCTGCAAAAATCCATCTACTCACTAAAGGCTTTCTCTACGTTATCTACGTAAAAGTCACTGCAGAAAACAAAAACAGAACCATGATGGTGTATCTTGTTTGAAATACATGTTTGCAAATGAGGGTAGATGAGGGAAGCTAAGCTATAGCTGGGTTTCCTGCACGTGTTTGTTCCAGAGTCCCCTGCAGTTTCCTTCTCGGGTTTCTCCCTTTGTCACATACATCCAATGTCCCTCTGAAACCAACTGCTGACAGGAAGATTCTATGGCCAAGAGGAGGATGAAGCAGGACACATCTTAGCCTTTTTGTCTGTTCCCAAATCATGTATCTTACTGGCTAATTCACTCACAGGGAGGGTAGCCTTAGTCCTACAATTCCAGAGATACTCTTTTGGCTATTGCTAGTAGCGCTGCTATGAACGTTTGTGTGCAAGCATTTGTTGGAGTACCTATTTTCAGTTTTGGGGACATATCCCTAGGAGTAGAATTACTGGGTCATATGGTTAACTTTTTCCAGGAAGAGCTAAAATATTTTTCACAGCGGCTACACCATTTTACATTCCCACCAGCAATGCACAAGGGTTCCAATTTCTCCACATCCTCACCCTGCTACGACCATCCTAGTGAGCACAAAGTGATTTCTCATTGTGGTTTTCATTTGCATTTCCCCAGGAACTCTGATGTTAAACATCTTTTCCTGTGCCATCGGCCATTTGTGTATCTTCTTTGGAGAAACGTCTCTTCAAGTAAACTCATATGTTTTCCAGTATATAACGTACTTAGCATACTGCAAAGAAAACAATAAGCAGTCTATAAATAGTATCCAGTGATGAGGACAGCAATGATAGCAATGACAACAGTAATAGGGAGATTTGGATTCTAGTCTGGGTTCCATGACTACTTAGATACGGGACTTTAATCAAGTCCTTAGGTAGCAAACTTAAGAATAGAGACTGAAAAGGTACTGACTCACTGTCTAGGGCTCTTTTAAATTTTATTTACTTATTTATCTTTGCAAAACTATAAGCTTGAATACAGGGGACACATTAGCAGAAACAGTCCATGCTTTTCAGTGGCACTTGACATCCCCTTCCACTGACCATGGCTCTGCTGGGACCGACTGTGGCACCTCTGCTCTGGAAGCCTCCTTGTCTCCGATCAGTCCAGGTGTCCTTCCTGTCTGTCTTTCTCTGCCCGCCATCCTCCCTGCACATCTGCAGCCCTTTGGACCTGGATAGAGGGAAAGTAAGACTTCAGTGGCGAGCGCCCGGCAGCACTCCTTTCAGCAACCTTTAGCGATAGTACCTTATCTGTCCATCGTGGAGTGATGCTGAAATACAACTGCAGAAGTAGATAAGGCATCTATGGCAGGAACACATCTCAGATGAGTGACGCGTTCGTGAGCGGACCTGATAGTGCTCGGTGGCATCAAACTTCAGCAGCTTATTCATGGCCAGAAACTAGTTTCTCCCCACACCCCCTCAGGATTCAGTGTATCTCAGTGAAGGCCACAAAGTCCTTATTGCATATATTTAGTGTGCGTTTGAGGCCAAAATAAAAAGCCCGTACGGCGTGATCATCAACTCATAATGTGCGTGACCAAGGCTTTGGGAGATACAACCCAAAGCAATAATTAAAAAATAATCTTCCTGTCTTTATTAAATCCTAGGAGTTGGGAAGGAGAGAGGAAATCCCAAGTGGGCTTTTCAGAACTCTAAGTTACCTGAAGAAACCTAGTTTCTGCCTCTTGAGAAGGAGCTGACTCTCCGCCGCTGGAGCGTTGGTGATTTCTCCAAGGTCCTTCACATGTGGAGGGACTCTCTCGCTCTGCCTAGGGACTCACCATTCCTGGTCTCTGCAGTATAGGATGATTTTAATCTACTTACTTTTAAACAGGTTTTAATTATGTTTAAAAAGTTTGTGTTACCATTAACTGTCAGTCTGATTTCTTTATCTAGGATCTTCTTTAAGGTCATTTTTTTCTATGCAGTCACCTTATCCTGCTTTTAGCTGTAATGATTTACGTGGCATTAGCGGACTGTGTTATCCGCCAGGAAAGTGAACTAGCAATGTCTGGGGCACATCCTACCTCACACACCGTGCTGGGTACACCATTCATGAAACAATTTCTTGACATCGGCAGTGCTGTTATCCCCGATTTACACAGAAGTTGAGGCTTAGAGAATTCGGATAATTCTGGAATTGATGGGTAACAGAGTCATGATTTGAACATTACCTCTAACCCCAAAACCTATGGTAGTTCCACCAAACCCTCTGCTGCTAGAATAAAGTGCCTCTCTCATGGATTTGAAGCCGGGAGAGTGAGGTAGGCAAAGACATCCGTATTTCTGTTCACCCATTTGTACAAGGGTTGCACAATTATGGGTTGGAGGATGGCATTGGAGAGTTTGCAGGAAGCTTCCCATTCTTGCAAATAACGAGAATAGAAAATCTCTCTCTTTTGAGGTTAAAAAAACAAATGTTACCTCCATGTGGTTTCATTATAATCACATTTTTTTAAAAACCTATATAACTTCTACTAAGCAATAAACATCTTTTGGTCCCTAGCATGAAAATTAAGGAAAGATTTTCATTATAGCAATTAAACTGTCTAAATGCAACTGAAATATGAAAAAAATCAAGAAATGTAATATTTTTCCCTGCTTGATGAAAACAGCTTCCAGTGTTACATTCTTAAAAGAATATTTAATTAACTTTTAAATAAGAGTATGAACCTTACTTTCCCTTTCATTGTAAGTTTTTCTAAGATATTTTGGTATTAATAATAAGGCTTACCCACAGATATGCGCAAAGATGTTATAAATAAAAACATATTTCTGGTGGTGCATTTTAATGAATCCTACAAAATATTTGATTAATCTCTAAGCATGAAGAATTTTGGTAGTAAAAAGTGAATAAATGTATTAATGATTTAGATTTAAAACCCGATGAAGTACATTATCTATGAATACAAATATTAAAAATGAACATTTTATAGTATACTGAAATAAATGTAAATTGACACAAATTAATAGGTGTTAGATTTTATACAAGCCTACACATAGAAAATGGATTTTAAAAATTAAAAGAATATGACAGGAAAAAAGCATAGCAAAATGCAATAAAATACAGTCTTTTCAACTTGTAATTCAGTGCAAGAAGGAAAAAAAGTTCATGAGTGAGGTTAAAGGTGATAAAGAAAACCAACTTGTTCCATGTCAGTAATAGACCCAGTAATAGGCAAAGTAAAAACTGAATTTAAAGAATTTGCAGAGGTAACTTTGAAAAAAGAGAATAACAAACGAGGCAGGAAAAGTATAATTTGTTTTACAAGGAGCTGGCATTAAAATATCAACATTGCATGGTATAGAATAGTATTTTGATGTTATACTGCATTGTTTTGTATCATAATGTCATAAAATGAGTTCAACATTTTCAGTACCCTCTTCCTCAGGCCTTATCTTGCATCTGTAATTAGAGGAGACGAGCGGGAAGGACATGATTAGAACCAAATTTCCAGGAATCCTGCCGGCCCTTCTGCCCTATATCACCGATGCCTCCTTGTTGGGCTTCTCGACTGGCATATACACCCCGTATTTCCTTATTTACCTCCTTAGCAGATTTAGTCTAGTGTGCAAATCCTTTACACTCAAAATTTTTCAGGTGTGTTCTACACTAGGTAAATTTTAGTTATTTCTTCTTATTACCAAAACCTGGGACCTTCCTCAGGAAAATACATACATAGATGCATACACACACACACCACACACACCACACACACACACACACACACACACAGGAGATCAGAGCATCAGGTCATGACAGCTCTCCCTCTCTCAGAAGTCTTGAAAGGCCTTCTAGCTCTCTCTGTTGCAGACACTAGGGCTACAGATGAAAGGAGTTTCTGTCTCCTCTTCTTCAAGGTAAAGGCAGCCAGAGAAACAGCATTGTCATGCAAGGCATGGTAATAACACAGTGTGTGTAGGATCACTGACGTCAGACTGGAGTGTCAGGGAAAGCTTCCCGGAGGTCGTACTTGACCTTAGCGTTTATAAAGGCAAGAGAGAAGCTAAGAACGTTCGCAGGTAGAGGCCGCAGACTGTGTGGAGATACAGAGACATGACATGGCCCGATATATTAATGTCATGGGACTGCAAGGAATCCCGTACGACTGAATTTCTGAGTGGAAGGCAGGCTACAGCTGTGGGCAGGGACAATATGCCATCAGTTATACCCATGTGCATCCCCCCCTTGATTCCAAATGTTTTATGCATTCACAAAGCCTCTTATTTAAATATTTTGGCATAGTTCCACAGTCTTGGCTAATGCCTCAGAAATAAAAGGTTTTGATAGTATCTAGCCATAGACAAAGGTACAAATACCTCACGACATAGTCTTCTTCTGTGACTTGGGTTCCTTTCTGCTATGCCTGTTCACCACCTCCTGAATCTGCTCCTGGTGCCTTTGGGGCAATGCTCCATCCATTGCTTCTGTTGCCATGGTTTGCTCTCTTCCTCTTTTAAGAACTGGAACATCCGACGTCCTTTTCCATCCATTCCAGCCAGTCCTCTGACTGTCCCCTTGAGGGCAAGCCCAGAAACCTCAGGGCCCACTTTCAAAGCCATCTCCTGCTACTGCAACTTCAATCAGGCAAGGGACATTTGTCCCTTTTTCCCAAGAGGGGAAAAAAACTATACACAAATTCTGGAAAAGCAAACTATTCAAAGAATACTTAAATATTATTGTATTAATGTAGATAGCTGTTTTATTTTCCAAACATGTTCTCCTTTTATCCTGTGCCTTGACACATTGCTTGATACTAAAAAACCCACATTGGAAGTTGGAGTTTCTGGGTTATCTCAGGAATGACTCAGGGTGTCTACACATGTGAACAATTATAATTATTTTAATACCTGCTCCACTACCTCCAGGATCCTGCCTAATCAGGCATTTTTCTTACAGATTCAAAATGTGCCTAGATCTTTTCTCCCGTTCCCATTATTTTAGACTTAAATTGTGATATTTCTTCTTAATCATTGATATTGACATCCTTGGTATTTGTTCTTAATCATTTCTCTTTCTCTTTTTTGGCCAATTATTATATTTCAGGGCTTTTACAATGTGATTTTATGGCGATAGAAACCTAACATCATATTCAAAAGTAAGTTTGGTTTTTTGTTTGGTTGGTTATTTTAGAGACAGGTTCTCACTCTGCTGCCCAAGCTGGAGTGCAATGGCATGATCACAGCTCACTGTAGCCTCAAACTCCTGGGCTTACGTGATCCTCCTGCCGCAGGCTCCTGAGTAGCTGGGACTACAGACAGGCAGGCACCACCATGCCCTGCTAATTTTTTAATTTTTTTTAGAAATGGGGTCTCACTATGTTGCCCAGGCTGGTCCTGAACTCCTAGGCTCAAATGATCTTCCCACCTCAGCCTCCCAAATCAGAAGATTTTTTTTTAATTATCTAGAAGCCAAATAATAATAATAACATTTGACGCAGTGTCAACACATTACTGAGAAATTTTCTTATCTTGTAAGGGTTTGTTTCAGTAAAAATTACAGATAATGCTATCAATGTCTGATTATCCACATATACCTTGAAGCCATTTCTGGCTACCCAGTTGTCTTTATGCCTCTGTTTGCATGAAGATAATCCTTACTGCTTAGCTGCCTTTGGGGGTACTTTTTAACTATCAAGTACTATCTGGAGTACTTTTCAACGATCACCCATGTAGACCCTAGCTCCCCTTATTTCCCCCAGGAAACAATAGCATAGACATTGTTCATGAAGTCAAGACACAGGGCTCAGCTGAGCTGGTGCTCTGACCTCTTGGCCGCGGGGCAGACACCTGCTAGGCAGCGCTGGCGTGGAGAGTACCAGTGATAGACTTCAGTGATGCCTGCTGCAACGTGGCAGGCAGTGGGCAGCAACTCTCTACCCAACCAATTTTGCTTAACCTAGAAACATTAACTAAGTCTGGAAATCAAATACATTTCTAATTATTGATAATAAAAGTTTTGGAACAATATTTATGGAAATATGCGTTGCTACTGTAGGCGTCATCAGACATCTCTCATAGTAAACTTCAATTGCTGCTTGATCTTTTTCTTGTCTTAAATGTATCATGAGGCTTGAACTTTTTCTTAAGGTGACACATTCTTTGGGTGGTATACATGGCCTGAATGGGGTTCTGCAGTGGTCCAGGAACTTGGTGAGGTGCTTTGCATATGTCATCTCAGGTTCCTCAGTCTCATCTTACATCAGCCCTTTAAGATAGACGCTATGGACCGAATTGTGTCCCCTCAAAATTCATATGTTGAAGCCCTAACCCCAAACATGGCTGCATTTGGATATAGGGCCTTCAGGGAGACAATTAAGGTTAAATGAGGTCACAAGAGTAGGTCCCTAATCCAGTAGGGTTGGTGACCTCGTAAGAAGAGGAGGAGACACCAGAGACCTCTCTCTCTGCAAGCACAGGGGAAAGGCCACGTGAGTCACTGCAGGAAGGAATCCATCTGCAAGCCAAAGAAAGAGGCCTCACCAGAAACCAGTTCTGATGGAGCTTTGATCTTGGACTTCCAGCCTCCAGAACTGTGAGAAAATAAGTTTCTGTTATTTAAGCCACCCAGTCTGTGGTACTTTGTGATTGGTGGCAGTGGCAGTTCAAGCAGACTCATACAATAGGTATCAGCCTCATGTAGCAGGAGAGGAAACCAAAAGGCAGAGAAGTTGAGGAAACAGCCATGGGGTTGAAGAGCTTGGACAGGGACCGTCGTCCGTCTGAAGTCAAAGCTGACACTTTTTTCCACTTCATCACACGGGCTCTCTGCATAACTACTCAGTCTTGCCCCATCTCAACCCTTACCCCAGGGAGAAATCGGGGCTTTCAGCAGCTTCTTGGTCCAGCAATTTGGCTCGGGCATCATGAAAACCTAGATTCCCTACGGACAAGCCCAGCTCCACCATCCATCTCTTCATTCATGGAGTCGGCACAAAAGCACCTTGGGATCGTCTATTTTAACCCCTTCCCTTTGCAGACAAGGCAGGAAGAAATTAAGGTTGGGGAATTAGATTTGTGCCTGGCCTTTTCCAATTACGATAAGATTTTCCCCTAAATTTTTGGTACTGTAAATAGCACAGAAATGTGATAATATGCATTTTTATAAAATAATGAAAAATTAGTTATTAAGTCTTCTGGCAGAGTCCCAGCTCTGTGATAGCCTGCTTTTGACACAGAATTCGGGCCCAAACTGCATTTCAAGGGCCAAATCATTTTCCTCGAAACATAAAACACGTGCAACCAGATCACAACCAGGTTTATACACGGATGTGTGGCTGTTACGCTTGCTCAGCAGAATCCTCTGTGGGGTCTGCTCCCGGCTCATGGCGCAGTGAGTGCGTCACAATAAGCTCAGGGTCCCCGGCAGGGGCAGTGGGGAAGTGCCCCGGCCCAGCAGGAGAGGCCGCAGATTAGCTGCCATTTTACAGCGTTTATCCCTCTTTGAATCGCATATCGAGAGTTATATTAAATAAGAAAATTTATGCTGAAATGCATTGTAGCCTATTTTTAACAGCCAGGCAAAGGGAGAAAAAACATCTCTATGAAGGAATTTAAAGAATCATCTTGGGAATGGAACCCAAGCTACCCTCTAAAAAACTTTCTTGGGAGAAACAGTTTTTGTTTGAGGAAGAATTAAAAATAAAACTCGACTGAAAAGCACAAACAAAAGCTGTTGTTGTGTAAGCAAGAGAGATAGATGGAAACTGCAATATTAGGAGACGAGGCAGTGGGACGAGGGGTTGGGATGTTTGGTTTGCAGATGAGATGTGGTCTGTGAGAAATTAATGAGGGAGAAAAGAGAAAGAGAGATGCCACAATAGAATTAAATCAGAGGTCATGTCCTCAAGGCAGATGTTCACCTACAAGATCTATCATACTCTAATTAAGAGTCTACACCACAAAAAATCCCCAGTGTTTAAAAATGAAGGAGGTGGATCTTTGGGGAGCTTCAAAAAGAACAGTCAGTGGGTGAGAGTTCAGGGCAGGGAAAGAAAGGTGAATGCGTTGGCTCCAATCCAATTAAAGACTTTCAAACTTTCTGTCCAGATTATGGCATAATAGGCCACAAATTCCAGTGTCCACAGGGGTTACACCACATGATTAAGGACAGCCAGAATGGGACCTGCTCTGGCCAACTCCACGCAGCACGGCTCAGCTCCAACCTGTTGTTGTGGTGCAAGAATGCAGGCCCAGGGTGGCCAGAGAATTTTTAAGAAGCAGCAGAAATCTTAATTTTTTTATGTAAAACATCATTTTTATAAATGTGGGCAGCTGATTTTTGAAAGTGTTCAAACACGGTGTGGACAAAGCAAGACCTTTCTGTGGCCTACATTTGCTCTCACATCTCCAACTTCTGTTCTCTTCCACAGACTGCCCCGTGCTCCCCCGTGTTTTCTCCCATTCCAGGACCTAGGACTCAGAGTCTAATGTGTTCCCTTTTTCCATAGCATTGCTTTGAACAAGAGCTGTCGAAATCTCCCCGTGGCCTATCTGGTGAATTTTGAATGTTCCGGCCCTGCTCTCCGGGCTCTGTGGTCTCTCTAGCCTCATCAACAAAGTTTCACCCTATACTTCCCAGTGGTTTGGAACCTGTGGTCCAAACTGCAAGTTCTGTGCATTTCCCCTCAAATGAGATTGGCTCATCCCTATATTCTTGCCTTAGTCCTTGGTGTACCCTCCTTTCCCTTCTTTATAATCAAACTCCTCCTGGCCCTCTGACCCTTCAAGACATCACTCACATGTCCTTTCTTCTGGGCCCCGTTGCCCGCATCATTAAGCACTTCCTCTGCTGCTACTCTTCCATGAAGCTTGTCTCTTTGCAACCCATATCTCATATTATTTTCGGAGTTTTATGGCTGTCTCCCCGATTCAACCCTGAGAGTTTAACTTGGGAGTTAGCGAACCTTTTTGGTAAAGAGCCAAACTGTAAATATTTTTGGCTTCGCCTGCCATACGATCTCTGTTGCAATCACTCAGCTCTGCTCTTGCGGTGCCAAAGCAGCCAGAGACCAGCTGTAAGCACATGGAGAGGACTGAGTTCCCATCACACTTTTGGTATAAAAACAGGTGGTCAGATCTGACCTGAATGGTATAGTTTGCCAGACCCAAATCCACCTAGGCAAGGACAGTGTCTTATTCTTTCTATCGTATAATAAATATTTAATAAATGTTCATTAGAGAATAAATCCTGCAAAGCTCAATTCAAATTTACTACTTTTATAATCTTTCCATTATATGGCTGTGAAACTCAAGGACACAGCAGTACTTTTCAACTTCTGAGCATCTACAAGTACTTGTTATCCACGTAACCCCATCTGACTGTCACTATCATTGTGCGGTAGTCACTTAGTGCTGCTGTGATGAATTAGGGCCGATCTGTGTAATTTCAAGGGGCCTTTGTTCTAAAATCCGACGAGTTGATCTATCATCTTGTACTGCCACCTACTTGTGTATTTTTGGTTTTTCTCCCCCTCAGATAAATTTTAAGCTTCTAGAGAGTAAAGGCGTATCTAATTTTTCTCAAGATTGCTAAAATGCCTGATACAGTGCTATTGTCATAGTATTCATTCATTTATTCATGTAATACATGTTTTTAGAGCAATGGATTTTTGAAGCAGACACAAAAATAAGCAAAATGGAAATGACTCCTACTCATGTCAAAGTCTAGCAAACTAATGATGATGGTATGATCATAAACTGACGTAGAAGCTCTGAATGAAAGGACATGGTTTTATAACAACATTTCATAAAGAAAGCAAACAAAGCCTGGGGTAGGGAGAGGAAGGAAGGGCAGGAAAGGTGTCACAAAGGAAGTAATGCTGGAGCCAAGATTCATTTACTTAGCCAATATTTATTCAGTACCTATTGTTTGCCAGGTGTCATTCTAAACACTCAGAATACAGTAGTTATCTAAACAGACAGAAGTTCCTGCCTTCATGGAACTTGTTTTCCAGAGGGAGCTGCAGAGTGAGTGAAAATTAGGTAGAAAGGGAAAAGGTGTTGACTAACATTCCAGAAAGAGGGAGCAGCATGGACAAAGATCCCGGATGGGAGGGAGCCTGTCACATCCCAGGAACTGCAAGGGCAGTGTGGCTCTAGCACAGAAAGATCCAGTCACCAAGGGGGACGGGGGCTTGTTGAGGTATGGCCTCATACATAATATGACCCTATAACTTATTCTCTAATGCAGGGCACTCTCGAGAGTGAATGAGGCATTATTAACCATTACCCAAGCAAAAACTGGTATAGTTCCAGCAAACTAGATATATGGGTATCCTACACATAAGCCACATAAAGATTGTTACCACGACTGCATTTACATTGTTTAAAATGATACCTTTTGGTACTGTGGAAAACTGCTGTGAGGAGGAACCGTGTGGATGTGAGGAGGCCAGCTGTTATGCTATTGCAGATGTCCAGGTAATAGAAGATTGTGGCCTGGGCTGGGGCTGGGTAACAGAGGAAATGAAGAGAGAGAAATAGATTGTATAGCTATTTAGGAGACAATTTTAACAGGATCTGGTTGATGTTAACCAAGTTGTAAAAATTGATGGAAGAATGGGTGTTGGAAGTGGGGGGAGGAATGGGAAGGTTGTGCTGGAAGGAGGATACAGTTGTTTATAAAGAGATTCAGGTGCCAAGACCTACTCTTGGCTTCAGCAGCTAAGTCTCCAGGGTGTATTTTGAGTGCTGGTCTTGGCCAGGTGTGGTAGCTCCTGCCTACAACCCCAGTGTTTTTGGGAGGCCAAGGCAGGAGGATCACCTGAGGCCAGGAGTTTGAGACTAGCCTGGGCACCAGAGCAAGACTCTGTCTCTACAAAGGATAGAAAAATTAGCTAGGCGTGGTGGTGTGTACCTGTAGTCCCAGCTACTCGGGAGACTGAGGCAGGAGGATCACTTGAGCCCAGGAGTTTGAGGTTGCAGTGAGCTATGATGACACCACTGGCCCTGCAACAGAGCAAGACCCTGCCTCAAAAAATAATAAAAATAAATGCTGCAGAATTGAGTGCTGGTCTTGATGAACCTGAACATTGCAGTGAGCACCACGGCTTTCCTCAGTGATTATTAGCGAGATTGCAACCCAGGTTTTGACACTGGAGGAAGGTTGATAGAGCAAAGGACGATGGATAACAATGTGTCCTTTCACCAAAATGACAGACAAGTTCACGTACATTGAGGAAAATGGGGGATCTCGATGATTTTCATGGCTCAAGAAAAAGCATGAACAGCAAGGAGGCCGAGGTTCAATATTGAGTTTGATATCGAAGGTCCAATATTGGGAGTTCGAACGCCAGAGCAAAGAGTAAAACATCATAGGAAGTGACAACCAGACCAGCGAAGCAGAGAGCAAGAGCTGTGATTTGTGGACACTGGTGTTTCAGAGACGCTTAGCTGAAATATCCAACCAAAGCTATATTTGGAAGCTGAGTTTAATACATAATTCAAAAGCCCCCTTAACTCACTGCAGTTTTAAATGAGATGTTGGAATCGTTGTCCAGGAACAGTGCAGAGTGACTCCTCATCAGTCATGTCTCTGGCCAGAGTGTGCTGCCCAGGTAAGAGGATTTTGTTTCGTTCTCTGAGAGCTTTCAGTCAATCTGATTGCATTTGACCAGGGAGGCCTCAGTGAAGATGTCACTTTACCCTTTACCCTCAGGCACAGACAGCAAGGAAAGCAAAGAAACTCCGAGTGGCCAAAGCCCTCAACTAAATGTCAAGAATCCTCTGCCCCTTCCTCCCATGGCTTCATGCTACTTCTTTGTTAGCCAGTTACTGTGCCCCTTAACCTAGGAGCGTCCATTTACAGAATTGTCATACATAAAGTATTCACCTGTCTTAACCATGCCAAAGTACTGAAGAAGAAGGAAAAAATAGCTTGAATAGTGAGTTTCGTGTGTGTGCACACCCTGCATTTGTTCTTGCAATATACTGGTCACCTCTCACCTCTGCGTAACCCACGTTTAAAACTCTCTAGAAATAAGGACGTGGCCCTGGTTCCAGCTGAGGCCAGATGTGAAGTTCAGGCTTAGGCCTGGTGCAGTAGACTGTTGTACCTTGACTTCTTTCAAAATCAAAATATTCAATTACACAGCCATTAAAAAAGATGTTATAGAAATATATTTCAACACATCAGAAGATGTTCATGATAAATTGTTAAATCGAATACTAGAATATAAGAGAACATGCTCCGTATAATTAAATTTCTATTTTTAAAAGAGGCATAGAAAAGGACATGAATGGAAAGTAAAATCCTAAAAGTGATCTCTAGGTAGTGAAATTAATAATAATTTTTCTTTTCTTTTTTTAGATTATCTATATTGTCTGATATTTTTACCATAATGTACCACTTATGTTATAAGAAATCATGTATCTTAGTGTAGTATTCAATATTCATCAATATGCATGGAAGTGTCACTGTAAATACCATCTAGTTAGTGAAGCAGGTCTGTAACCAGGCCATCTCATGTTATGAATGACTAAGAACATTTGATTCAAAGTTGGGCTGCCTTGTCGTGTCACCTTTGGTAACTTAATTGACTTCACTGTGCCCGGACTATTCCATTTGTAAAACAGAGATCATAGTCATTCCTAATTCTAGAGTTGTACGAATAGATGAAAAAAAAAATGCTCATAGTAAGTTCCCAATAAACATTAGTTAATCTTACAATTACTTAAAGCAATATTCTTCTTGAATAGGTGCCAAGAAGGTTCTAGAATGGAATGTAATATTTTGTGGGCAAAAAGTGCTCTAAGGAAGGCTGTCTCTAGTGGAGGCAAATGCCAAACACATTGTAAAAGCAATGGTTTTATGGGAAACCGTTAGGGAAAACCGTTCGCCACAGGGACGGACGTTTCCTGCCCCTTACATGCATGCAATTATCTCCAGCCTACCTGATACTGTTAAGTAGCTTGGCTGCCCGCAGAGTCTTGATCTGTCCAGTGGAGAAATTCTAGCACTGAACCTGGAAAAAAATATCTGTTACCATTCCTGGATTTTTTAGTTCACTTTGACCACCGAACTGAGGCCTCCATTTTTGGACAGACTAGATAACTTCAAGGACAGTAATGGGTGTTAGCAAAACCTTATTGACTGAGTCATTTTATCAGAACTAAAGAGAGTTTGGGGTAGACATATATTTGTGCAAACATATTTTAACTTTTTTAGGGCTGTGTTCAAAAATAAATATATCCATCAACAAATTTCAAAGCACAGTTATATGATTTGCCTCTTCAGTTGCATGAGCTGAGAAAGCATGAGATGTGAATCTGAGTTTAGCCTACTTGGCCAAGTCTTGCTTTTGACCTTAACACCAGCTACTTTCTTGTCTTAAAACAGATGAAGCTTCCTGAAAGCCAACAAAACAAACTAGACGTCGATAGCCACCAAATATACAACAGTTAGATGAGAACACGACAATGTGTGTTTTCAATACCAGAGTCACCTAGGAATCTAGTTTTTTAAGACATGCTAATACGTAGACATGTCTATGAATATGTAGTACTCAACCCACTTCATTCTGACTACTCTTGACGGCCTTTATTAAGGTGTATTTTATGTGGATCCTGTGCCATAGAGAAAAAAAGTTCCACTCCTAGATAATGTAATATACTAGACCAGTTCTCTTTTTTGAGATGTCAAATATCTACTTTATTATAGTGAGAAAGTGACAGTCAATTTAAATCAAAATTTATGGAGAACATTAGGAGCTGGAAGGACTTTGGCTAATCACTGTAATGTCCCCAACAAATGGTAAATGAAAGCATAAGGAAATTGAGTTAACACAAGTTAAAAGTTCACATACTTAAGGAATTATATTAGAAGACCTACAACTTAATTAAATTATCTGAAACTGCTCATTTAGTTTCTATTGTACTAGTGAACATTTATGCAATTTTACTGTTAGATATATATTAAGTAATAGGTTTGGATTGGGTCAGATTGCAAGAACCCTAATGAGGCAGAACAGGGGAAAGTTTAATCCATCATGAAGCATCATTTGGAATCTTTAGATTGCATATTATTAGGCAGAGATTTCCCTAGTTACTTGGTTACTCTCTTATATCAATTATTCTGACATTTTGAATAATTGAAAAATCAAACGGGAATTTTGTACATGGAAAAAATAATCTGATGGAGAAGAAATGTGTTATTGATCACCTAATTTTTTTTCAGTCTTGTATTTGCTTTATCAACTGTAGAAACTCAAGAAGTGGTAAATGTGCAGAATTTTAAAAAATTAAAGACATTGTTAACAGATTTTACACAAAGGATAATTTTGTGAGATGCAAAAGATAGAAATTTACATATAAAATCACATAGTATTCATTTCTCTACTTTGAATTCATTTAAAGTCAGTAAATTCTTAAATCCAAGGTACAAAGCTGTAGAATTGTTACTTTCAAAATGCTTTTTTAATACACAGTTTGGAGTATTAGGCAATTGAATATACGTGGCATTTCTCTCCTGTGTGTCTACTAACTTTGTTGAGAAGAGTAGAAGACTCCATAACTGAGGTTTCTGAGTCTTCCTGGGGAGACGCACAGCACGCCCAGAATGGAGCTGCAGTCTCCTAGAGAGCATCCCAAAGCAGCTGGGAACCTTTTGTTGCAATTGAAAAAATGTGTCCTTTAATTCAATCATTAGAAAAAAAATTTAGATGTAAAAGTGTAACTTTTTTTAAGCTATAAAACCTTTGGGAAAATTCTTCCCCTTCTTTTCTTTTCTGATGAAACTATATTGAAAGAATAAACGATTTGCCATGATACATGACAACATCTACATGTACACACTAAGAAATGAGGGAGAGAAAATATGGCCTCCCGCGGACTTGTTTCTAGCTGCTTGCTGGGGGGAAAAAAATAAGCTGCCTCCTCTCCACTGCATTTAGAGAATTAATTCTCATATGAAATGAAAGGTCCCGTCCAATCCTATTTCACGGTAGCTTTGAGTGCTTCACTGTACCAAAGCAAAGGGCATTCCTTGATTGTTCACTGTTGACATCACTTTACACCAGAAGGTGGCAATTATTTTAATAATCACACTAACAAATCTGTGTTGCCTTCAGATTAGATTTTTAGAGATAGTGCTCATTTGGTTCTTGTCAAGGAGATGCCTTTTAAAACCAGTACGATGCACTTCCAGATTTATTTCTCAAGAGTGTTTTCCACTCCCATTAACTGGCTAAAACATTGTAACTCTTTTAGAATAACATAAGCTGTAAACTTTTTTATATTTCCCTTTATTAAACCTCGTCTGTTCACCTGAAACAATTGAAAAGATGCCATTATCAACTCAAAAGAAGTGGTATCATGATAAAGTCTAAGTAGATACCTAGTATACTTAAAAACATGAAGAATGTACTTAATTTTTCATTTACAAGGAAAACTGGTGAAGGATTTCTCCAGTTGACCATGATATCTGAGAAATGTAGTGGACTAATAAGATTTATGTCAATACACAATGAAAAAATCTATCATATATAAATCATGAGGCATTTATGCCTAACTTACCTCACAAGGTGGCAAAATCCCATAAATTCCTCAATTAAAAGTGAATGGAAGATAAAAGCCTTCTCGAAGCTCAGCGGTTCACAAAAAGCCTATCAGCTTTCTTAACCGTAGGACAAAATGCACAGAAACATCCAAAATACCAGAACACTGTAACTGCCTGAGAATCTGTCTCCTAAGACAATTTTCCAAAATCTGTCATCTGAACACTGTTTGCCAGCCATAAAGAAAGAGGAAGAGGAAGGGAGGTAGAGAAAAATGTTGGCTCTGTGAAACCGCAGCATTCTTTCCAGATGGTCTCTTTTTCCACAGCTTAGGTTACCTTCATGACAAAAGGATAAGAGGCCAGGGGTGAGCACTCTTTTTTTGTAAAACTGAGAACTCCAGACATTTGTCATCCAGAAAAAATGCCTGCCTCTCAGCAGGATAGATTTTTAAAAATTTTTCTCAGTGCCTTTCTCTAATTGGGTTTCCTCAACTTTTCACACATCCTTTCCCTGCACAAGTCCACAAAAGCCAAAGTTCTCCCACACCTAGTCACCAATGGCAGGCCCATAAATCACAAGAAACTGCAAAGGATTTTTTTTTAACATTATGCAATTAACGCCTATAATGTGGAAAAACATTTTATAATGTATAACATATTAAAGCAATAGGAAATAGCATGTCAGGTTTCTCATTAGTAAATTCTATTAATGGCTAACATAAAATGACTATTAATATTTTTTCTTCAATTCACATTTAAAAGAAAATATTACAATGTCTTTTAGTATCTGTGCAATACTCATGTAGGAATTTATTATTCCAAAGTGATTTGGCATGCCTAAACTAGCGTGAGCAATATGAAAATTTAAAGATAGCTGAATGCCCATTCTTTAATTTTACTAAAATAATGAAAAACATTTATTATTTCAGCTTACAAAACATGTAAATACTAATTCAAATGAAGCATATATTTGGTACATATATATTGCATTTTTCTACTCAGTATTAAAAACCATTTCTCTTTTTATGCTTTGCTTTCTTTTGTCCGCTAAAAGTAAAGAGAAATATGAATCTTGAAAAATCATCCACCAGCCTTTTCTGAACTCTCATATTTAGCAAACTTTTCTCTTTAACTTTGAGGAATTATTATAAGATGAATTTTGTAATCTAAATAACGTAAATTTTGACAATGTGAGTAGAATGTAAACAGTTGCTCTTCCTTTGAAAAGGGTCAGGACTGAAAGTTAGGGCATTTGAGGGGTTTTGTTTTTTTGGTGGGGAAATATTTAGATGTAAATATTAGACTATTAAAAATGGGACTTTGAGTAAAAATTGATAACTGGGTATAATGTCTTTTGCCTCCAAGCTATTGGTCTGACCCCAGCATAAGCCTCCCAGAGAAGCCCGCCCCAGTGTCACACACAGTCTGTCACACAGCCAGACACAGCATCTCCTCAGTCACTGCACAAATTGACAGAACGCCCTCAAAGCCGCCCCCCCCATTGCAAGAATACAACTACGACACCATTGCTCAAGGACTAACACTTGCAAATTCTAAAAATCTTTTCATATTAAAAAGAAAAAAAAAGGCAAAGAAGCAGTTACTACTTTCAGCGTCTTGACACGCATGCGTATCTGCCCTCAGGCACAGACCTTATAACACTGCCTGACAAAATGGGAGAGCAAGCTATGACTGAGGAAGAGAAGTAGAAAGAGGTCTGAAATAAATTCATTTGTTTACCTTTTAAATTCATTTCATGGGCTTTTTATAGAAAGGTGTTTTCTCTTGATTTTTTCCTTTATTTCTAGTATCGGCTATGTTTGAATTTGCCTTTGGGTAAGGAAGATTGAAGGGTGTAAGAAGGGCAGGATGCAGTAGTAAGCTGATGTAGAATTAGGTTATAGTTGCAAAACCTGCTTAATTTTTTGTTTTGCTTTTGGTTTGAACACTCTGAGAGATAAAATGGGTCCTTACATCACAGGTTGTGGCTCTAGGGAATGCAAAAGACATCTTTTGAATATAAAGAATACTACCCAGAGAGGCAGAAGGCCTTGGAAGTTATCAACTTGGCCAATTACTCATTGAGTATTTTTGAACAAGTCCTATAATATCTCTGTGCCTTGAACCTTTATCTCTAGAATAATTCTAACATTCTAAGTAAATATTTTGAGTTCTACCAAAGCATAGTTTGGTCCAAATAAGAACTAATGACACTTTTTTTTAACTTGGTTTTCACAAAGGAATTCAGAACAGAGTTGCTAACCAGACATAGACACAGGCACAACCCTCTGAGCTGATCACTCAAACACATTCTGAGTGTCCTCATATCTGTGGGCTGTCTGGTGCCCAGGGCGACAGGAATACGACCGCTGTGATTGAATTCAAAGAATATAAGTGAAAATATACTAATCAAAAGAAATGCTCATTTTATGCTGATTTACAAAATAAATTAATTCCTACAAGCTAAGTTTGTTTTCGTTCAGGGTTAATGTGGGTCAATAGATGGAAAAGTTGTTTAAAAATTAAAATAATAAACTTTTGGGGAACACACAATCATTTCTGTGACCAACTCATAATGAAGAGAAATTTCTCTTCATTGGATAAAAATGAAGGTTCATGGTGTAAAATGAGATCGTTCGGTGCTTGATGTCAATGAATACATAATAAGAAAGCATCAGAACTATTCTTCTCGTATTAAGCTTTTAGTCTGTGTTGTGCCAACTTGCACTGGTTGAAGACAGCATTAATATTAACGAAGGATGGAAGTCTGAGATTTAGTGACGCTCACTTCCCGACCCCCACCTTACTTCCTTTCGTGCTAAATCCATTAGTATAGATGGATCGACATTAATAAACAAGAAGGACAAAATAGCTCTCCATTCTGGGACAGTTTTATTTGACCCTTGGTACGCGTTGCCCATACATGGCCACGAGACGTTTGACATACTCGGTGACATTTGTTTATTGATTTATTTATTCTGTGTGCTTCAAACCAATTTTTCTCTGGGTACCTTACACTTCTTATGCTTAGAATGTGTTAAAAAGTTAAAAGTCTCAGACGGGGAGTGCTTCAAAAATGAATTGAGGACAAAGTCTTTGTAACACTTGGGAGCCTTCTATACAGGTTTGCACGTGGCTTCTGCACAGTAGGTGCTCCATAAATGCTCATGAATGGAACCAAATTGAAGTGTGGTGTCAACTTCTGAACTGTTTCATGTGATCTTATCACCTTCCTATCTCACCCCACATTATAAGACACAAACCTAAAGATGTATGTATATACATACATTTCTAAAAATAGTTCTACACCAGTGAATCCAGACAAAACATATAGTGAATTTTTCTATAATGGCTATGTATTGAATACTTTAAACCTTAGATTTACAAATGACTTTTGTTATAGGTAGAAAATAACCATAGGGTTTCTGGATCATAAAAGAAACTTGAGTTAAAACGGTATCATATAGTTGGAAGGTAGCATATGTGTCATCTGATCTTATGGTCTCCAAAGGGTATCCCTTATCACCCTGGGGTTTCTTGCAGTGACCCAAGGGCTACCAAGGGGCAGGAAGGCAGATAAAGTGGCACAGGCAGCGTTCAGGTCACTCAGCCTACTTCCTACTCCTTCAACAGAGAAAGTCCACTTCAATTTATTTGATACAGGAATATATTGCAATAGACCAAATGTTTACGTTCCTCCCAAATTTATTCATATGTTGAAACCTTAACCTCCAAGGTCATATTAGGAGGTAGAGTCTTTGGAAGGCTATTAGGTTATGAGGGTAGAACTGTCATGCACAGTATTAGCACCCTTACAAAAGAGACCCCAAAAAACTCCCTCACCCCTTCCACCATGTGAGGACGCAGTGAGAAGACTGTCCTCTATGAATCAGGAAATGGGCCCTCACCAGGCACCGAATATGCTAGTGCCTTAATTTTAAACTTCACAGCCTCCAGAACTGTGAGAAATAAATTTCTGTTGTGTAAGAGCCACCCGGGCTATGGTATTTTGTTATAGCCACATCAGCAGACCAATACAACCATTTCACAAACAGGTAATCTCAGGCACAGAGCCTTTGGATGGCTTTGGCAAGGTCACATCACTTAGCTATGCAGTGATGAGTCATGCCAAAACCCAGTTCTCCTGCCTCCCAGTCCAGGCTCGGCTTACCTGGGTAGCAGAGAACAGGTAAGAGAAAAAGATTTGCATAGGCTACTCTGGGTGTTCCCCAACCTAATTCTCTACAGCTGCAGCTACAGGAACTCAAAAGGAAATGAAAATCAACTAAAAATCAATGAAGATGCTAACATTGACTTGTACTCCCTGCTAGCCACAATAATTAACAAGAGGCTAATGCCTAGTGAGGATTTACTGATTTTTCAAAACCTGTTGGACTCTCTCTCATATTGCAGAAGGCAATATTTTTCTGTTTCTTACCCCTTTGGCTACCAAAAAGTATATATAATCATTCAGTTACTTCAGGATGCTAGGGTCCTGGTTTTAGTTCATCCCCTCATATTCAAAATAAACATAATATTTCCTGAATTTATAATCATATCCTTCAATTTTATATTACTGTATATGAGGTTCTATCTTTCATAAATCACTATTGTGTTTTTCTATTTATTAGTGCCATGCTAATTATTAAGGGATTTTAGCCAATGCTGCCAAATGTAAATATATAGTATTAGCTATAAGTATCTTTGAGGAAAAGCGTAGTGTATAACTTTGTAGTAAAACGTAATACTTTTAATATGCTATCATATTCATAAAGGCAATGTTGATTCAGTCCATCTGATTTCTGACCTACAACAAAAATAAAATAATTATTTTCATTATTAACCAACTGAAATCTCTTTAGGCTTTATGGTTTTTGGTATCTGAAACTATTTATTTGATAATCAGGCTCATGCTTTTGAACTATTGAGAACTGCTCTATAATAACAGACTTTAACTTCTTTATATAATTTGCTAAGGTTAATTCACCTTTACTTAATGATTGCTCAGGGTGACATTATTTTAAAGACCATGAGGAAATACTTTTAAGTAAAACACAGTTCCAATCTCTGGGAATACATAAAGCTGTGCTTTTGCAATTGATAAACAAAAGCAATAATGTTTGGCAACAGATCACCCCATAATGGGAACTGCTTTTCAGCCTGGTTTTTGTCAGACCAACAGCTGTTCCATCAGTCAATTAGTGACCAGGGACAAAATGCATTTTTTAAAAATCAATTAGCAGCCCTCCAACTGAATAAAGATCACTGGGTGTGCTTTTCACCAACAAAACAAGAGCTAGGAATGAATAAAGCTAAGAAGATCATAAATTCTTGGAAGTACAGTCCTAAAACCTGAGAAAGCCATACAGAGGTTAATAGGTCATACCGTACCCTCAGCAGGACTCCAATAGCTCACTCCAGGCAGACAAAAGCCATATATTTTATTTATTTGTATATATTTATATATATACACACACATATATAAATGTACATATACATAAATATATACATTCAGTATATATACATATACATTTAAGTGTGTTCAGAGACTGAGAGTTCCCATTATTTCTCAGTAGCTCATTTTGCTAACAACCTTCATTACAAGGAATCCATTGTTATCCGTTCTCTATTCCACATTCGACCCCAAAATGCAGTCAGCTGCCATCCCAAGGTGGATATGTAGAATAGCTATGTATTATCTTCCATAAAATCATTCATAATTCTAGTATTAAACATCCTTTTTGTCTTCTTTAGAGAGATAATAGCCATTTATTTGATCTTCCTTCTTAGGTTTTATCTTCTAATCCCTTTGTCCTACTTCTAAAATAGCATAGTTATCCCAAATCTAATTTTCTTGTCATAATGGTTTGTATATATTAGATGCTTTAACAATATTGAGCTATGAAATTATTTCCCCTTGTAATAATAAATTGAGTAGTTGGATATATGGATGTAAAAGTTCTCATTAAACACATATGGGTTGACCAAGCATCAGAATGGGGAAATGTGAAACAAAAATTCCCACTCAATAAAAGGAGAAGCCCCCCCACTCCCTCACCCCCCTTAGAGCCAACATACCAACGTGTACTCACTGGAAATCGTGGCAGACCAATTTGAGAAAAGCGGCTGAAAAACAAAGTAGAGCTTGCAAAACAAGTTCAAATGACCAGTCAGGAAAGCAAAAATTATTATTGCTAGAGATGTTAAACTGAAGAAATGTCTTACCAGGAATGAGTTGGAAGGGTGAAAGAGCAAGAGGATGCTGAGGTGACCGGAATATCAGTAGTCACAGGAAGAAAATGCAACTCCCAGGGGTGAGGCAGCCCAGGTAGTAGTAATTGCAGAAAGTACCTTGCAGCACTAGGCAAGGGGAACTAAAGGAAAGAGGTGACCCGGGAGCTCAAAGGAGGAACCCTGCATACCTGGGCTCAATCCTCTGAGACAAACAAGTTCAGTGCTGGTTTGACCAGCAAAGAGCAGAGAGCTGGTGCTGGGGCCTGTGAGGAGCACATCCCAGCCAGTGCCGAGTGTCCCGGAAGCTAGAGAGGCAGCCTTGTCTCTCTTCTAATCCTGGACTGTTGCTAACAGGATGTAAAAACAAAAGTCATTTTTTCCTTCACCCTACTTTCCAATTATCCACTGTTTACAGAACCTTACAGGATGCCAGCTGCAAGGGGCTGTGGGAAATGTAGTTTGCAGACTCCCAGCCCGAGCATCAAGGGGCAAAATGTAGAAGGGTGGGCTTGAAATGATGCAATAGATAAATATGCAGCAAACACGTGTGTCCAAAATAACTTGCCCAGACTCTATTTTGTTCTTTAAAAGGCAGGTCATGGCAGGTTTACAGCTGTGCATCAGTCATTTGGCCTGGCAGTTGGTAGAGTTAAATAGATTGCTGCATTTTTGAGGAGGCAGAAGAAGATCGAGAATAAACTGGTCTCTGCACAGCATGAGGCTTTTTCTGCCAGCTTGATGTTTTAGGAAACTCCCATTCCAACTCCCAGGGTTGAAAATGCAATCCTGTCAATACAAAATATTTGTTAATGTAATTCACTGCAGCTCAGGGTTAAAGTGGAAACCCTCTCAATCTACATAAAGGCTTGTCAAGTACATAGGACCCTTTGAGGTTGGGCTGATCTAAGATGTTAGACAACATCTAAGAATGTAAAGTGTCTTATTCATCCATGTTTACCTACAAATCTCCACGCCTTGCTCACTGTGTACCCAGAAGCCAGATCCCTGCTAGTGTCCCAACTCCAAAATTATCTTTCATCTCCATCTCACCCTCATGTTTTAATGCAACATGACTATAGTTAGGGAACCCAAGCTTTCCGAAAATAATCCACTCCAAAGTGTGCATAACTAAGTACTCCCTCTTAACCATATTATAGTGTGCTAGTCACCTCCAAATCAATCCATCATTGTTAGAATTTTAGGAAGGAGGACATAATTGGGATCACCAGGAGTTTGCTTTGGATTTATAGGACAAGTGAGGTTTCCCTGAGTTATTGAGACTGAAAGTTTATTCAAAGCTCTTAGAAAGGAAGATGGCAGCAGTGGTACAGTTTTTCAATCTAAGTTAAAAGAAATAGAACAACTACACAGCAAAACCAAAACCCCCCAAAGAACATTTACGACACAGCTAGATAATAACATGTCCCCATGCACACCAAAAACAAGCAGATGGGGACAAGCCACAGGTGGCCAAGAGAACTGCCTGGTGAGAACATCTGTGTAGGAGGATGCAGAGTGAAGAGACACAATGGCATCTGTGGAACCAGAGAACATGAGCCACCATATAGCCAACATGCCAACAGGCCAACTTTAATTCACTGGAAAACAGGTGGACCGATTTGAGAAGAGCAGCTACAATTGGAGGGTTTTGCACAATTCAGTATCAGATGAGTGCAAGGAGCTCACAACAGCTAAGAAGGGGTTGGAACAGCCTAGCCACCAGGAATGCTCAAAAACGACCCACTGGGGCATTCTTCCATGACAGGGTCCCTCCAGGGCTGTATCATCCGTCAGGCACAGTAGACACAATGGGGCCCACAGGACTTTTATGGACTCATCGAATGTTTCAATTTTTTTTAATCATAAGGGGGAAAAAAATGCACTTTTAGGTCAAAGAAAATGTTTTAATATGTAATAGATCTATCTTTATATGAAGGCAGTTGTAAAATATAAATTTTTAACACTTTTAATAGAGGAAGGGACCTACAAAGGTCTAGGACCCACAGAAGTCATAATGCAGCCCTAGACCCCACGCAGATTCCAAATGGCAGTGGAATCGACACTGAGCAGGATGGGGACACCAGAAATGAAGTCAAGGGAAGTCCAGACCAACAGTGAGAAGGGAAGGGAGCCGAGAATCTCAGAAATCCAGCCCCATACTGTCGCACACTGCAGAAAAGTAACAGAAGAGGGAGCTCTGTGAAATTAGAAAAGCTACCCTGAATCCAGCCTCATCCTCAAAGTTCAAGAAAACTAATTTCACGTAGAAATGAACAACAGAAAAGTATTGAGGTCAAATCCCATACAATGTTATGATAAGAAAAGAAGAGAACAAGTAGCAGAATAATACCCCGACAGACAATGAAAGCGCACTAGAAAGATGTGTCCTCAAAAAAAAGATCAAAACAACCTAAGACATTAAGAAAATGATATAATACATGAAAGAACAACATGAATCAGAATTGGGAAAGCTCAGAATTGAGGTGACAGACTTCCGGAAATAATTAGAAATTATAGTAAAAATATTTTAGAAATAAAGACTAAACAAGAAGGAACACCAGAACTTATAAACACAATAGATAATGTCTTATAAGAAATAGAAAGTGAAAAAAAGGAAATTCTTAAACATCAAAAAGAAATGAAGAAATGGACAAAAAGAATTCAAGATAAAGTGATCAAAAGACAGGCAATATCAGACGCTGGTGAGGATGTGGAGAGAAAGGAACCCTTGTGCACTGTTGGTGAGAATGTAAATTGCTACTGTCTCATGGAAAACAGTGTGGAGATTCTTGAAAAAACTAAAAATAGAACTACCATATGATCCAGCAATGCCACTGCTGGGTATATACCCATAAGAAGGGAAATCAGCATGGTGGAGAGATATCTGCACTTCCATGTTTATTGCTGCACTATTCATAATAGCCAAGATATGGCATCAACCTATGTGTCCATCAATAGATAAATGACTAAAGAAACTATGAGCCAAGTGCGGTGGCTCATGCCTGTGATCCTAGCACTCTGGGAGGCTAAGGTGGGAGAATCGCTTGAGTTCAGGAGTTCAAGACCAGCCTGAGCCCTGAGCAAGAGTGAGACCCCCATCTCTACTAAAAATAGAAAAATTAGCCGGGTGTTGTGGCACATGCCTGTAGTCCCTGCTACTAGGGAGGCTGAGGAAGAAGGATCGCTTGAGCCCAGGAGTTTGAGGTTGCTGTGAGCTAGGCTGACGCCATGGCACTCTAGCCCAGGCAACAGAGCGAGACACTATCTCAAAAAAAAAAAAAAAAACAAAGAAACTGTGCTACATATACACAATGGAATATTATTCATCCATTAAAAATAATAAATCTTGTCATTTACAACAACATGGATAGAACTGGAGGACATTATATTAGGTGAAATAAGCCAGGCACAGAATGATATCGCATGTCCTCACTCATATGTGGGAGCTAAAAAAATTGATTTCATGGAGGTAGAAAGTAGAATGATGGTTACCAGAGGCTGGAAAGGTCAGTGGGGAGGAGGGCTAAGGAGGGGATGGTTAATGGGTGCAAAAATACAATTAGATAGAAGGAATAACCTCTAGTGTTCAGTAGCACAATGAGGAGACTATAGTCAACAACACTTTATTGTATATTTCAAAATAATTAGAAGAGTGGAATTGGAATGTTCCTAACACAAAGAAATGATAAATGCTTGAGATGATAAAGATTCTAATTATCTTAATTTGATCACTGTATATTATATGCTTGTATAACTATGATGCACCCATAAAAATTTTAAAATGAAAAAAAAGGGATCAATATTGATGGAAAGAAAAGGAAATTTTTTAAATGGTTAATAGGAGTTTCTGAAGAAGAAAACCAAAACAAGAAAACAAAATAAATACTAAAAACAATAACTCAAGAAAACATCCCTGAAATAATAATTTAAAAGTCCATATTGGAAGTACATACTACATTTCCATGAATCTGGAATAAACAACATCAAGATATAGTTTAGTAAAATTACTGGACTCTAAATATTTTTAAAAAACCCTTAGGCATCTTGGTGGAAAAAAAAAACCCTCATTACGTATAAGGAAAAAAAATTAGATTATCATCAGACTTCAACAGCAATGTTTTATTCCAGAAGAAAATGGCATAATATATTTTAAATACTCAAGGAAAGAAAGTGTGAGTCAACGATTTGATATTTAACAAAGTTCACTTTCAAGTATAAAGGGCACAGTTAACCATTATCAACATGCAGGAACTCAGGGACTATTGTTCCTGCAGAATCTACCGGACAGAATGAGCTTCATACAACCGAAATGCACAGGGAGACATTAAGAGCTGGTGGTAAGCATTAAATATACATTTACCTGTAAACATATGGCTAAATCAGTATTCAAAGGCAGAGAGAATAATACGTAATGGTTATACGCTCTGATGATGTCGATATAACATGACTATTAAAAATGGAGGGAGAATGGGGAAAATATATGCAAAAAACCCTTTTAAGTTTCCAGTATTCCTATAGGTAGTGATACTTGTGTGTTTGTATGTGTGTGTGTATATATATAATACATATATATTCTATATTATATCTTTTACATATTTTATATATAATATATATAACATTATATAATATATAATGTACTAGAAATCAAGTAGAACCTCTGTAATCTCAAATTTGAATAAAAATATAAACATAAGTTCTTAATTTTTTTAAATACATATATATACTTCTTAGCTAAGTCCACTAGAAAACGGTGACAAGCAGTGATGTACTGGTAGCAATGAGCATCACTTAGCACACAGCTTTGTGGCCTTGAATATCTTTTCTCACTAAAAGGAACTAGGGCTTCTTGGGAAATGGCTGATTCCAGTTCTGGGGTAAGAAATGTATGAGTATGGAGCATTTTATATCAGGAAATAGCAAAGGAGCTGTCAGGATCAGGCCTAAAGGATTCAAGAGTAAATGAAGGGGCCCCCACTGGCTAAGGACAAATTGAATTTTAATACTGATAATCATTGCAATGGATTTAAACCCATAATATGTATTTAAATCCATGAGTTCATAATGATATTTTTAAGTCACTTTCAGAGCATAAGGAACCAATTTATTATCCCAAAAACTGGTAAATAAAGGAAAATAACTATACTACTGACAAGCCACATAGTAGATAAAGGGACATGTCTATTTATATAAATATTCCAACTAATAAATGAAATAGAAATGATAGAATTCAAATATCATTATTTTTTAAGTCCCCAGTGAATGAATATATATAGGCATTAAGCATCAATGGATACTAAAATCACCAGAAGTGACCCACCCAGACATTGTGTGCCATTTACAGTCTTGCCAAAAATCATTATGAAAGTGATGACTGAGCCAGAAGGATCACTGGGTATAAAGACCACCTTTAGTCTTGCTAAAAGGGTGGAACCTGAGTCTGATCCAGTCTCTGGATCCAGCTGCCAATTTGCAGGAAATTCAAAAGACAGAGGAACATGTTGAACTGCACTAAGAGTGTTAATCAGCAAAATGCAGACTATGGGAAACCTCACAGGTTAAACAGCCCAAGTGCTTCAACCTAACATAAGAAAATGAAAGGGATAGAGGAGAAGCCTACAGATTAAAAGTCTTAAAAGACACTCATTTATTTTAATGAGCAAGGCTAAACTGTGATTTCTAGGAATGCACAGTTGGGTGATAAAACTGTAGAAAGAAAAACTCAAGGAAGTTATTAATGTCAAAGTCAGGATAATAGTTACTGTGCTTACCTCGGGAGAGAGAGGTTTGTGACTGGGATGGGACATATGGAAGGAGCTTCTGGTGTGGCTGACAATGTTCTATTTCTTGACTTGAATGGTATTTGCCTAACAATAACTTTTTGAGCCATGTATTTGAGTTCTGTGTTTTGTGTGTCTTGGTTTTACTTTACCTTGAAAAGATTTTAAAACTCAAAACACCTTTAGAACAGCTTTCCAGCAGCCTTCTCTTCTCTCCTTCCTAACGTGACTTCTTTACCTCTGTGTCAACAATGCTAGCCCTTCTACACCTCCTTCCATGCCATTCTCTTCCTTCGTTGTTACATTAGATGATCAATGAATATTAGTCATGATTACTGCCCACGACATGAGGCATTGAGTGCTTACCCACAGACTGCTTCTGAGAGAGCAGTAACTTGAGATTCCTCTTACATAGGTCACTGTGCTTTGATTTATGGGTCCCTGCCACTCTACTCTAGTTGATAGAACTAGGGACCTATATAGATTTATTCAACATATACTTATTAAGTACCTAATACCATGTATATAACAATGAACAAAATAGACTAAGGGCCTTCCCTCTTGGGTCTGTGTTCCCTAGGTCAGCCCTCTGCAGACCAGGAAAGCTCTGAGGATTATCTAATCATCTTCATCATCACAGCTAGCATGTACTGACTATTTACTTACTATATGCCAAGCAGTGAGCTAAACACTTTAACACCATTGTCTTTTATTTTGTTCCAACACCAACACACAGAATTAGGTATTAATGCTATCTTCATTTTACGGAAGAAAAACATGAAGCCCAGAAAATTTGATAACTTGCCTTAATTTATATAGCTAGTAAGTGCTACATCTGGAATTCAAACCCAAGCAATCAAACTTCAAAGCCCAAGACCTTAAACATGATCACTGATTAAACCAGTAAATATCCTTCTATTGGAAAATATAAATGTGAAGTAGAGAAGGTTCGAGACCAAGGTTCTAGATAAACTATAGCCCGCAGGCTGTTTTAGCCATACCACCTGTTTTTATGTGGACCGTAAGCTAAGAATGGTTTTTACATTTTTAAATGGTTGAAAAAATATAAAAGAAGAATATTTTTTAACATGTTAAACTTACTTGAAATTCAAATTCCATTGTTTGTAAATAAAGTTTTATCAAAACACAGCAATGCCCATCCATTTACATATTGCCCATGGCTGCTTTTGTGCTACAATGGCAGCGTTGAATAGGACCTAAAATATTTACTAGAAGGACTTTTAGAGAAAAAGTTTAGTGACTTATGATCTAGAGAACAGATGGTTGAACTTAAAGAGAGAGAAGAGAAAAAGGCATTAAGTTCTAAGGCAATAGAATCCCTGAGCAAACAGTTGTTTTGAGTTAAAGAAGAGAACAGAGACAGGGTTGCCTGGGAGCTGTAGGAGCAGAAGAGAAGGCAAGAGTAGCCGCATAATTGTACCCTTAGAGGAGCGCACATTTCTATAATAACACCTTTATGCCATGAGACTTGATCCACAGTGATTAAGACTATTAGTGTTCTGCCTTAATAAACTCCAAATCAGCTGGGGGTAAGTTAAGCACATCTCTGTTTCTGGAATCCAGAAAAGGCCCAACACACAACTTGCCTTTAATTTTTTTCTCTGACCCTGGATTCCCCTGAATCTGCCACCAAGACCACCAAAAAAACATCCGATTTGAGCCCATGACTGAGGCACTTGGTGAAATGCTTACAGGTTCTCTAAAACGTAAGGATCATAAGCCATCTTTTCCTTTGCATTCCAGTGCTCCCACCTGAGACTTCCATTTCTTCTATCAGTGGAAAAACCCCAAGCTCTGTAAAATAATTTAAAGAGGTTTATTCTTGACCCAAATATGAGTGATCAATGCCCCAGGGAATATAGTCTCAAGAGGTCCTGAGAAAATGCACCCAAGGTGGCCAGGTTACAGGTTAGTTTTATACCTTCATGGAGACAGGTAAAATCGTAAATCAATGCATGGGAAGTATACATTGACTCAGCCTGAAAAGGTGGAACATCTGGAACCTGGGGCTTACAAGTCATAGGTGGGTTTGAGGGATTCTTTAGTTGACACTTGGTTGAAAAAGTTAAACTTTATCTATAGACTTGGATTCAGGCCTGGTGTGGTGGCTCATGCCTGTAATACTAGCACTTTGGGAGGCCAAGGCAGGAGGATCACTTGAGGTCAGGAGTTTGAAACCAGCTTGACCAACAGCAAGACCCCATCTCTACAAAAAAAAAAAAAAATTTAGCTGGCTGCGGTGGCGCATGCCTGTAGTCCCAGCTACTCTGCAGCCTGAGGCCAGAGGATGCTTGAACCCAGGAGTGTGAGGTTGCAGTGAGCTATCATGACGCCGCTGCACTCTATCCCAGGCAACAGAGCAAGACCCTGTCTCCAAAAAAATAAAAATAAATAAAAAAGACTTGGATTCAGTAGAAAGAATGCTTGAGTTGAGATAAGAGGTCTTCTGTCATGTGATGCTACGCCAGAATTAGGTTAGAAAGTAGGCCACATTATTCTATGTTAATAAAAAAAACCTAATAATGAGATTTTATGGTTTGTAATGTGTGACTCACCAGGCCTCTTAGAAAGGAATCTGGGCAAGAGAGGAAAAAAAGGTCAGAGTTTATTCCTCACTTCATATCTCTCCCCTACTGAGAATCAATGGCTACACCTCTGCTTATAGAGTGATGCCCAAACTCCAAGCCCTTTCCAGGGCTTTTTGCCTTCTCGTCATCTGACCATCTGTATGGGAACCAGGTATCAAAATAGTTATGACCACATGATTTACACTTTATGTGGGATCTGAAAAAGTTAAATTCATAGAAGTAGCGAGTAGAATGTTGGTTAACAGAGGCTGAATTTGGGAGTGAGGTGGGGCATGGGGAGAAGTTAACCAAAGAGTACAATGTTCCAGTTAGACAGGAGGAATAAGTTTCCAATATCTATTGCACAGCAAAGTCACCATAGTTAATAATAATGTATTGTATATTTGAAAATTACTAAAAAGAATAGATTTTAAATGTTCTCATGGTGTCAAAACCACAAGGGGATTTTGGTATAGGTCCAGTTGCTCATTGCACAAAAATCCAGTTATTGAAACTATGAGGATTGCCAAGGAAGAAAGGAATTTTTAATCCGACAGACATCTTTCCAGGAGAACGAGAAAAGCTGCTTCAAATCCTTCTCTCTGACTAAGGGAGATCATGGGCTTTTAAAGGAGCAGCCATGCGCCTTGAGGCGGGTCGTGGTGTATCTCACAAGGAACTGCAAATCTGGGGGCAGGTCATGGAGGCTGGTGATTCTGGGCAATAGGAATCTTGCTCAGGGGTCTTTGGAATCTCAACTCCTTTGTCTTGCAGAACATCCACCATTTCTGGGAAACAACTCAAAGGGTCAAGGAGTTACTTAAGTGAGAGGATTATATAGGGGTCATTGACGTTTGTTCAATTCCCCCCTCCCCACAACCAAACATGTGTGTGTGAACTAAGATGGCTACAACTCCATGGGACATAGCTGAGTCCTCTACAGAAGCTCAAATCTGTAAGAGAATCACTGGGGGGAGGGGACACTGAACTGCCAGCTAGTGAGAGCATGGGAAGTTCCAGTAATTTCTGTAAAAAATAAAAGAGCCACAGCCCATTGGTGCCCTGGAATAGCTGGTCATGCTGGTGGCCATCAGACTAGCTTGTACTGAGAGCCAGCCTTTCGTGTGTCTGCACAGGATTGGACACTCCTTGAGGATGATTTGATTGATTATCTACTTGTTCATTAATGTATCCATCAATCAATTGTTAGCAATGATTAGGAGCCAAAGCTGGATATTTAATATTTGGAATATCCTGTCTAATATCATGGCCAAGAATCAAATTGCTCTTTTTAGGAATTTAATCTCATTTTTTCAAATGAGAAAAAAGAGATTTTTCCTAGGAACTCCTCAAATTGTGCTAAAAATTGTTTCAGAATCACGAGCATGTGGTGAAATAATTGTGGGGTCTTCCCTTGCTCTGTATTATCTGGGGTATGAGATGGACGAGAAAGGGAGTAAGAGCACAGCCTCGGGTATCAGACCATCCAGGCTGAGCCTGCCTCTGCCTCTCAGAATGTGTTTGACCTTGGCCAGTTTCTTAGCCTCTTTAAGCTTCAGTCTCCTTATCTATAAACTGAGATCAGGACTGTTTATCTCCCAGAGTTAGTAGGAGGATTAAATAAAAGATAAGGCACATCAAGTACTATGCTTGGGAGAGCATCTAGCACTCAGTAAGTGCTCAATAAATGTTCCCTATCTGCTCAACCACGTTTCCTTTTACACCAGAAAACCATAATATGAGTGGCAATTTAAGGAGACAGTATTAAAGAGAATTAGCTTTATGAAAAATTATGACTATTTTTATTTCAGTTAAAAATAAGACATTTCTAAAATCAGTCTCTTCTGTGCAAGCCTAAAAGTTGATCCATTTAAAAAAAAAATGTTTTGTGAAAATTATACTCAACTGGTATTTATATAAATACATATATTAATGTTTTAAGAAGTAGGCTCACCATCTAAAAAGTCTCTGGACATATGAATATGCCTAGTGAATTCATTCTAGAGAATTAAAATGTAAACCCAATTAAGACACACTTTTCATATTGCCCAAGGCACTGGATAAATATTTTAAATACTAAAATCTGGTAGGAGCAGAGGCAGAAATCAATTGTTCTTTCATTTCACCTACAAGACCTTAATAATTTAGTTCAGAAAAAAGAATTTTACATTCATCTGAAAACATTAGCTTTGAGTTCAATCAATGGCCCCTCATAATGAAATTTCTTAGCTCAAATTTTTAAATGACAATGAAAGATAAAGTCGAATGAAATACTAGTGAACATGTAACTCCTGGCTCACCTATATCTTATCTTCACTATTAGGCAAAGCCCAGCTCACAAAGGCCTGCAATCCAGAGCTACCTGTCACTCACTGCATTGCCTACAGCGGTCCCTTTTTTCTGCTGACAGCAAAGCCAAAGGAAAGGAATACCCTTTATGCAACTTCAGAAAAACTCCTTCTTCTGACATCAAAGCTTGACTGTTAAGGATGTTTTTAAACCATTATGGTTGTACCATTATAATAATGGTTGTATGAATACTGAGTGACAAATAATACTTGATCTCCAAATGGCCCCTTTCAACCTTTCTGTAATGTCACTCATAAAATTAAGAGAAACACTGCCTTTCATAGATTAACACAGATATGCAAATGACCTTTATTGTATCAGGTGTTCTTTGTGTTTGCAGATATTGCACTCTGCATTCTTCTGGAGTTTTTTAATGTAAATCACAGCTCTTATTCAATGCCATTAAAACAATGAGAAAACGTCCATGCCTCCCTTTGGCACTAGCCTAGGTTTGTACCAGTGAGTGCTGGTAAATATTTACCAATCAGTACGGTTGGGACCTGATTTATACAGTTTGCCCACTTCTGTGGTGTAAATACTTCCATCAATTTCCACCTACCAATTTGATGGCACTGAAGGTGGAATTGGGAAGAGATACACACAATAAGCTCCCAGACATGTTATAAGCCAACACCCCACCAGCCCAAACCCAAATTCCTTGAAGCAGTGTGTGCCTTCCAGTGGAAACATGAAATCCAGTTGCTTATTATTCAACATGATCCTCTTGAATAGGGTTCAGCCACTTCTACTCTTTGGTGAATTCTACCACCATATCTTGTAGATCGCTTGTTTCCTGGCACCTGGAAACTGGCTGTCAGTTTTTCTGTGAAAAGCCAGAGAACTGGGAAAAGAATAACTCTCCACTGGAGCCTTCCTAATAGGTCATTCAGGGTTACCACATTAGACTCTTACACATTGGGTTATTTTCCAAGCCCTGATGTTACCTAGAAAACTGAACAAGAAAAGATGCTGGGATTATTTCTCCTCTGGATTCTCTGGGATATTTTTTGTAGTGAGTCAGCTTAACATCTCCTGAGATTGGGATCTCATTCTCTAGGACACTTGTACTCAACTTCTTCAGAGTGCGTAAGAATCACCTGGGACGCTTGTTAATAATGCAGCTTCCCAACTCGCCCCCCCAACTATTCAGTAGGTTTGAGTGACAATGGGAAGCTGTATTTTCCCTAGGGAGTTCGGAGGTTGGAGGTTATCTAGGCCCATTGCAAAAAGTTTGAGCCAACTACAAAGTTAAAAAGAGCAGTCCACACAAGCCAACCCTAACTTCTAACACCAATTACAAGTTGTCGGGGGCAGGTCCCAAAGCCATCATCAGTTTCAATAATTTGCGAGGAGGACTCAGAGCTCATGGAAACTGTTATACTCACAGTTATGGTTTGTTACAGGGAAAGGATATAGAGCAAAAGCAGTCAAAGGAAGACATGCATGTGGCAGAGGCTGAGGAAGCTTTCATCATCTTCTCCCTATGGGAGTCAGAGAGCGTGACCTTCCCAGTATTGATATGTGACAATTAACACTGAGTATTATTGCCAACCAGGGAAGCTCACCCAAGCCTCAGTATTCAAAGTTTTTATTTGGCTCCATCATACAGGTGATTGATTGATTACCCACATGATTGATCTAGCATCCAGGTTGCTTGACCCAGAGCTCCCACCCTAAATCATATTGTCAGACTTTGTGGCTGGGTAGCCTTCACCCTAAGGTGTGGTCAGCCCTCACCCTAAATCACATTGGTACTATCTGGCTAGCCCAAGGCCCCAGGCAAACAAAGATTACCTCCAGGGCAAGGGCTAGACCTCTTCTAGGGCAAGGTTAAATTCTTTACTACATACCCACCCTTTAAGAAACACTTCCAAAAGGTAATCTCTAATCAGACTTCAGCCTTTGGAAAAGTCACCTTGGCCATCAAAAATAAATTTCCTATGGCTGAGCCTTTTGCTTGAAGCTGGTGAGAAGTTGGCTGAGCTTTTATTTCTTCAGTAGGGTGCTAATCCATGAGTGAAGGTCTGAAATAGGTCTTTTAGAGTCTTTAGGATTGTTTAATAAAAGTATCAAGGAGATCCAAATCCAGGCACCTTTGAAGCTTGGAGTATATAGTAAGTGCTGTGTAAGAGATTGCTAGTGTTAGTGTTAATACTGGTATTAGCATTAGTATCAGCTGTGGAAAACCGGCCTGCTTTGTGGATAAATAAAACCAGAACTACACTCCAGCTCACGGGACACCAAGGGTGAGATAACATCTGAAGATGGGAGCTTGGCATAGGGAAGGGTTAGGCTGAGATTTGCTTTCAGACTTTCCTTCCTAGCTCACCTCAAACTCTTGGCCCACTCCACCTGGTTTGTAGGTGTCTAGAATACATTTTACTGTGTGGAACTTTACTTATTTTACTAAGATAGTGATGTGACGTAGGTTCACTGTGCACTGGTTACAACTTGCCTAAGTCCAGCAAGACACACTCACACACACAAGTTATATAAAGTGGATTTATTACATACAGATAAACAGCAAGTGACAACACAAACCTAGCTTTCATGATAAGCTGGTCTCTCAAGGCTCAAGAAAGGGGCACAGGACAGTGGGGTATCGTTTGTGCATGCCCTGAGGGACCCTGGAAAGCAGCCCACACTGGGTTTTATGGTGACATGACCCTGGGCTAACGCATTGAAGGACATCCTGTTTCTAGGGGGTTTCTAGCCTGGGCTGTCCTGGCAGTTCCTCCTTCCTCTCAGAGTGTCGCATTCCCAGCACATTCTACAGGTATTCTTGAGAACTACAAGTGAGAAAGGGGGAGAACCAGGTAGGTTCAAGGCCACCTGGAGAACCATTCTGCAAGTGGCATGGCCCTTTGGGAGTAACAGGGCTTGTTATTTCAGTGAACGATAAATCTGTGCATGAAGCCAGCAAAAGTCACAGCCTTTTAAAGGAGGGCAGGCACTTAAAACGATTTTCCCTTTTTTCTGTTAATCACATTTCTGAGTGAGTTGAAGAAAATCTGATAGGAAGTTTCTTGATTTACTGAGTAGGCTTAGATCTTTTCCTTATGATGCTTAACTTTAAGAGAGAGGTTCAGTCAGAGCCACTGTATAACTAAAGGACTTATTTCCAAATAGTTTCACAGCCCTTAGAGTATTTAAATTGTTACTTTACCCATTTTTTAGATAGGTAAGTGCAATACAATAAAATGCTTAGCATTTTCAAGGAGCTTAAATCAAGGTTCTTAAAGTCACTTTAAATTTGTTTTGACATTTTTCTGTACTTTATCACAATCAGAAAAGCACCTCACATATAGTACTAGTAAAACAAGTGACATAACTTTTTATGTCCTCTGTTAACCCCTGCAATAGCTTGAATCTCCACCTAGATCTGTCAGCTTGTAACTCAGTCTGTGGCCACAGCAAATGCCCAGCCACATGGGTACCCTGGCTGTGACACCAAGCCCTCTACCACCAACATCTTGCTCTACACCCAGGCTCATAGGTATCCCCATTTATATCGGAAGTTGTAGAAAATGTTTATGAGCTACTAAAATACCTACCGTTGTGGCAATTCATGTTTAGAGCTTTAAAGTGTCTGTGTTATGAAATCTTGATGTTAAGGCTCCAATAAGAGGATTTCAGATATATGGATTTTTCCTTTGCTTCCTGGAAGTGAAGACAAGTGAATTGGGAATACTGTTTCCTCTATATAAAGGTAGAGTAGGGAAATATAAGATTATAAAGGTTTTTTTCTTTTTTCTTTTTTTTTTTTTTTTGAGACAGGGCTTGCTTCATCACCTGGGTTAGAGTACAGTGGTGTCATCACAGCTCACTGCAACCTCAAACTCCTGAGCTCAAGCGATTCTCCTGCCTTAGCCTCCCAAGTAGCTAGTACTACAAGTATGCACCACCATGCCTGGCTAATTTTTTAATTTTATTTTTTGTAGAGATAAGGTCTTGCTATGTTGCCTAGGGTGGTCTCAAACTCCTGGCCTCAAGCAGTCCTCCTACCTCAGCTTCCCAGGTAGCTGGGACTACAGGCATACACCACCACACCTGGCTAATTTTTTCTACTTTTTGTAGAGACAGGGTCTCATTCTTGCTCAGGCTGGTCTTGAACTCCTGGCCTCAAACAGTCCTCCCACCTTGACCTCCCAAAGTGCCAGGATTGCAAGTGTGAGCCACCACATCTGGCCGGAACTAGAAGATTCCTATAATGAATTCAAACAAGTTGATTCACAAGATAATGCAATTTGCTCATTTACAAAAATGTGTTAAGCATCTACACTAACGTAGGCATTTTGCTCAGTCCTGGGAATATGAAATGAAGCAGACATGTTCTCTCCCTTTCAAGAGCTTGTAGGCTAATATAGGGATGGGTAGGTGGAATCACAGAAGCAAATAATTACAAAGATAATAATCCTAAATCCAATTGCTGTACAAAAAGGGTAAAAGAGAAAAACAAGAGAGCACACAGAGTAGAAATTATAACTACTCACAAAACCCAAAATATCATCTCTGAGGTCTTCTTCTTTATGTTCCCTTTATTTAGCAATCTCGAGTCTTTCATTAAAAATCATTTTGTTAGCTAAGGAATATTTTTAGTCTTTTTATATTGACATGAAATAGAAAAGTCATCATCAAGAAAAATATCTGAATAATCATATTTAACTCAATTTCTTACACCTTAAGTATTTCATTGTCTACTAATATTTCTAAATCAGTAGCACACCAATTACATTAGCTTTAGCATCTGAAGTTAATTTATATGGTCAACATATTAGACCCCAATTCTACAAAACATCTACTTACAAAAGGTAATTTTGGGGTGATTACACTAATATTTGTTTACACTAATACATTGATAAAAAAGAATTTCCTATCAGGTTGATCCAGATAGTGTGATTATATTAAAATTTATATATTTAATTATATTTATATATTTATACCTATAATTTCTATGTATGATTTATACATATTATAATTTATATATAGATTATACTATACTCTATATAATTTATATTCACATTATAATTATACTATAATTTATGCATAGCATAAAATTATACTATATATAATATAATTCATATATATACACACTATATTTATATGGAATCAGTGAGATTTGGAAAATGTTAGAGAAATAGTTTTGGATACTGACTTATTCTCACCATGCCAGAAAGAAAAATATTACACTTAGCCTCGCATACTATGAAAGCAATCAAATTAATTAAAATGTTGGAAAACAGAACCGGTAAGGACATCAGTGGGTGTCAGTATAAAGGCGGGGTGAAGAAGCATATACTAGTGCTTCTCAGATGTGTCTTCAGCAATGCAGCCTTGCTCAGGCACACATCTGTCACGCTCAGCTGCCTTGGTTATGTGACTGAAGTTAGGACACCACAACGAAGTTTGAATTTCACTTCTTTTTCCTCTTGTCCTCCAGAACTTGTAACAGAAAGTTACTCTGTGAAAGTGTTGAGGGTTTAGAAAGGAAAGTGAATTAAAATTAAAATTAATGACTCTCTCCCCTAAGATAACATGGGTGGACAAGGCTTAGAAATCATGTAATCGCATCTTCAGGAACAGGAGTAGTTAATATGGTCCATGGGGCACTGCTTTTGTATACCCCGTGAGATAAGAATGAATTTTATATTTATATATGGTGGAGAAAAAAGAAGACTATTGTTTGACATGTAAAAATTATATGAAATTCAAATTGCAGTGTCCATGAAAAAATTTATTGGAATACAGCCATGTTCATTCATTTATATCTTGTCTATGACTGCTTTCATCCTACCATGGTAGAATTGAAGACTTGTGACAAAGCTCTATGGCCTGTAAAGCCAAAAAATATTCACTATCTGGCTCTTTAGACAAAAAATTTGCTGATCCCTGTTCAAGAATACAAATAGGTGAGTGGCTCTTTTAGGATCTTGAAAGCCTAATGCAGAATTAAGGAATGGGGTTTTCAGTTTTGACAGGTGGATTGATGGTAATCATAAGAAAAATCTTCCCATATGTGATGTTAGTATAATGCCTGATGTGCTTTCAAACTAAAACAGTGGAATTCTCTACAGATGCAAAAAGATAGAATAGACAATCACAATTTGGCATAATTTAGACTTAAGCTTGCCTGGAGACATGAAGCTAAATTCGAAGAACAAATAGATGATCCAAACTACAGCAACTCTAAGACCATTATAATTTATTTAGAGTATATAACTTTTAGGCTATGATTTTGTGAAGATCTATAATTTCAGAACCCCTTTAACCAACTAAGAAGTGAAAGTGATATTGTTAGCGTATTGAATACTTCCATGTAATTTTTGGTAGGCATTCTTAATTCTTTAAAATCTAAAGTAAAGCGTGTCAACCAATTATGGAATATAAACGATTATATATACTTTTTTTCTCGTGGTTTCATATGAAAATTATGTAGATTCCTATTAAAACTTTTGGAATGAATGAACTCTAAATTCGTATTTACAAGTTTTCTTTTTTTAATTAACATTCTTTCAGAGCCAATTTAGTCTGACAGGTAAATCTGCATTTAGGGACCTCTTTATTGTTCAGGCACTAACTCCAGCTTCTCTTTGCACACTCTATGGTACTGGGCTCCCAGAAGCAATAAACCATAATGGTCTCACTCACTGAGGCCTTTTAATTCATGGATCACAGACATGATAAATCATAAGAACTCCTCTGGTGCCTTTTTGTCTAGAATGGCCAGATTCTTGAAAGCCAAATGCAGAACACCTTTTTAAAGGGCACCTACTCAGTTGAATAAGGATGTTCACATTTAAGACCAGGTAGAAAGTGTTTGTGGATGCGTGTGTGATGAGAAGATGATACACTTTGAGACAAATGTTTACCTCCACTTAAGTATGTCTATAGATGACAAAAGTGCTTTTTCTTATGTCCTTTATTTTCTGACATTCTGTGGGATGCTGCTACCGTCTTCTAAGGCGATTTCCCCATTTTAAGGAAGGCGGGTGTACAGGATTCATTTCCTTGTCTAGAAGGAAGATTGTCTTGGCATATCTCACGACAGGCCAGAAGGTCCAAGTTCTCTTTGCTGTAACAGACAGACTCAGGAAGGTGGAGTACTAGAGGAAGGATCAGTGAACAATCTGTTGTAAATAGATTTAATTTAATTCAGCTTATTTCCCAGGGCATAAAGACCCCAGCCTGGGCCACAAGTAAGACATTTTCTCAGTTCTGAAAGTTCTGACTATAAAGCTAAAAAACAATTCCATCCATCGTATTACAGTGCCTTGTCTATTTTCTTTCTATTTTTACATTTTTAAAAATTGCTACATCTTCTCCTTTCTCCCCAATATTTGCCTTTTTATTGACATGCCCACAGGTAGAGTTTGACTCCTCCCTCTCTTACCGTGCGGTTTCTCAGAGCCATTCACTGACGGCCCCTCCTCGCTCATCACCTTGTAGGAAACACAGGTTTTGTACCCAACACTCATTTGACTCGTTTCTTCAGGTGAATTTAAAAAAGCGACATCACTAATAGTGCTTTAAAATATTCTGACCCTTTGTATCCTCAGAGTTAACACTAGTTTACAGGATTTCACTGGGTCTTCACAGAAAACGTAATCAATGACTATTGACACCTCTCAGCACAATAGGTGTTAAATTATAGTGTACTTTTCTATGTGTCTAAAAGGATTTTATTTTATTCTTTATTTAATGCAGCTTTTCTGGAGAAAACAAAAAGCAGTCTTCAAGTTCTGTTTCCCATTTTTCTTGGCATTCGATAAATGCCAAATATGAAAACTGTATACAAATTTGAGCACATTTGTTTACATGATCTTTTCAGTTTTGCATTTATGCTAATTGCCATCCCAGAATCTCCACTGAGTGATGTTCTTTAGAATTAGCTATTAAGACCTTAGAGTTTCGGCTTGATATTGATTCCTCCTTGGATAAATGCTGTTCACACTTAGTATAAAAGGTCAATACTGTTGCTAGTTAAGGTATAGCTAGGAAGCCTGTTAGACTGGAGGATGTGCTTGTAAGACTTTGTTAATTCAGTATTTAATAATTTTATTAAACAGAGTCTTATTTGTCCACTTCATATATAGATTATAAAATAAAGATATTCACATTTAAAAATATAACTGCTATTCTGAAGGTTAAAACACATTTATACTTATAAGAAGCTGACTTTTAAAATGATTAAATGGTTTGCAAAATAGTTGGTACAGTTTAATAAAGGGCAATCAGCAATTTTTTCTGGAAGTGACCCACACTTCCAGAGACAATATTTGAAAAATCATCCCAGCTTGTTTTCTTTTATTAGACCTAAAGATTTCATTTGTTATCTTAATTTTAGTAGAAGATTTGAGATCATCCATGTGCTTGCTGCTTTTTCTCTCTTGGGTTGTTTTTCTTAAGGTCATTCCACAATTGAAATGAAGTCTACAAAGAAGAGGAAAGGAGGTATTGCTGTCTTGTAAAGAACTCACAGAGAGGAGATTGAAAGTTGTGTTTTGGGAGTAGGAATAGATTTCACCTGTTCATTCTATCCTTACTCTATTACCAGAGATAATTGAGAGTTGACTGGACTTAAAATGAATAATGAATATATACCAATACATTTTTTAATATATGAAATCGAAATGTTAGATTATTTTCAAGTCCTAAAATCTTATTACATCTGTATTTTCTTAACATATAAGCCCACCGTGCTAGCAAAGTTAGTCTGAAACAAGTACAACACCAAATAAGCATTATAAATAAAATCAAATGGGGGGAAGGAAGGTGTGGGGGACAGGAGGGGGAGGGGCAGGACAAGAGAGGGAGAAGGAGAGACACAAGGAGAGAGAGAAAGAGAGAACAAATTAAAGTAAAATTTTTGTACTCCGAAAACATCAGGGAGTGATTCACTGTTGCTACTTTTAACCATTTTGATGAGGCTTTATGTAAAATTTCTTAACCAGAATGTGCTAAGGTAAACACATAATTTAATCTTTTCCTAATAATGTTGGGCCATCACTATAAATATCGCACAATGAGCTTCTTGAAAAATACTAAAGAATGTCTAGATATATGCCTTGCTATGAACTAAAGTCAGACTTCCCAGCTTTTTTGAGTAACTCTGCCTACTTTTAATATTTAAGGGGTCAGCTGTCCTCTTTTCAGTGCTTCTTTTTGATAGGTTGACTTTAGTTTTCTGTATCTAAACCACTATACATTTTAAAGTCATTTAATCAATTTGTTAGAATTATGTACAAAGTAAAAGCAGTTTCTGAGAAAGAACATTGGAAGTTCTTATGAGTGAAATGCATAGAATTTAGTCTAAGAATTTTTGGACATCAATTTAAACCACTCCAAATAATAATCCTCCTTCTTCTCTTCTACTTCATCCTCTTCTTCTTTCTTCTCCTTCTTTTTTTCTTTCTTTTCTTTTTTCTCGACCACAGATCAGATTGCCATGCCAGTAAATTCCAGATATGAAGCTATACATTCTAATGAACTGCCAGCAAAGGTTGCTTATGTAATATATCCACATATAAAATAAGTTTTCCATGAACAGAAATATATTTTACATATGTATATATACACATATAGTAAAATAGTTGCATAAATATTTTTCTATTAAGGAAGATGTATTTGAGCCTATGTTATCTTTAGTAGATTTAGAGCCAGATGAACATTTATTATGCTAAATTTCCATTTTACAGATAACACTAGGCTTGTGAAAAATCAATTATACTTATACTTAATAGATGTTTATATGAAATACATGCAACATATATAAATGAAATTATACTTCGTGTGTATACATATACTATACCATTTTATTTTTAAATATGTAATACGTGAACATAATGCACAAGCCCTCCAGTCCTCCCCTCAAAAACAATCTTTGTTGCCAGTTTCGTCTGTATTTATATTCTGATCATTCAAGAAATAATCATTGGATGCTTGTTATTTCAAACAGTGTCATAGGTTCTAGAAACAGAAAAATTATAAGACTTGGGGTCCTTGCCCTTAAAAAACTCACTAACTAGTAACAGAAAGTTAAATACATAAAATAATTACAATCCAGTTAGTCATTCAATAAGCATTCTTTGGGTGTCGTTTATGTACCAGGCTCAATATGATAAGTATAAAAGTTGAGATATCAGCTAAGTGCTTGCTGTAGGTTTGCATTGATCTTGTAGTTAGTGAGAAGTAGGCTTTCAACAAGCGCGGGAGTGGGAGGTAGAGAGAATTCTAGGTTAAGAAGACTCTTGATAACTTAACAGAATTTCAAAGGATGTCTAGTTCAATGTTTTCCCTGTAAAAAATGTCAGGCTAGCAAGGCAACTTTCTGTTTTCTCTCATTCACCCCTTGCCCCTTGTCATCAATGGTTTAAGCTTTGTTCCTTTTCTTCTTACTACTTCTCTCTGATCCATACTGTACACACTGTCATTTGGATTGAAACAAGTGGATCTGATCTAGCACTCTCATTTTATCAATGAGAAGACTGGAGCCAAAAAAACCAAAAGATATGCCCAAGGTTACCACTTAGGTTTTTAAAAAATTAATTAATTTTATTTTTTGGAGAGGTTTTAGGTTCCCATCAAAATTAAGAAGAGAGCACAGAGAGTTCTCACATCCTCCCTGTCCCCACACAAGCACAACTTCCCCAGCAATCAACATTCCACAACACAGTGATACGTTTGTTATAATAATGAACCTGCATTGACACACCCTTATCACCGAAAGTCCAGAGTTTACCTTAGGATTCACTCTTGGTGTTATATATTCTATGGGTTTGGAATAATGGATGATGTCATATATCCACCATCATAGAATCATACAGAAGAGTTTCATTACCTTACAAATCCTCTGTGGTCTGCCTATTCACCACTCCCTCCCCTCAAACCCTGACAGCCATTTATTTTTTCAATGTCTCCATAGATTTACCTTTTCCAGAATGTCATACAGTTGGATTCATACAGTATATGGCCTTTTGAAATTGGCTTCTTTCACTGAGTAATAGGCATTTAATTTCTTCCATGTCTTTTCATGGTTTGACAGCTCATTTCTTTTTAGCACTGAATAATATTCCATGGTCTAGATGTACCACATTTAATTATCCACTTATCTGCTAAAGGACATCTTGCTTGTTTCTACATTTAGGCAACTATGAATAAAGTTGCCATAAACATCTGTGAGCTGGTTTTGTGTGAACATAGTTTTCAGTTCATTTGGGTAAATACCCAGAAGTGTGATTGTTATATCATTATGGTAAGAATGTGTTTCATTTTGTAAGAAACTGACAAACTGTTTTCCAAAGTGGCTGTACAATTTTGCATTCCTACCAGTAATAAATAAGAATTCCTGTTGCTCTACATACTTACCAGTGTTTGACATTGTCAATGTTTTGGATTTTGGCCATTCCAATAGATATGTAGTAGTTCTTTTAATCTGCAATCCTCTAATGACTTATGATGTTGAATATCTTTTTGTATGCTTACTTGCCATATGTCTATCTTCTTTGGTGAAGTATCTAAGATCTTTGACTCATTTTTTAGTGGGTTGTTCATTTTCTTACTGTTGAGTTTTAAGTGTGCTTTGTATATTTTGGATAATAGTTCTTTATCAGATATATCTTTTGCAAATATCTTCTCCCAGTCGGTGGCTTGTCTTCTTATTCTCTTGACATTGTCTTTTGAAGAGCAGAAGTTTTTCATTTTAATTAATTCCAGTTCATCGATTGTTTCTTGATCATATTTCTTGATAAAGACATGAATCAGGCCGGGCGCGGTGGCTCATGCCTGTAATCCTAGCACTCTGGGAGGCCGAGGTGGGCGGATCGTTTGAGCTCAGGAGTTCGAGACCAGCCTGAGCAAGAGCGAGACCCCATCTCTACTAAAAATAGAAAGAAATTATATGGACAGCTAAAAATATATATAGAAAAAATTAGCCGGGCATGGTGGTGCATGCCTGTAGTCCCAGCTACTCGGGAGGCTGAGACAGGAGGATCGCTTGAGCTCAGGAGTTTGAGGTTGCTGTGAGCTAGGCTGACGCCACGGCACTCACTCTAGCCTGGGCAACAGAGTGAGACTCTGTCTCAAAAAAAAAAAAAAAGACATGAATCATGCCTTTGGTGTATCTAAAAAGTCATTGCAAACCTAAGGTCATCTAGGTTTTTTCCTGTGTTATCTTCTAGGGGTTTTATAGTTTTACATTTAAGTCTCTGATCCATTTTGAGTTAATTTTTGTGAAAGGTATGAGGTCTGGTCTAGATTTATTTTTTTTGCATATGGATCTCCAGTTGTTCCAGCATTATTGAAAAGACTATCTTTGCTCCATTTTGTTGCCTTTACTCTTTTATTGAATATCAGCTATCTATACTTATGGGTCTATTTCTAGGCTCTCTATTCTGTTCCATTGGTTTATTTGTCTATTCTTTCACCAATACCACACTCTGTTGATTACTGTGGCTTTGTAGTAAGTTTTGAAGTTGGATAGAGTCAGTCCTCTGCCTTTGTTCTTCTCTCTTGAGTTGGCTATTCTGAATCTTTTGTCTTTCTGTATAAACTTTAGAATCAGCCTGTTGGTATTCGTAAAATAACTTGCTGGGATTTTAAATTAGGTTGCATTGAATCTATGGATCAAGTTGGGAAGAACTGACATCTTGAATCTTCACTTGATATTGAGAGTTCCTTCCCGTGAACATGGAATATATCTCCATTTATTTAACTCTTCTTTGATGTCTTTCCTCAGTTTTATAGTTTTTTCTATATAGATCTTGTACATATTTTGTTAGTTTAAACCTAAGTACTTCATGTTTTGGATGCTAAGGTAAATGATAATGTGTTTTTAATTTCAAATTCAACTCATTATTGTTGGTATATAGAAAAGCAATCAAGTGTTATATATTAACTTTGTTTCCTGCAACCTTGCTATAATCACTTAGTTCCAGGAGTTTTTTTTTTTTTTTTCTTTGTCAGTTCTTTCAGATTTTCTACATAGACAATCATGTCATCTGTGAACAAAGACAGTTTTATTTCTGCATTCCCAATGTATATACATATTATTTGCTTTTCTTGTCTTATTGCATTAACTAAGACATCTAGTACAATGTTGAAAAGCAGTGGTAAAAGCGGACACCTTGCCTTGTTCCTGGTCTTAGCAGGAATGCGTCAAGTTTTTTTGCTATTTAGTATAATGTTAGTTGTAGGTTTTTTTGGTAAATAGTCTTTATGTTGGAGAAGTTCCCCACTGTTCCTAGTTTACTGATAGTTTTTAATTATGAATGAGTGTTGGATTTTTGTCAGATGTCTTTTCTACATCTATTGACATGATCACGTGGATTTTCTTCTTTAGCCTGGTGGTTGATGTAATGAATTACATTAATTGATTGTTGAACCAGCCTTGCATACCTGGTATAAGTCCCTCTTGGTCATGGTGTATAATTCTTTCTATATATCACTGGATTTGATTTACTAATATTTTGTTGAGGATTTTTGCATCTGTGTTCATGAGAGATAATGATATGCAGGTATGTTGAAAGGCAGACATGATGGACTGGGTACACAGGAACTGTAGCAAATATGTCTTTGGTAATGTGGTGGTAAGATATGGGGGGAAGGGAAGTGTTCTATGGTCCCGTGACCAGGTCTCAGTCTTTTGGTGAGTCTGGCCTTTGGACTATGAACTTCGTCAGTGCTCCTCAGCCTCCCCATTCTTCTGTGAGGATGGCTGGAGGGGACAAGAGATGGATATTTCCCTTCCCCCAGGTAGATTAGACTTTGATAAAACTCCAGCAGGTTAGGGTCTGGTAAAATAGTTTCTCCTGAGGGCAGAACTTGTTAAGAAGAACAGAATGGTCCAGTGTATTTTGAAATGGTTCCATTTCCCCTCTGCCTGCTGGAAACACAAAGAGATATTTCTCCTGTATTTACCAGGAGGACCTGCTAGAGCTCCTGGAGGTAAAACTCATAAAATTATGGGGGCCCCCATGACTTGGTCCCCCTGGAGTTTTTTATCTCTCAAACTTGTCTACACTGAGCCTCCAGCAATCCATCAATTATAGTTCAGGTTTCTCCTCACTGGCAATGGTTCCAGCAGAGGTATCTGCTCCACTAAATTGTGATTCCCTGTATCTGCCTGCTTATTGCCCCAAATTTTGGGGAACTGGCTTGCCCTGTGACCTCACTTCTCTGAGGAATCTAAGAAGAGTTGTTAATTTTTTAGTTTTCAGCTGTTTACTTATTGCTAGGACACAGTAAAGACTTCTAAGCTCCTGTTACATGACAAACTGAAAACTGTGGGTCACCACTGAGTTTTAAATAAAAAGAATATACAGTTTGTGAGTCCACTGATAGTTTTTTCCTTACCACACAAATACACACACACACATCCTTTTCTCTTCTTTTCTGTCTCTGTCTTTTTTTGGGGGGGGGGGATGCAGTCTTGCTCTGTTACCCAGGCTGAAGTGCAGTGGCGTGATCATAGCTCACTATAGACTCAAACTCCTGGGCTCAAGAGATCCTTCTGCCTCAGCCTCCCAAAGTGCCGGGACTACAGGCATGTGCCAGCACCTGCCCCCTTTCCCTTCTTTCCCTTTGGACACTCCCTTGCTGAGAGGTTCAGGCACTAAAGAAGGTGGCAAGGAGCTGACCACAAGAGACTGTATAAGGCTTATCTTCTTGAGAAGACTTGAATTCTCTGGGAGAAGCTAAGCATGTTGATCCTTTCAAAGAAATCCTCCATTCTTCACTCAGACACAGGTAGCCAGTGACAAGATTTTCAGTCTAGTATAAATTAAAAATAAGCAAATAGGCCGGGCGCGGTGGCTCACGCCTGTAATCCTAGCACTCTGGGAGGCCGAGGTGGGCGGATCGTTTGAGCTCAGGAGTTCGAGACCAGCCTGAGCAAGAGCGAGACCCCATCTCTACTAAAAAAATAGAAAGAAATTATATGGACAGCTAAAAATATATATAGAAAAAATTAGCCGGGCATGGTGGCGCATGCCTGTAGTCCCAGCTACTCGGGAGGCTGAGACAGGAGGATCGCTTGAGCTCAGGAGTTTGAGGTTGCTGTGAGCTAGGCTGACGCCACGGCACTCACTCTAGCCTGGGCAACAGAGTGAGACTCTGTCTCCAAAAAAAAAAAAAAAAAAAAAAAAAAAAAAAAAAAAAATAAGCAAATCATTTTTTGTATCATACTCTCACATCCCTTCCCAAACTTTCATACGTTGTTGGTACCTTTATTATTATTATCCTCTTTAGTTCCTACAATAACAATTGCTTCATTCAACAAATATTTATTATATACATGCTTTAGGCCAGCTTCAATTCTGCACATTTGGGATACATCAGCAAATGTATCACAAAGACTCTCTCCTCATAGACATCACATTCCTGTGAGAGTGACCTAAAATAAACACACTACAAATATGTGTGTGTGTGTGTGTGTGTGTGTGTGTTCCATGGTGAGCAGATCTCAGCAAACGTACCCCCAAAGGTCAAGGGAGCTGAGAGGCCAAAGAAAGAGGCTGACAAATCCAGTTTCTCAGAAACAAACATTTGATAGGGACTTGTGAGCAGAAGCCATGTCTCCAGCAGCTGCCAGACGGTGGATGACTGCACCACCCCTCCAGAAATACTCTTTATTTAGCAAGCTTTTTTGATCAGACACATGGAGATGATGTCTCATATCCTGTTGTGAAACTAATGACCACTGGGGAAGTCATTAGTTTATGAGGGGTTATCTATATTACAGGCATTATTTCTTGACCTTGCTGCAGGAATGCCATGGTATGCAGGAGTCAAACATCTGCCATTATGGTGGGTTTGCTTCAAGATGGCATTACTTTTGCTATGCAGCAGGCTGTTTTCCTACATAGGTATATGTGTACAGTCATGCACCACATAATGACATTTGGGTCAACAATGGACTTTGTATACAATCGTGGTCCCATGAGATTATAATGGAACTAGCTGCTCTATACAAGTGTACTATTTTTAATCTTTTTTACCATATTTTTACTGTACTTTTCTATGTTTAGATATGTTTAGATACAGGAATACTTACCATTGTGTGACAGTTACCTGCAGTATTCAGTACAGTCAGATGCTGTACAGGTCTGTAGCCTAGGAGCAACGGGCTGTACCACATAGTCTAGGTATGTAGTAGGCTGTACCATCTAGGTTTGTGTAAGTGCACTCTATGATATTTGCACAGTAATAAAATTGCCTAACAAATAACAAATCATTTCTTGGAACATGTCCCCATGGTAAAGTGACACATGACTGTATGTACATATTTATATATAAAAAATACATACACAGATGTGTATATGTATACATATATGTATTTATATATGTTTATGTATATACTTATAGGTAGATTATCTAGAATGCTATAAAGCAATAAGAGATATGAAAAAGTATAACACAACGTAGTAGGAAAAGTGGGATCAGGAATACCAGTGGTTGGGAGAAGAGCCATTTGCAATTTTTAACAGGGTGATCAAATGAAGCCTCATTGAGAAAAGGAAATTTGAATAAAAACTTCAAGGAAGTGAAAAAAAGAAGTGAATGAGTCAGTCAAAAGGGCTGTGAGCATATGAATAGCCAGTGCCTGATATGCCCAAGGGAGAACAAGGTGACTGAGTGCCTGGAGTGGAGTAAAAGTGGAGGAAGGTTCTAGAAGTTGAGGTCAAAGAGGTAATAGGGAATCAGACCATGCAGGGCCAATAAGTCATTATAGGATTATAGCTTTTGCTCCAAGTGACATGCAGAAGCAGGGCAGGATTTTGAGCAAAGACATGGCAGGATCTGACTTACATTTTAAAAGGTTCACTCTGGCTGCTGAGTTGAGAATATAGACAATAAGGGGGCAAGTGTAAATATAGGGAGAATATAATAGTTAGGAGGCTATTGCAATAATATAGGCAAAAGATGATGGTAGCTCAGGATAAAAACTATGGAAGTGGTGAGAATAGGTCATATTCTGGATATGCTTTTAATGTAGAGCTAAAAAGCATAGACATACCTTGGGGACATTGTGGTTTTGGTCCCAGACCATCTCAATAAAGGGAATATCACAACAAAGTGAGTCACACAATTTTTTTGGTTTCCCAGTACATAAAAAAGTTATGTTTACAGAATCTGTGGTCTATTAAGTGTGCAATAGCATTATATCTTTAAAAAAACAAAGTACATACTCTAATTTAAAAATACTTTATTGCTAAAAAATGCTAGCAATCATCAGAGTCTTCAGTGAGTTGTAATCTTTTTGCTGGCAGAAGGTCTTGCCTTGATGTTGGTGGCTGCTGACTGATCAGGGTGGTGGCTGCTGAAGGTTGGGGTGGCTGTGGCAATTTCTTAAAATAAGACAACAGTGAAGTTGCCAGATTGATTGATTCTTCTTTTCACAAAAGATTTCTCTGTAGCATGTGATGCGTTTTGATAACATTTTGCCCAAAGTACAACTTCTTTCAAAATTCCAGTCAATCCCCTAAAACTCTCCCCCACTTTATAAACTAAGTTTATGTAATATTCTAAATCCTTTGTTGTCATTTCAACAATGTTTACAGCATCTTCGTTAGAAGTAAATTCCATCTCAAGAAACTACTTTCTCTGCTCATCCATAAGAAGTAACTCCTCATTCATTCAAGTTTTACCATGAGATTGCAGTGATTCAGTCACATCTTCAGGATATCCTTCTAATTCTGGTTCTCTTGCTATTTCTGCCACATCTGCAGTTACTTCCTCCACTGAAGTCTTGAACCCCTTGAAGTCATCCATGAGAATTAGAATCAACTTATTTGAAACCTGGGCTGCAGAATAGATATTATGTTAGCAGGCATGAAAACAACATTAATCTTCTGTACGTCTCCATCAGAGCTCTTGGGTGACGAGGTGCATTGTCAGTGAGCAGTGACATTTTGAAAGAAATCTTTTTTTTCTGAGCAGTAGATCTCAACAGTGGGCTTAAAATATTCAGTAAACTATACTGTAAACAGATATACAGTCATCCAATCTTTTTGTCCCATTTATAGACAGGCAGAATAGATTTAACATAATTCTTAAGGGACCTGGGATTTTTGGAATGGTAAGTGAGCACTGGCTTCAACTTAAAAGTCACCAGCTGCATTAGCCCCTAATGAGAGAGTCAGCCTGTCCTTTGAAGATTTGAAGCCAGGCACTGACTTCTCCTCTCCAGTTGTAAAAATCCTAGATGGCATTTTCTTTCGATATAAGGCTGTTTTGTCTACATTGAAAAGCTGTTGTTTAATGTAGCCACCTGCATCGACGATCTGAGCTAGCCCTTCAGGATAATTTGCTGCAGCTTCTCCATCAGCACTTGCTGCTTCTCCTTGCAATTTTATGTCCTGGAGATGGCTTCTTTCCTTAAAGCACAAGAACCAACCTCTGCTACCTTTAACCTTTTCTTCTGCAGCTTCTTCACCTCTCTTAGCTTTCGTAGAATTGAAGAGAGTTAGGGCCTCACCCTGGATTAGGCTTTGGTTTGAGGAAACGTTGTGGCTGGTTTGATCATCTCTATAGACCGCTCAAACTTTCTCCATGTCAGCAATAAGGCTGTTTTGCTTTCTTATCATTCGTGTGTTTGCTGGAGTAGCAGTTTTAATTTTTTTCAGAACTTTTCCTTTCCATTCATAACTTGGCTGACTCTGTAGTGAAAGAGGCCTAGTTTTCAGCCTATATTGGCTTTTAACATGCCATCTTCATTAAGCTTAATCATTTCTAGCTTTTGATTTAAAGTGAGAGATGTGTGACTCTTCCATTCACTGGAACACTTAGAGGCTATTGTAGAGTTATTAACTGGCCTAATTGCGAAGTTGTTATGTTTCAGGGAATAGGGAGGCCCGAGGAGAGGGAGCGAGATGGGGAACAGCCGGTCAGTGGTGCAGTCAGAACACACACAGCCTTTATTTAAGCTCACAGTCTTATATGGCATGGTTCCTGGCACCGCAAACAATGGTAACATCACAGATCACCATGCAGATATCATAATAATAAAAAAGTTAAAAATACTGTCAGAATTATCAAAACGTGACACAGAGATATGAAGTGAGTACACACTGTTGGGAAAAACATGCCAAAAAACTCGCTTTACACAGGGTTGCCACCAAGGTAAAAAAACACAGTATCTGTGAAGCACAATAAAAGGTGCACCCGTATTTCTTGATTGATTAGAGGAGGGAAATGAGAGAAACAGAGGATTCAGATACTACCATCCAGGGTTTTGACCAGAGTAACTGAAAGAGTTGGAGCTGCCATTGACCGAGATGGGAAAGATGGCAGAAGGAGCAGGATTTGGGGTTCAGAAGTCCTGTGTTGCACATATTTATTTGAAATTACCCATTTAGACAACCAAGTAGAAATGTGGAGTAAATATTGCAAATGTGAATCTGAAGTTAAGGGGGGGGAGAGAGAGAGAGGTCTGAATCAGAAATCTAAATACAGATGTCAGCATCTAACCAGTAGGTAAAGCCAGGAGAGGAGTTCATCAAGGGAGTGAGTGTAGAAAGAAGGAGAAGGAACAAAGACTGAGCCCTGGTGCAATGTTAAAATTGTGGGAATAAGAATCAGGGAGGGCGGCTGAAAAGGAGTGGCCAGTGAGCTAAAACAGTCAGGAGAGAATGGTGTCCTGAAGGCCAAGTGAAGGGAAGTGTCACTACATACAGGAGGAGGGAGTGATGGACTGTGTCATGTGCTGCTGATGGATTCAAAGTACAGTGGTCTCCTGGCTTGTAGTCCACTTTCTGCTGTTTCAGTTACCTACAGTCAACTATAGTCAAAACATATTAAATAAAAAAGTCAAGAAATAAACAATTTATAAGTTTTAACTTGTGTGCTGTTGTGAGCAGCATGATGCAATCTCTCTCTGTCCCACTTAGGATGTGAATCTTCCCTTTGTGCAGCGCATCCACCCTGCCCACGCCACCTGCCTGTTAGTCCCCCCAGTTATCAGATTGGCTGCTGTGGTATCCCAGTGCTTTTGCTCAAGTAACTCTTATTTTACTTAATAATGGCCCCCAAAGCACATGAGTAGTGAGGCTGGCAACTCAGATCTGCCAAAGAGAAGCCATAAAGTGCTTCACTGAACATAGGATATATACGGTTTGGAATTATTGGCAATTTCAGGCATCCACGGAGGGTCTTGAAACATATACCCCGTGGATAAGGGGGGACTACTGTAAAATGATGATGGAAAATTGACCTTGGGATTGAGCAGCATGGAGACCTTTGGCCACCTTGACAAGAGTGCTTGGTGTCTATGGAATGATGATGATGAAACTTTCATTGGATTTAAGGGAGACAGGAGTAGAGCATTTGGAGACAGCAAGCGTAGGCAACCCTTTCAAGGAGTTTTCCTAAAGACAACAAATAAAATAAATACAGTAAAATGAAATAAAAAAAGAAGTAGCAGCTGGGAGGGAAATCAAGAAAAGCCTTTTTTTTTTTTTTTTAAGGTAAAAAAAATAACTACATGTTTGGGATGATGGGAATGATTCAGTTGGGGCCCAAAATAAATAATAATATGGGTGGGAGGATAAAATGGCTGGTAGCAAAAGCAAAATATGATAACATATTTTGGGGTATTTGAAAACTTATGTTTAAAATACATACTTAAATTAACAAATATTAATATTAAAGTAATGTCTAGCTGCAAATTCACCCTTTTTCTTTGCATCTCATTCTAAATTCTGACCCATGTAAAAATGATACTAGTTAAGTATCATTTTATCATCTTAAGTATGATCTCTTATCTGATTAAAATAATTAGTACTAAAATATGTATTGAGCTTAACATCCCATCTAAAGACCATTTTATTTTTAAAGATTTCCAATAATATAAATCTCTAATTGGAAGATATTTTTGAGTGGCATTTTTTTGGCCACTTGTGACATTACTCATTCCATATTTAGTTTTTCAGACAGTTAAAGTAGGCTGAATCAGCATTATCATCCAGAGTCAAAATGCCCCAAAGTCAATCCTAGATCCAAGAAATATACAAAAAACTTTAACATGAAAACAAGGTCATGCTTCTCCACCACACCCAGGGCTAAACCCATTCCCACCTGTAAGTGCCATAGAGTAGATTCTCATCAGAGTTCATTTCCATCTGTAACACTGGGGAGCCAGACTGAGAGTAGAGATGTGGAGCTTTATAAATGAAGAGCCTAACTGCTTAAGCCTGGGAGTAGATTTAAGCAGCTAGATTCAGGATGCTTCTTACCGAGCTCTCTTTTGGTGAAGCAAAATGCCTTCAATCCAAAAGTATTCTTTGTTACATCTTTCTACAAAGGTCACACGCACATAAAGAGTATATTTGTCCTCCAATATTATCTTCTGGCTTCTCCCATGAAAACCTGTTGGATCCTGAATCAAATCTGCCTGAATCAGCACCATATGCACACGTATAAAATGGCAGCTTCTTCTCCTGTCCAAATCAGGTTGCTTTATCTGTTGACTCACCTGCCAAAAGATCTGCATCTGAAAAAAGAGCGCCAAACAAAACTTTGCTTGGCTGACTATGCCTATGATCCTTGACCCTACTGAGCCCAGGCAAGCCCCCAAACTCCCCAGGCCCTCCCCATCCTCAACACAGATACTTTTTACAGAGAACTTTCCTGGGAGGGTGGAGATAGTATAGTATTCATATATTACATTTCATAGCCACAAATCACCAATCCACCTTTGCAAAGTGTGGCTTCCTGAAACATGTGTAGCATGCATACATATAAATGCATGTGCGGTATTTAACATATGTTAATGAGATCAATCCCAAGTGAATTTATTTGCAGGACACCATATACTCCAATTAGGCATAGAGTTGCGTTAAAAACCAGGAACTTTCCATGCAAATGACTAAATAAAAATGATTTTAAAAATATTTATCCATATAAGCTGCCTTTATGTTTCTTAAGAATGTTGTCTAAAGGGTTAATATTATATGTAAAGTAGACATTTAATGGATAAATTTAAAAGCAGCTAAGAACATAGCATCCTGTGCATAACTTTCATAATTGTGCGTTCCTCCAGAGATAATGGATATCATTATCAGCGGCGCCTGTCCTAGGAAACTTGGCAAGGTTATGATTGTTTGTTACAGCTTTGGTTATATTAACATACACATTAATATTTATAAATATTTGATGTCATGTTAATTTTTCATATAAGATGATTTATGTAATGTTGCTGTGCCCTGTTAGAGGGCATTTGCAATATGCTTCAAAAGGGAACTGAATTGATGTATGTTCTTTAAGGGAACTTGTCTATATATCACTGTTCTTATAATGCATTATTCTGAACAAAAGTATTTCAAAATAAATTATGTGAATTGTGGATTTACTCCATTAACATTTTAAATAAAACATAAAGGAAAAGATCATGCTGAAACTATTTGCTGCATTTTTAAAAGGAGCTCTGTTCTCTAGGAGCAGAACAAAGTTTACTGAAATACTCTTTAAGAAACAAAGTTATGAAGTAACCAATGGTTTTGAAATTTTGTTTTAAATAATATTATAGAGTCTATACAGCATACAAACTAGAATATTCAGAAAAGTGCATATTAGCGTGGGATGTGAAAAAAAATCACAATATTCTTATTTTTCTTTGTCAGTTTTCTTTTGCTAAAGTATATTTTGCTGTGACAAAATTTAGATATTAAGGGAGTTGGGTACTAATTAAGATATATAATATAAATAAATCAAGTGTAAGTTATTAAATGAACATTTGCTTTATGTGAAAAAATTTATTTCTCTTTAGAAAGTTTAAGCAGCTTTAAGCAGAAAGTTAGTTTATATATAAACATATATTAACTATGAAACCAATAATATATAGTATGAAAAATTATAGGTTTGTTTAGTATTATAGTGATGTTTTATAATATAGTTCATTGGTCCACATTACCCAATAGTACTATTAATGATGCTTTAGTTATTTTTTCATTTTAGTCAAAAAAGCCATTGAATAAAATTGTGGGAAAAAACTCACAAACCTTATTTTATATGATAATTCATTTCCCTGTTATAGTGAATGTTACCTTTTTACTCTTTTTTTCTATGGAGGCATTTTGAAGTATCATCTGTAGTTATGTTATTAGCATAACTACATAGGAGCTATTAATAAAATTTGAATTTTGGTGTACTTTTTCCTTTTCTGACAATTTTAACTATCCCTTTTATTGTTCATTTTTCCCTATTAAGATTCACGTTTTCTTTAAGGTGAACAACTCATTATTAACTTATTGTTCTTTTTTCATGTCCCCAAAATGAGACATCACCCTGTGGTGTTACACTAAGGACAAATTTAGTAAATTTGAGAATTCTGGAGATCCTCATTTAAAATATCTACCTGGAATTGAATATTTTCTTCCTCTAAATTTATCATCAAATCATAATTGTTACTTTTCATTTCATCCCTGGAACTGTATTAAACCCTTGAAAAACTTAAGAAATCAACTCAAGAAATTCCCTTTGATTTGACATTATAGAAGTTGGCTTGCTCTTACTATCCAGTTTCACAAAATTGACAATTAATTTGAGTAAAATGTAATAGACCTTTTTTCCTCATATTTTCATACTCAAATTAATTCTGTCACCACAATTATTCACATTACAAAAAAACTACAGCAGGTCATGAGAGAAGAAATTGCCTTAATCTGAGGCCACCCAGAAAGATTTGTGACAACAAAGCTTATGGAAAAGATGAGAATAAGGGTTACATTCCCAGGTGACAGATAACTAGCATTGTACAGAGGATATAACTATTAAGTCATTTAAAATTCATATAATAAATATCATGTGAAAAAATGTTGCTAATGCACATAGTCAAAAATAGCAGTAAATAAACACAACAAATTGTGTTAAGTATAAATCAATTGAATTAGCACCTAAGTATATTTAGCCTAAAATATATATGCTACAGACATGGAAATCTATTTATATTCCTTAATGTATAATATGAAGAAAAGGAAAACATGGAAGTAAGTATTTTGAGAGTGTCACAGTACTGTCAAATATTAATCAGAATTCATTCTTCAGAATTCTTGCTTCCTGAATGAAGAAAAATTAAAAATTTAAAAGGCGTAGTATTATATATGATCAAAAAGTTATAAAACATAGTATCTGAAATTATCAAACACATTAGCAGAACCACCTTGTTTGAAAGAATACAATAGATCATAATTCAAGAAAAACCAAAAATTAAAAGCTCTAGGTATAAAAGATAAGATAATTAGAAAAGTATAATCAAAGAGTGCATCCCACGTAAAGGTTATCATTACACTTTTTGTTGCTGAAATAAGCCTTTTGACAATCAATATATAATCAGATTGAAAGTTTTCTTTGTTACACAGGCTCTTGTATTCTTTTATAGGTATAAATGTATGTTAGGTGAATAATAAATTAAGAAAAAGAAGATAGATTTTCAATTGTACTACTTTTAAAGCATCTTCCTTAAAATTATATGCTACTGAGAGACTGTGTTAGCTTAGTTTATTTAAAAACATAGACAAACTATAAAACTATACCATGGGGTACATAAGGATATATAGAAATAGACATATGCACATACAGATATACAGTTATACAAGGACTGTCTGGAACGTATCCAGCCATTGTTAATATAACGCGAACAGTTACGTGGCTGGATACTGTCCAGACAGCCCTTGTATATGGATATGTGTGGGTGTCTCCAATACAGTATACATATCTATACTGAGTTGGTCACTATTGTTCCTATTGTAAAGTTTCTAATCTAGTCATAAATTTGCAAAGAAATCAAAACAATCAGAATAGTTCATCACTCTAAATTAGATTATACCATTTTATCTAAATCTCGGCAAAATATACTTTTTTCTTAAATATACTTCAGAAAGAGAGTGGTCTCAGAAATCATAACTACAAAAATAATCTACAATTTAGTTGCAATCTAGAATTTTATATTTAGAGACAATTTAGCTATCAAATTAAAGAAATGGATCAAATTTAACACACATACAAATTGCATTTCTTTTTATAGCTGATTAATACTTAGTCATACATTGTTAACAGTCACCAAAATGTTGTTCCATATGTTTAAGTAATATCATAATAAATGAAGACTTCACATCAAGCTCCATGTAGGCCACTTTTTGAGATGTCTACTTACTCCCATAGTCAGAGATATTAAACTTAGTACACTTGCACCTTTTCATCACCAATTAAAATAAATAGTTGTTGAATGAGCACGGATGGCTCAACATAATACAGTACCAGAAGAAGAAAAAAAACAGTTTATCAATCCTGTATGTTTTTTTCCCATTTTCAGATCTGTTCAGTTGATATTAAATAGATGGTTACAATTAACACAAAGCTGAAAGATCGTATCATTACTTCATACAAATCATTACATTAAGCCTATGACTAAAATACTTTACATTTATTTTGATTTTTTACTACATACGTTGACTGGAAGAACGATGATTGGTTAGATAAATGAAAGATATTAATAATAAAGTCTAGCCCTTTAATGTGTAAGAATGTTATCTCATTTGATTCTCACACTATCTTATGATAAGCAGAGAGAGAGAACTATGACTTCTTGTGTGGCAGATTTAAGCCCAGGATGAAATGAAATTGTTATTTGACAAATAGTTCAGTTTGTTGACGATGATGGTGATCCTTGATGTTTCAGGGGGTTTTTTGGCCAGGTTATCTGCATAAATGCACTAATCTAATTATTTCCATAGCTCTCCATAATATGAACCGTGTTAATGCAAATACTGTCTAAAATGTAAACGTGGTGGGGGTTGGGAGAGTGAAGAGCAGACAAAGAGATTGCTTTCCACAATTTAACCCTGAATGCATGGCATGCCCATACATGTAAAATCAATGTGCCCAGTACAATCAATCATTTAATAGTTTTATCAGTTATTACAGATCACGGCAAAGTATGTTTGGCTGCGCTAATATGCATCTGTTAGGAAGATAAACCTAAATGAATAAAGTGCGATCAGGCCATAGTTCATTTCTCTTCTTACTTATGAATCTAATATGAGTCTATTCCTTAATACTAAGTCCTTTATTAAAAAACTCACACATGATTAGCATCAAGATTTATGTTTGTTTAGATTTGATATTAGCATTTTTTATCATTAATACTTCATATCCATAAAGAGGCAAAAGTTTATTTTCTGCTCTGGTTTCAGCTATTTTTATTAAATTCTGCCTTTTAGGAAGAGTTACGGGTAACCATTTTAGGGTTAATCTGTCACTGCATGATTAAATGTAAAAGGAAACCATTCAAAAGTCGCAAGAATGAAATGTAACAGAATGCACAAGGGGTCAATAAGGATGTGTATTTTTCCTTCCACTGTGATCTATAGCTATTCAGAACAATTGATTAGACAGGTTCATTATTGTTTTGCAACCACACATAAACCATTATTATCCACATTCACTCCCTACGGTGTTCTCATGGACAGTTTTTCAATGATTTGTAATTTCAAGTAGTAGCAAGCTTACAATTCACCCTGTTTAACTTGCCTGGTCCTTTAAAGAGGATTACCAACTTCTACAAGCCAAAGGCCATTGGAGCAGTTACACACTTCTTGGAGATTTTTAAACAGGGTGACAAATGTTTATCATCCCCAAACTACACCCAGTCCTTAAAACAGTGATTTTACTTCATCCTGCATAGATTAATCTTTGAAGAGAGAACCATCACTCCAGAGCTGAAATCTTCTGTAAGTTTAGACTTAAACCATCATTTAAAAATATGTGCTAAGGGTTATAGTAATTTTATTTAGAGAAATAAATAAAGGAATTATAAAACTATGTTAATTGGGGGTGATTTTATTATAAATTTGTATAACAAAGAAAGATGAATAATCACTCTGTGGAACAGGACATAAAGTTTTGTCAAGTTCAATTTTTTCAACTTCTAAAATAATTTTTCTCAAAAGCAGACTCAAGCAATTAAAAAAGCGTTTTCTCTGTGGAATTCTCATTAGGGGTGTGTGCCTGTTCTTAAGAGGTATTGATCTTTCATTAAACTCTAGTTTGTATTTCTGGGGGTGTATGATTTTGTATGTGTGTAACTAACTTACAATCAGAACAAGTTCTCTTCCTTTTAGAAATTGTGTCATTTTTTTTTTAAGTGTTTGGGCTCTAAAAACAATTAAAAATGACACATATCCTGGGCTCTAGAACCACTGGCTTTTCCACTTACATTGAAAAAAAGTGACTCACTTTTCAATTTACTAATCTTTAAAATAGGGAAAATCGTAACTATTTTTGAAGTTGTGAGGATTACATGAGATAATGCATGTTACGTGGTGGGCACATTGTCTGCAAGAAAGAACTCATGTAGGCAAGGTAAGTTAGGAGGACAGAGAAAGGATGGAGACCAGGTATAGCAGTGATAATTTCAGTAGTCGAGGCAACCACATAAAAACAAAGACTAGTTTGAATGTTTGTCCCACTCTTCATAATAAGGACTTTAAATTTGCAATATAAGGGAAAACAGGGAAGACACATCTGTAAATATAATAATAGTACTTTGTTAAGTCACATCCTTCAGAGACAAGTAATTGCAAAAGAAGGAAGTGAAGATGGCAGGGTAGCAATGATGCTTTATGTTAAAAATGTAAGAGCTTTCAGCATGAGCAATACTTCTGAAAACTATCCTAGAAATAACATGCAATGCCGACCTGTAAATGCCTAGCTTCCAAATAAAGCTTTTAATTTTTTTGATATATTTATTCTGGATTTCTATTAAAAGTTATACATGTTGAGTTACTTTCTATTCTAGGTCACACAAAGAATTCTTTAATTTCTGATAATAAATACAATGAATACATATTTAAAGGTTCATTCTAAAATCTATATAATTTTAGAATCTCATATATATATAAAATATTGAACAATATAGCCAGCAAAAATTTGTATACAGTGTTCCAACTATTAGAATACATAGAAAATGCCACCTCACTTTATAACTTATTGATTTTACTACTCTTAGAAAGAATGATTTAAAATTGAATTTTGAAGTGTCACTGAATTCTCAGCTGGGATTTCTTTGGGTGGATATTCTCACCCTCTTCATTTTGTGAATTTTAGTTTTTTCCTTAAATGAGAATGTATCACTTTTTTTTTTAGAGGAAAGGTCTCACTCTGTGGCCCAGGCTGGAGTGCAGTGGCACAATCATAGCTCACTGTAGCCTAGAACTCCTGGGTGCAAGCGATCCTCCCGCTTCAGCCTCCCAAGTATCTGGGACTACAGACACACGCCACTGCACCCTGCTTATTTTTAGATTTTCTGTAAAGCTGGGGATCTTGCTATGTTTCCCAGGCTGGTCTTGAATTCCTGGCCTCAAGCAATCTCCTGCTTCAGCCTCCCACAACCCCTAGATTACATACGGGAGTCATCCCAGCCCAGCCGGAATGTGCCACTTTTGAAAATAATTCAACTAGAGTTATTAGCCACAACTTCTTTTTAATAGAGAAATAATAAAACTGAAATATCTATTTACTTTATGCAAAATATTTAACCCATGGCAATACTTCTCAAACTTCCCTGTGCACGAGAATGTTCTGGAAGACTTGTTTAAAATGCTAATTTACTGGTTCTATCTTTGGAGATTCTGATTCCTTACAGCTGAAATAGGGGCCAGGAATATAGATTTTTCTTAAGAACCCCCAAGTAATTTTGATATAGTTGGTCTAAAGACTACAATTAGAAAGATACTGGTCTAGGGCCACTATAGATATTTATAGCCAGTTTGTTATAATCTTCAAATTTTAATAAAGAACTTTTTATTATCAAAATCTTCTTCAAAATATAATAAAGGTTGATTTCCAATCAGTTTGAAAATAAATATTACCTGTACCATGTCCTGATTTAAATCTGGTTTCTAAGTACCACTATAAACTCTTGAGGAAAGATCTCTGTACTCACGGATCAGTACAAATAGAGAGGCTAAAGATACATGAGGAACTCCCATAAACCAGGACTCTAAGCTAGGATCTCACACACGTTGTGTTTTCCCTTCCTTCCAGCAGGCTCTTAGTTTATCTTCAGCTGAAACCTATTCTACCTTTTTTACCCCCTAACTCAGATTCTCGCACTGCCAATTTCCTTCTTCTTTATAGACTCTTAGCTCCTAATCTTCTCATGACCTACTTTTCTTTTTCCCCTCCTAGATATCTTATCCAAGGATAAAAGAGGGGAAGGTGAATCCTGGTCTTTAATAGATTGTGTGGATTAAAACTGCTGGATGTGGAGGACCAGGCTAGGAAAGAAGTGTTAGGTAAACACAGAAAGATTTGGATAGTTCTCTGCCCAGGTCAGACTCCTCTTTCTCCCTGTCTGCTCTAGAAATGCCTGGCTTCTTTGATTTTTCCCGGAACCAAATAAAACCCAGAGCTACATCTCCATCAGAGAAACTAAAAATCAGATCCTCTGGCCTAGGGGAGCTTGCTTCATTTCGATATGAGTCCTTTAGCCATTTCATGGCCTTAATCTACAATTGTGCTTTCTCAGGAATTTACGGCACTACAGAGCAAACCAAGCTTTGCTGTCCTAACCTCCAGAAAGTGGACCAAAGATTTAGACAAGAGAATAGCTTTACCTAAAATGTTGTAAGAAATACCTTTCCCTGCCCCATTTGGGAAGTTTTTTTACTCTGAGAGTAGTGTTATCTTTAAACAGACAAATAATTGCAGGGAGATGGTTGCTTAGCCTTCCAGACAAAGATTCATGGGATTGTGGCCTAATTTACTTCTAAATCAAGATTTATGGAGGACACAGGTTTAGTCTCTTAGAAAAATCAGTTTTGAGTTAAATACAGACTTGGAGTGAAAGTAAACAAGAAATAAAATATCGAAATCTTATGTTGTATTTAAAATTTCTAAAGTCCTAAGGAAGTTGTTTGTGTCCATTTCAAATGGGTATAATGCTTCATGATAGGCTTTAAAAAATAGTGTGTGAGCATGAATTGCACCATAAATATGTTTGTTAAGAGTAGTAGTGTTGGCGATATAAATATCTTTTCTCTCCTAGCATTTTCAGACAGAAATGTGACTTCTAAAATCAGTCAACACACACACACACACACACACTCACACACATGCATATGTACCCAAAATGTGCAACTCACTTCTCTGCGTACATATCTTCAGTTGATAGTTCACAGACAAGAAGTTTTGTGAGACTGAACCCTAAATGCTCTGTTAATGATTTGGGATTTTAAACAGTTCACTCTGAAAGCTGGTTCTTGTAATCAAGTTTGACATGAAAATAGTACTGTCATTAAATTCAAGGAAATACCACAGTTTAATGCTTAATCACATTAAATTTCAGATAATTTGTATGTCATGAAGCTATATTTTGGAAACATCAATTTGAACTTTACTACCGAGCAGACCATATACCTACATAGACTTTTAGTCTCAGAGCACTTCAGTATTAAGTTGTAGTTTCAGGAAGCTGGTATGGAAAAAAACATATTTATTAATCACATTTAAATGCTTCAGAGACTACATACATGTAATTAAAATGCCAATGATGAAAAATAATAGCACGACAATTAATTTCTTGTAGAACCAATGTCTTTCAAGGGAAAAAAATCTCCGTTTACCTGTCTCATGAATTTCCAGGACCATTCCTAGCCTGGGATTTGAATCATATTAATGTCGTTCTTTTTCAAGCAGTTCTTGTTGTTTGTCCTACACATTTTTGTGTATAGGTATTGTCTGGGTGATGGAAGGGTAGAGATTAAGTTGGATTTCTTGCAGGGTCAGTTTACATAGTAAATTCTGAAAGCGCTGAGTAGAAGACTTACATTTTCAAGCTAAATCATTAAAATTATGGTGAGTAAAGCATACTATAGGGATATTAACATATACCTAATAGGTCACCCACACCCACACGGGAGTTTCAGTACTTTTTAGAAATTCCATTTACTTGACACAAATGGTTTTGTCTGACTGCTCTAACCTATCATGATACCTTGAGCAAAACAACTGATGTCATTCACTAAGGAGTGAGGATCCATTAAAGAGGAGCCTGTTAGAACAGCTTATGCGATCTACAATGCAAATAAGAACACTGTTTAAACATAAAATGGAAAAGACAATCTGAAGGAGGCTAACGTATTTTCAAAATAAAAAAAAGCACTCGTCTTTAGTCCTAAAATTTCTTAAATATTCTTTAAAGTATCAACTCAAAATTGTGGAATACGTCTTTGTCTTACACTGTAAGGATTCAGACTTCTCATAATGCACAGAAAGGTCTCCTGTAAGAATTCCCCCCACCATACAATGTTGTGTTAAACTTCATCCAATTGTTCAGCTAATTCTTATGCTTCTTCAATTTTACTGGATATGATGATTTTTATTGGGGTTCATGGAAGCATGGCTAATGACATCAGCAAGCTTTGTAATTTCTCACTGCCAGTTTTCTACACAACTTACACTTTTGTCACTCAAACTGCACCAAATTGCTCCAACAATTAATCTTAAAGCTCAGGAGTAGGGGGACTTTTAAATGGACCCCTTCTTGGGATTTTGTGTTAAAAACAGAAAAGTTCCCATGAGTGAAGGGGGTAAGTTAGCTTTTCCAGCCTCTGCCTCTCCCCAAGTCTCACTCTTCTCTGCCACCCCCCAAAAGGAATGAATTACATTTCTCTTCTTGTCCTTTAAATGAATAGCATAGTTTGGGTGAAATTATCGGGCAATTGCATGCCTTTTATGCAGATAATGCTATTTGATGAAAGCGGTGTTTTGATCTGCTAAGGATAATACAGATCCAGGGTTGGATTCATTGGTGAGAGTAAAGCTGTCTTCTGTGATAACTTCATCTCAGCATGAGGTCAGACGGGGAAAACCGGGATGGGGGATTAAAAAATGACACAGTCGGAGCAGTATTCAGTTCCCTGCTGTGTTCCTGGCTGCACACTATAGCTTATGTTTCTGATCTGTTATGGTATTGTCTGCCTTTCTCTCTCGGAGCAGAAAGAGATTGCTTAAAACTTTTCTTTTTTCAGCTAGAGGGATTAGTTCTGTGCAGCTTTTTTAATTAAAGAAACTGTATCTTTTTCAAGGCAATTTAAAGCTGCAAGGGAAGGGACCATCAACATCCACAACTTAGTACTATTATCTTTAACAAAGTGTAAGCTCTAAATTTGATATTCAGAAATAAGAGAAGGGAGCTATAGAATTCTGTTGTATTTTTAACCTTCAGTGGTTGCTCAGATCCCTAAAAGAGGAAGAGTAAATAAATTATTTTGTGTAAGTCCTGAATATGTTTCTGTAAGTAGTAACTTTCAGTTGTTTTGCTTTTTATCTTAGCTGAGCTTAATTAAATCTTCATGATGATAGCGAAGTGCACTTGAAAATAGTGTAAGAGGAAATAGATTTGACTATATATCCTTTTCTTTGCCCAGAGATTATTTTTAAACATTTCCATTCTGAAAGTGATAACAGTAGAAAATGTCTGCTTAATATGGGCAATTTGCATTTAAACAGTGCAAAAAGTACAACATTATGGTACTTTATCACGACGAACCTTTGCATTTGTGATAAGCGGTCATCATCTTTATTAATCTTAGAGGAGCATGGATTGAATCTATCCGAAGTGATGATGAATTTGTCAGGACATATACATTTGAGTTGAATTTATAGCTCAATTTAACCCAGGTTAATGTCGAAAATCCTCAAATGTTTCAAATAAGGCCCATATGGTTATCACTTTACAAAGCATACAGGCTCTGCGCTTCGGTTGCAACATACACATCTCCAACTAAATTCCATGCCAGATCAATTAGAAACAGTCCTCCTGAGCAGACAGGAACAAACAGAGATTGTTTCCCCAATACCAGCTGAACCCTTGTCTTGAAGAAATGAAAAGCAGTCATCTTAGGCTCTACACTTCTTACTATTAAAAACCCAAAGGAAATTTGGAAGACAATAGGGTTTTATACATAATGTCATATTTAATATAAAAAGACTTGAGTATCTACATTTAATAGGTGCTTGCTACAATTTTTTTTTCCAAATTTCAGTACACACTACGTCTTACTGAAAAAGAGGAGAACAAAATTTTATCTCTTTGCCTTTTCCCATTGTTTTTGTCTTCAAATTATGTTTCTGAGAAACATCAACCAAGGTCAAAAGTGGCTGCTGTAATGACCAGAATTTTAAAACCATGTCCCATTAAAAACTTGATGGACAGAGAAGTAGAAAGGTATACTTAATAACATATTTTCAAGGTAAATTCTATTTATGACATTTTTTTTAGAAAAGGAATGACTAAATACAATGAAAATATTTTATTCACAAATCCACTCATTCATTCAACAAGGATTTCCTGAGCCTCTCCTACACGCCACCCCATGTGCTAGGCCCTGTGGGTTCAAAGAGGAAAAAGGTCAAGCCCCTACACTCCAGGAGCTCTCAGCTATTGGGAAAGGCTTATACAAAAAGCAATGCCATTGTTTATTGCACGCGGAAAATACAGTGGAAGCACTGCTAAGGGAGGAGACTACCATTAACAGGGGCCTTTAAAAGCCAGGTGTTCCAGGAGCCTCGGGTGTGGGATATTCCAGACTAAGGGGTCAGCAAAGGCAGGAGAAAGACTAGGGCATGATGTTCAATTTGTCTGATACTGAGTAATAGTCACTGATGCTTATGTTTTTAACCTATATTTACAAGTTAACATATAAACTGGACCCGGAAATATCTAAAGGGTATTATTTTATTAACAAAACTGTCCTGCTGTGTCACGAACTTATGATAAACCTTGCCAGCAGCCAGTGCCTACTTTAAATACACTATGTATACTACTTACTAACAAATGGTTTATAGAAAATTTGACAGATTTTAAAAGGCACTCCATGATAACTATTAATTATAAAGGTCCCATCTTTTAATGTGAAGTAATGTGGCACGTTTTAAACGTATACACTATGGAGCTAAACCAAAACTGAAAGTATCACATGTTAAAAGATGCTTCCGTGTTCACAATCTTTCACAGAACTTGGGGTCTTTCATAATGCTCTAGCAAAACCAAGACAGCCCTTGGGTTATGTTCCACAACTGCGTTTTTACCAAAAGTCAGAGCCCTGCACAGGCTAGGTTCGGTTTATGCAATGGAACACAAGCTAATGTCCTGGAAAATCACGGTCCCATTTAAAGGTTGATTTGTCTGATCAGGAGTCCACTCAGTGGCTCCAAAATGCATGCGCGTTGAGAGGCCTATCTTGCTTTAATTAAGATAATGAAAGCATATTTTCCACTACAAACAGTCATTTAATTTTATGACTTTGTCAGTGATCAAATTAGAATATTTGTTTTACAGTTCCCTCAATCTAACAGTCAAGGGAACTAAGTTATTTTTTGCCAGTGGGGGGGAAAAAAACCTAACCTGACAATAACTTTAAGGCTATTTGAGAGATTTTCGTGTAAAATTTAAGTTCCAGGGCTGTCAATTGTTCCAGAGGAATTGCCTGCCCCATGCTTAACTGAAACACTTCAGGTGCCTAGAACTCGGGTTTGGCTTAGTGACTACCAGCCTTTAGCTCCTGTTTCAAGAGGCCCAGAATTTATTTTGTGTTCTCAGTTGAGACGTAACCTCTTTTTGATCATATGTGGATTACTGGCTTTCCTGATTTTTTCAAGGGGTGAGATGGAAGGTCTAGGTACCTGAGATTTGGCTCCCCTGGTCATTTCCTCTGGGTTCCTCATCAGTTCCTAGGGTCCCTTGAGTGGGAGAAGTTGCAGCCCTGGCAGCAACTCGGTTTCAACCCAGCAGGCAGGCTGCTCATGCTCAGTTTGCTAGAGCAGACATAATAAGTCCAAAGAATGCCTATGAAGTCGAGTGATGTGCACAAGTCTCCTTGGAGAGCCTCATCCCCGTCTGACCTGGTGCTCCCTTTCTGCACGCCTGAAAGCCTGGCGTGTCAGAGGAGGAAGTGGCTGCGGAGACCGCCCGCTCCCCATGGGAGAGAGGCGGGAACAGCTGCTACCCAGTCTCTTCAGCTCTGAGCTGGATCTTTAGGACGCGAGGAGAAAACGGACAGCCAGCCGGAGAAGTGGAGGGAAGGCACATGGGATGCTGACCAAAATGGACGGGCATCTCTTTCAGGTGGGGAGGGACAGTCAGATGAGACTCGGCCAGTGGGGAGTGGGTGGAGCAGCAGATCAGGATGCTGTTGGCCCTGCCTGTCCCTCTCCCACCCTGCCCCAGAGCAGGGCACTGGCTCGTCCTTCCTAACCCCCAAATGAATCCGGAGGTTCAGCCCATTATCTCCCTCCGCAGCACTTTTCCAGGGCTTGCCAAGGCCGCAAGCAGGCATTTCTAGGAGTAAGGGTAGGTGCTGCGAAGGAAGCCCCCGTCACATTTTCTTTTCCAAAGAGCTTGGTATCTATATGACAAGAGGGGCCCACGGGAGGGCGATGCGGCCAGCTTGGTCCCATTATCCCTAGCACGACCGGCTGCGTTATCGCGGCAAAGTCACCAGCCGCGCCGGGCAGAGTTTGCTGTGAGCGGCCAGAGGTTTGCAAAACAGCGACGTCTTGCATTTCTTCTCCTGCTCCAGTTTTTATTGCTGCGGAGGGCACGGCGTGAGCCACCCGCCATCCCCGCCCTCTCTCGACAACATATAGTGAGGTAAAAAGCATGATGGTCACGTAGCGAGCTGCCTCTCTGCTTTCCAGGGATTCATTTGGAGGAGGAAGCAGTGTGGTACACTTTGGCACTGCACAACATCAGCTTTTCTAACGGCCTCAAATGATGGAACTTGTGTGTGTGTGTGTGTGAGAGAGAGAGAGAGAGAGAGAAACAGAGAAACACCCCGTGAAGACCCAAACTTAACACAGGAACACTGCCTGGATTACAGGCTTCGCCAGACGGACCCTGGGGAGGACACCTGCACGCTTCGTCCACCAGCGACACCTGGCATGGAGTGCACAGGGAACAGTAGTAATGAGTTCTAGAGTATTTTTTTCTATATCACAACCACTTAGTGTGAGTGTTCAGCATCCCATGCTGAAAAACTCTGAATATCACGTACCAGGGAACTGGGCTAGAGACAGACTCTAAGATTTATTACCATTTCTAAATTTGATGAGCTCTATTGTTTCCTACCTTTATTACCCACGTTAGCTATAATGAGGGTTCTAGAAAAAAAGCTGAAGAAACAGGACTCCTCCCCTCAACTTCCACAATGTAGCTCTTCTGTGCTTGGCCTCTTTAGGATTGGGGCAGAGTATCTTTTTTTTTTTTTTTTCTTTATTGTATATTCCTAGACAGCGAGATACAAAAGAGCAAAAGAGAATATTACTTACACAGTTTAGAAAAGTTTTAAACACTTAGCATGTTTTTGCGGGAATTGGGCCACAAAAATGATGTATGAAACAACCTCGGAGTTTCCTTCCCATCGTGTCAGGGATGCAAATTTCAAGTAGTTTGCACGATCGTCATTTAATATCTGGGACATACATTCATAATTGCCATGTGTTCTTAAGATAATGAGAATTGGTAGAATGGGTGGGGGATATATTTCATCTGCCCAAACGACCTTATCTTTTTCAAGTGTGAAATTCAATGGCAAGACGGAGACTGATCCACTCCAGGGTGACTCTAGATTCTTCCCGCAAAGATATGCGTGTGGTGCTTTTCATCACTAGGGCCCCGGGAGCCGGGTCGGGTTCACTTATTACTGAGACTTCGCAACGCTTTGCGCTGCGCCCGGTCACTTAGCAACTTTGTGAACTCAGTCTGGGCACACAAAGTCGAGTTTTGTGATTCTACTTGTCAGTTCTAGCCAAACTTTGAAGCAACTATCATAAAGGTTCAGACGTTGCCCTTGTTTTCCGAGTGTTTGATCTGTTTCTTGCTCACATGTTACAAATGCAAGTGTATTTCCCCCTGGCCCAGTCAAGTCAGGTACAGGTCGGTGGAATCCTCCGCCCTCCGCTCTAAAGTGGAAAGTGGAAGGTGGAACGAGAAGGCTGGGAGCGCACCAGTCCCTCCCTACACTTCTGAGAACAGGTCCGCGGCGGCCCTGGGCAGGCCCGGACGCTGACTCCTAGCCCTGCACAGGTCCCAGGGGAGGGCGGGGGACGCTGGGACGCCCCACGGGGGCCACGCGCACTCGTCCGCCCCAAGCGCGCACGCCCTACGCGGCCGCCGCCCGGTCCCGGAGCAGAAGGTGTCTGAAGGTTCCAGGGGCCGCGGAGCCAGAGAGCGACTCCGCAAAGGTCGGGCGTTTGTCGTTCCAAAACTCCGGAAAGGCCGGAACTTCAAGCAGCTTAGAAAGCTCCCCGAAGGGGCTGGGGAGCCAGGAAGGGGAGTGTTGGTGGGAACTTAAGTGAGTAGCAAGTGGCAGTGTCTTGTAAAGCAGTAAACTTTTTTCCCCTCCCACGGCAAACAAAGTTGACGCAGGGGTAGTGTTTGGCAGCTAATCTGAAGGGAGAATGGGAAGAAAGAGTAAATGTGGGGTGTGGGGCCTTTCGGGGACTCCAGGGTCCGCCCCTGGCCAAGTCGTGCTTGTTGGGGGTCCCGATACTTGAACTCGGGCGCGGACACTTTGTTCTACGACAGTGCGGAGCTGGGGCTAGTGAGGAAGTCTGCGTGTTTAGTGCCGCCCTCCCCCGTCCGAAGGTCACTGCGCTTTTCAGTCTCGGACGAGAGGACGCTCCGGTAGGGAAGGCGCAGGTCATTTTCAGAGGCTCTGTAAAGGACGAGCCGCCTACCGGGGGTGGAAATCCTTAATTACACCCTTCTGCCCCGGAATCCATCTTCCCGGCAGTGTCTCGCACTCCCACCTCCTCGGGTGACTCAGCTGACCCGAAATGCCCACCCTATGGAAGATGAAGAAAAGTAGTTTTCTAAGAAGGTTAGAGGTTTGATTACACAGAGAAGTGTTTCCACTTAAGTCCAAAGCAATTACCCGCCCCCTCCCCCAGGTCCTCCGCCCTGCCACCCGGAGAAGAAAAGCGCAGACCCCCACACACGTACCCCCGCACTTTGTTGGTGCGCGTGAATTTCAAATGGCGCTGTAAGTTCATTAGTGTTTGCAATCAGCTGCGGGCAGACCCCTCATCAGAGCCGAAAGCCGGCAAGAGCCATTCATCAGCGTGAAGTGTTATTCATGGATGACCCCTAAATCACGGCGAGAGTAGTAGATGCACTGATTGGTCACAGCATGGGAGCCTCGGTGCTTTCCCGGGCCCGACGCGGCCGGGAGGAGGGGAGGAGGGAGGGGCGGCGAACGTGGTTCAGTCCGGCAAATCCCATTTGACAGAAAAAGGCAGTAAACGGGGAATCTCTTTTTTTGAATAAAGAAGAAGAAGAAATAAAGTACCTGTCATCTTGACAAGTGGCGGAGCGGAGGAGTCAAGGATTATAAATGATCACAGCCGGGTCCAGCTCGCCCTGTGATTGGGCTCTCCCGCGATCTGCACCGGGGGAAGCGCTTGGTAGGCTCCGCTCCTCTCCTCTCCTCTGCCTCTCACACTCTCTCACACACACACGGACACGTGTACGCGCCTGGTCGCGGGCACACTCGGCCGGCGCGTCCCCCCTTCACACGATTACGGTCCTGGATGCTGCTCTCTGGCACGGCGCCCTGCTCTCCTCCTCACCTTCCCTCCTCTTCTGCCTCCTCCGTCCTCCGGCTCCCGGGCGGAGAACCGAAAACTCCGGCCGGGCCTCATCAGCCGAGGAGGAGGCTGGAGGGGGCCGGCGGGAAGGGAGAGGGGGAGAGCGCGGGGGAGAAAAAGAAAGTGAACTCATTGGCGCTCCGCGCGCGCTGCCCTCCCCTCGCCGCGTCCCTCGCCTGCCGCGGCCGGGCGGTGGGCAGGGAAGGAAGTTGTAACACTTGCTGTTCCCCCTCCCCGCCCCCACCGGCCCCCACGCTCCGCTCCCTCGGCGGGGCCCCCTCCCCCGCGCCCGGCTCCTTTGAATTTGGCCAAGCGCCGTGTGTGCGCGCTGCTCCGGTGGACGCGGCGGCTGCGGCCGGGGAGCGAGCCGGCGGTGCGGGCGAGCCGAGCGCGGTAAGTGCGGCGCCGCCGCCGGCGCGCCCTCCTTCCTTTCTGGGGTCCTAGTGCCCGGGCCGCGGCGCCGGGAGCGGGCGGGCGGGCAGGCGCGAGCGGGCGCGGGCAGCGCGTTTCTCTCGGCCGCTCTGGGAGGCGGCAGCAAGTTGGCCAGCCGCGCTGGCCGTGGAGCATCTCCTTGGCGTGCAGGCTCTCTCCGGGTCCAGCCTCCCGGTTCCCGGCCTCCCCATCCCCGCCCCTCCCTCTGACACCTCGGGCTGCCTGCTCAGGTGGGAACTTCGCCGGTGCAGCTCTCCTGGGGACCTGGGCACTGCGCCCCCTGTTCCGTGAGCCCCCCGGCTCCCGTGTTTCCCGAGGAAGGCAGTCCAGAGGCTGGGCGCTCAGTGGGGGCGGGGAGTCCAGGGATCTTGCCCTCATCGGGATGATGCTCAGATTTGTGCTGGGGCCCCACGTCCTCTGAGAGGGTGTCTGACAGGATCCTGTGGGGCTTCCAGCGGGGAGAAAGCCCTGGGATGTCACCACTATCCCGGGAAGTGGAGAGAAAGCTCCCCCAACTATGAGGGAGCCAAGTTGCAAGGGAGTGAAGGAAGGAGAATTAGGGGCGAGGGGTGGTGTGGGGAGTAGTGGATCACGACTGAAACTTGATCTGGAAACTCCGGATGGGGCTGGAAACAAACAAAAAATATCCTGAACTGGGCATTTAAAAAATCACAAATTTATGCGTCTGCAACTCAATCTTTAAGTCCGTATCATATTTTACAACGGATTGGAAAAGGCTTCACATATTTTAGGCTGAGGCATGTTATTTCTGATTGATCTTTGCTGACCATCTTATTATATGCAGTTTGGATTCCATTCTAACCGCTTCACCTTTAAAGTAGTTGTAATGGTAACTTGTTAATTTTTATTGTGGAGAGAGGGTAACTAATTCTACCTTGTAATACATGAAATACATTTGTTTTCTGAAGTCATCATAATTTAAAGGTGGAGAAAAGTTGCTAGGCACTTCTGAGTAGCTGCAATAGAAATGAAAGGCTGAGAGCTGTCCTAGACTTTCTTCAGGGCCCCAGACAACTGGGAAAGAACAGGACTGTCTCTTCATCATACTCTATTTCTTATGTTCTGACAATGTATTTGTCAAACGTTTGTAGACTCTGGCAGAATCCACTGGGTGGTCTTTTCACTAGAAATAGAAATATGTTCAGGCATTACCTATCCCTTCTGTTGTCATAAGACACAAAAAAGGCAGATCTGGCATCTTTGGAAAGCTTGGAAGAGTACCCCAAAAGCTGGTATTGCAACTGAACAGAACTTGATTTGATTCCCTTAGTGAAATTGTTTAAAACACGACAGCGCACACCCCCTTTCCCCGTTGCCTACTTGGAGAAGTATTCGTAATCTTATAGTATATTAGGAAAAGAGTTTATAATTAAATGTGTAGTTATAAATCATTATATATTTTAATCTTTCAGTTAAAACACAAAATTTTATAAATAAACTAACAATCTTGCTTTGCGTGTTCCTTAATAGACTTTTAATTATCTAAAACTTTGAGTATGTATTTCTTAGTATATAAAATTCTTGTATGAGCCCTGGAAGTTTCGATTTGTGATTCTAAATGCAGAGCAAATATTTAATTCTTGATCTAAGAGTGAGAGGTTAGTTCAGTAATAAGACTTGCTAATCCCACTTTAAAATGTCATGGCATTCACAAATTATTCCAAAATTCTTCAAAGATAGGGGTTTATAATGAGTTTAGTCATTCTATTGTATATTTCAAGATTGCCTCTTTCTCCCTGTTACATTTTCCTTAACAATGTTGCCTTTTTTATTACATGAAGTTTAATATACTTCTTACGTAAAGGTACTATTTTTTGTAATAATAAATACGTTTTATTTTAGGTAACTTAAAAAAGATTATATATTATTGGAAAAAGTGTTCCCTTCAAATAAGACAAATATGCATTTTATATACACTGCTCAGTTTTTATGAAAAATGTAGTTATACTAATAACTATGGCAGTGTTTATATATTTTGAAAACTATATGAATATTCTATGTTAATAGCATTGAAGTTAGCAACCTATTGACAGAGAATATGGACACTAATAGAAATTGCTTGATTATTTGAAGTAAAGCAGATAGATTTATAGAATTATGACTAGTTATTTCTCCAAATGGAATTATTTTGTATGGCTGTGTTTATTTTCTAGAAAGAAATATTTTGGGTAAATTATAAAGGCTTTTCTTACTATGATTTTGTAGGCATGTCATAAGTCTTTTGGTTTAGAAAAGGGAACCTGCTTTATTAGGGTGAAGACAAAGAAAGATAAGGATGCTTATGTTTGAATAGAAGAAAGCTCCTAAATAGAGTGAAAAGTTTTTTAATTTATTCGGAAAGAAAACCTAGCTAAACAATAATGATCCAGTTAGTAAATTCAAGCTAGTCTTTCTTAGCTTTGCTTCTGAGAGCTAAGAGTAATTATTCTCTTTGTAAAGAGTCAAGCAAATAAGAAACCAGGAAGAAGTGTATGGCTATCATTGTGAGTAGAATGACCTGTCAGAAATACCGAATCAAGGTTAGGCTGGATGTACAAAAAAAAAAAAAAAAAAAAAAAAAATGATATTTTTGTAATAGTTGTGAAAGTATGTTTGGAAATGCTGAAGTTTATCCTACTTACAATACTAGGACATAAGTTTGGAGAGTGATCATAATCTGATATAAAAGCACCAAAAAGGTAACTTTATTAGTTTTTTAATGTTTATTATTTTAATAAATACATGTATGCCCCTTTATTAACATTTATTTTACCATTTAAAAATTTGATTTTTGCATGGTGGCAGAATATTATCCAAATATTTTACTTATGTGAATCAGTGTATTTAGCAGCAGTAATGAATTGTCTGCCCTTTTCTTGAAGCTGTGTTGTAGAAACCTGTTAAGCATGTTCAATTACACATTGCTTATCTACCCCATGTTCTGTTTGATAGTCAAATGTCCATTTTGACTTTCAGGATATACTTTCTTTATGTGGGTTGAGAATGTGAGCCAAGAGTATAATAATTTGCCACCAAACTTTTACTCTGATCCACAACAAATTATACATTTCTTTGAATTTTCAGTTGAAGTCTGTGTTCAGGTTGTTCTTATAAAGTGGAATGATAGTCCAGAGAAGAATTTAACACATGCGTTCACAATAAAGAAGTGTATTGAAAGGATAGCACAGTAATACGATGTTATTTAAAAGTTTCTACAACTAAATTTTAAAAATTATTTTTTGTAGACTTCTTTTAAGACACATTTAAAACTTAATTTTGGAGATATCAGCTGTTTTAAGAGTCCTGATGGAAATTTTGTGATTCAATAAAAAAAAAACCTTCTTAGTCTGAAAACTGATTAATTGTTGTGTCTTATAAAACCTGATTTATTTTACACTTTTTTGTACCAAGCATTACCATTATGAAGCTCTCCTTCTAATTGAGATTAATGTTTCTGAGCAAAGAAGTGGTTTGGAGGGCTGCATTCATTTTGAGTGCTGTTGTAATCAATTTTAGATACAGCATTCCACAATGGATCAGTTTGCATCCAAACCTGCCTTATTATGTAGAATTAACTCGTTGGTGATTGATAGTAATACTTCTCCATCTTGAGAAGTCATTTGTTTCCAAACAAGTGTGATGCCTTGTATGAGTTTCAAAATATTGCTTCTCATAATTAAAACATCCTTTAGGGGACGTAATTTGAACTTTTTCTAAGAATTATATAAAGCATGAGGAAACAATTCATTAATGCATTTTCAATTAAAATAGCCTTTTTCCCCTCAAATACAATATGCCTCAAGGCATATTTTCTTGCCCATCAAAAGCTTTTATAGCCTTTGCAGTCATAAATGGTAATCATTATCCATCTAGGTTATTTCCTTTTTTGTTTATATCAACATTCTAGTTGAGTTTTATTCGGGGATTTCTTAGAATTATGGGTGTACATCTTACACATGTATTATAACTTTATTTCATAAGGTGGTAGGTATAATCCTGACAATGAAAGGTATGCATGTGGAGGTAATTCCTTAATGGAAACATGGAAAGATGGTGACTATTATCCATTCCTACTGTGACATTTGCATTTGTTTCTTATTTTTATCTGGTCAGCTTCTGCTTTATCAGCTTTTTATTCTCTTCTGAAAAACCACATTAAGATTTTCATAGGCTTTGGTCCATATTGTGTTCTTTATTGTAATACATGCTTGTAGTCTCCATAAAATAAAATATTAAAAGCATAGAATGTAAGATTAATATAGATAAGTATTCTAATATATCCATAGTATGTAGGATTTCTAAAAAAATGTAACTGTTTTATAATGCATATGAAGTTCCCACAGTGACATTGTTCTTTACTTTCAGGAGAAAAAAACTTGGTAGGAACTATGTTTCTTGTTATATTTTAATTTTCTTCTCTGTAGACTATTGGTGTTGGATTGGTGTTTTCCCAGCTTAAAACATTCATTTAAAACAGTTTCAAATGCTAAGATAATGCACTTTACCATTTTCAAGGAATTATTTTAGACAACCATTAGAATATAAACTATCAAAATGCAGAAACATGCTCTAAGATATATAGATATTTCATACCCCCAAAGTACCATAGGATTCATTCTTTTAAAGGAATTTTGATAAATTTTTCTATAGTTTTGATTAAATAACTCAGGTGATTGCCTGGTTAGAATACCTACATGGAATTCATTAAAGATAGTGATCTACTCAAACCTGTGTCTTTCTGTTTTAAATTAGTCACTGTGCAAATTAATGTCAGTATCATAGGACATACTCATAAGCATAGTAAGTAGATGATTGAAACCATATCATGTAATAATAATAATGATAATGAAGAGACTTTACAGCCCAGACGGTACTTTCTTGGAATCTTACAAGAGCCAGGATATGGTAGCACTGACTTTTCAAACAAGTTTATGATAGGTGGCAGTCTTAACTGAGTTCCTTGACTTCCTTCAGATAACAGGTAATTTTAATATGTTAGGAGCATGTGTGGAGTGAAATGTAACATATTACCAAGCTTTGGTTCCATTCTTTTTTGTAAGTTTAGGATTTAATAATTGCTTATGGAAATTGTGGGTTTCTTTTTTCTTTTTGCCATTTTCCCCACATTTATTGTCCTCTAATTTACACTGGAGCATGTAAAAAAAACATAACGCCTTTTGAAAATGAAGTGTTTTGGGTAAATCATAGTGCATATATTCACACTTGCACTCACTTATATAAAATTGTATTGTTTATGTAATGATGTAAAAGTCATTGTGGGATATTGCTTATTTATAACATAGTCTCAAATATTGTGGAATAATTTTTACTTCTATTATAGTAGTTGGGAAGGGGTGAGGATGATGTGATTTAGTTGCCCTGGGGGGGGCCTGTATTATTTAATACTTAAATAGCTATTTGATAACTGGGTCTACTTGTTCTCTGTCTCAAAACTGGAAGGAGGAAGGAAGGAAAGAAAAGAGGAAGGGAGGGAAGAAGGAAAAGAAAAGGAAAGGGAGGAAGAAACTATGCATATGAATATCTTTTTTAATGAGTGATTGTCCTTTGAACATTTTCTGTGTGTAGCAGTGAATTTGACAGGAAAAGCAGTCTAAAGGGCAAATTTTGTCATTTAAGTTAGTTGGGTAAGTACAGAAAACAACTTATAAGTTTTTTCACTTTTAAGTATATGCATTTTAAATCTCTGTATGAGAATTATAACTTTGGTTTTTTAAAATGAATCTAAGAGATTCCAAATATTATATATAGTTCTTTACATTGATGGAGGAAAGAAAACATATTAACAGCTCTATTTCATAGGTGTGATTTCTTTGTATATGATACCAAACACGAAGTTACAATTTTCTATATAGAGACCTTAAAAAAAAACCCAAACGCTGATTATTTAAAAAGACCACTTAGGAGGTAACTGTCAAAGATCTCTTATCTTTGAAGATAAGGCTTTTAATCAATGTATTTTGTCATTCTGTTATTTCTTCAATTATTAGCTACATTTGCCAGAATTCTTACGATAAGTCCTCTTCAGATTGCCCTTACTCAGAAAGAAACAACAGCTTGGTGATGACTGTCCCCCTTCAGTCAGCTTGTGAAGCCCCTCTGTGAATATACAGGACTGTAGTGAAGCACCTCTGAATAGTAGGATGACGTGACTTCATGGTTCCCATTCCCCCTTCCCCTAAAGGAAAAGCTACATTTTTTATTAGAGTGGATTGTTTCGTCATGAGTTAAGTTACTCTCAACTAATATTTTATGATTAGAATTGTTGACCCCCCTCTCTGCGGAAGGAGGTGTCTTTTTGATAATAGGAGCATTTCCAAAGAAGAGGTCCTCACTCAAGAGCGACTCCAGCATCCTATTGTGTCCAGCATGTGGCTTCTATACCGCAGTGGTCTCTTAGGAGAGTTCATGTTCTTGGACTACACACTGGAAGGTATGTTATGCAGAGAGTGAAAAGACAGGATGAAATTATTTTAATGTAATTTTCAACAAGAAATGCATGAAGTATGTTAATGGGTTTACATGAAGCACATGCAAATATACTTATATTGGACTGTGTTTATTTTGGTAATTATAAATCAAACCTATTAAAAAGTATTCCTGTTGTTTATTTTCAGTCTACCAAATGCTCTTTTAAAGTGTAACATCTATGCTAATACTTTTATGAGAGAATTTGGAGTTTGTGAACATGTAGGTGGAAAACACTGGCAAGGGACTGGTTCTTTTAAATAGCTCTAAAAAAAAAACTGGTATAGGGCTTGTCATTTAAAATAATTATGAAAACCAGAAGAAGACAGCTGTAAATTTTATTTTGTTCAGAATTTATAATAACTTCCAGCTAAAGAAAGCTGTCAGTCCTATGGTTCTTGAAGAAGAAAAAAATCTGTAACTTTTTTTTCCTCTTAGGAGCAGAAAAAGCATCTTGAACAGTTATATTTTTCTATACTTTTAATCTAAAATGAAATGAATATTTAAAATCATAAATTTTTTCACTTTAATTTTGTGTAATGATGACAATAATAAATGTAGGCTAAAATTACTGCAAATGATAACAACTAATCTAGTCATTTAAATAAGTGACTTACTATAATATTGCAAAAGAATAAAAACTATAGTGTAACCATATTTTGTCTCTTGATTGTCCCAGAAATAAGGCAGTCTTCTTGCAAGGATATTGCTGAATCGTATGATAATATCAGTAATAGTTGTAGAATAACTTGACACAATGAAAATAACTGAAATGTTAATACTCATCTTATTGGCTAATACTTTCAGAAGATTCTGAAATAATTAGAAAAGCTTTTTGGAAATAATCATACTTCCTAGGAAAAAGAAAGTGTGTTTGTTGTCTTATAAAACTGTCAATGAATTTAGATTCAGAAAGGGGTGAAGGCTAAAGAGAACTTCTACCAGGTTGTTATCCTTCAAATTAAAACAGAGTAGGCATTTTCCATCTATAATACATTTATAAGTTAATATTTCTACTTACGATTCTATTTGTTTTTCTCCCACAAAGGTGCTAGCATATTTAACATTTAAAATAAATTTTAATTTAAATAAGAATTAAAGCTGTTACTCATAGGTTAGGTATACCTATCAAACCAGAAATGAATCCTTACTTTTAAAGTAATTTTTATGCCTCTTTATAATTTTTCTTGCCAAATATGAACAGAGCACTCTATTATGTTTTCTGTGATTAAAAAATTATGTAAAGCAAAATTACTTTCCAATGGTTACTTTTGTCCTAGAATATACAATGTCTGAATGAAAAGACTGTGACCTTACAAATCTTTTATAAACAATCTTGGTTTGTTATTTCCAGAAAGATTTTTTTCTTTAATTTTTACTAATTTAAAAAATTATATGTGCAGCAGGGACTCTGAATCAATACTTTACTAAAGATAGAATACTTCAAACATTTTTTATCCTTTGTTTTGGCAGTAATATAATTTTTTTATTTTGTTTTAATGTATAAGATAGTAGCTAGTACAGTATTTGCATAGCGTTGTAACTTAAAAGAAAATAAATCAATGCAAAATTAAAGTTATATTTAAAATTTTTCATGTAAGAACTTGAAGCACAATGCCTTTTAGTTAAAAATACAGTCTCAAACAGAAGACCTAATTTTATATATTTTCAGATTCAAGTATTGATTTATAAAGATATATATTAATACACCTTAATAATTTAAATTATGTACCCTTATGGCTTTTATCATTTATATGTTTCCACTACTCAGAAGACTTTAGGTCTTTCTTTATATTGGTAAAATGCTTTAGAGTCCATAAAGAATTAAAAAATATTAGTAATGAAAACATACACTAACTGAAATCTGCATTTTTAAGGGAGCCTAAAAAAGAAGTAAGATGATCAGATAAATCTGGCATTCTAAAAAATACAAAATACCTTAATTTAATGACTATCACATTTTATGTAATTTAGATACTTGAAGGATATCATTATTACACATGTATGCAAAATCCACACAGATAACCAAAAAGTTATTTATCAGAAACATGAAAGATGAATGATATTTTATTGTCTTTAAGTCACACAGCATGAATACATTTGCAAAATAAATGTTAAATTTTAAGATACATAAACTCTTGGTATTCTGGCTTAAGGTAATTTCAGTAAAAATATAATCTTGCATTTCATTTAAGTATAATGTTGGCAAGTTAGGTCAACCCTTACTCAGTATAGGTATGGCAGAAATCTAATCTCTTTTTCTTCAAGTTTTATATAAAATCTGAGCTTTCAAATCTAGTTCAACTCCACTATGCAGGTGTTTGATATCTTGTGACAAGTGAGAGATCTGGAGAGGACCAAGTGCTTGTTCTACGAGATGCCATCAGTTAATTCTCCTCCCATCATCTGATGAAAGTAGCTTTTAGAAACTATATTGTACTTCAGGTGGGAATTTTAACATATCAAGTTTTGTATATTTTATATTTAGCTATCAGCAAACGGTAATGTGAATTACTTAAAACAAATCATTAATGTATCACGTATATCATTTAAATGTGATGTAAGATATGTGGATTGGTTGTGTGATTACCACTTGAACTTTGAAAAGGCTATATAGTTCACTTTGAAAATTTTGAATGTTGAAGAAAGCAAAGTATAAATAGTTCTTAGTCTCGGAAAAATGTTATTAATGTAAGCCTTCTCGGGATTGTTTTTTATTATTTTATTTTTATCCTTTTAAAAACATCTATACCTTCTGGTTAAGTCTGGAACATGACCATTTGATTTAGGAATACATATAAATTATTACTGCACATTTTGCTTTTTTTCCCCCCAAAGGAAAGTATCTCAAAGGCTTTCCGGGTGAGGTTCTGGTTTTTTCAGGATTAAAAATCTTTGGTATAAATAGCTAATTTTGGTGGAAGAGTGTTACATAGTTTTTAAGTCCTCGTTCCTACTTTTAAAAGAATAGCCCATTGGGAATAGGAAGCTTTGTGGATAAGCTGCCACTCTTTGATGAAGGATTATACATTCTTCCGTAAATCTGTGATCCCAGAATCTATTACACAATAGTTTTATCAAGTAGCACTAGACTGGTCATCGTTTCATTTTCTTTCAAAAGTTAATTGGTTCTTTTCACAAATCTAATATTTATGTAGAATTTTAGTCTAAATATATGTTTTAGGCATTAATAGATTCTGCCCCTAAAATCCAGAGGTTAATATTTTGATGCAAGATACTATAATGAAGCCAGAGAAGGTTTGAAGGATGCTTTTCCATGTATGCCAGATGACCACTGCATTGATTATTATGGAGTATTCAGTCATTTAAGTGGGTTACCTATTCAGTAACGTCTGCAAAGCCCGTGACCTGATGGAAGTTCTCCACACACTTTCCCCCTTGTTGGTAATATTGAAAGCAACTTGGGAAAGCAAATAGTGACCTATGAGAATGAAGCCACCATATATATGAGGGTTAGTTGATTTTCTCTGAACATGTCTATAAAATAGTAAGCATGGTCATGGATTTAAAAAGAGAAAATGAAAGAACATTGTGTTATGTGAGTATATTCCCATGTAGAGTAAACAGATTCTTGCAAAGCTTTGATAAAAATGACATGACTGATAAAAATGATTCATATTCTAAAGAGACTTTTTTTGGTCAAAGAAATATATTAAAAATTAAGTGGTCAGGTTGCATAATTAATTCTGTTTATATTTATATCAGTTTCCATTGACTTAGTGTTGATCAAATAGAAGTCAATTGATCCTATTAAAAATTGAAACGTTTCAATTATTGGTTAAGTGAGACATTTTAATTGTAAAACACAAGTGATGCCACATAAAAAAGCATAATTTATTATGGGCAATTAATTTGCCTTAATAAATGGTCTCATTTCTGAGGCTACCAGCTTCTAAAGTTTAAAAAGAGTAGCAAAAACTAAGAGTATTTTAAAAATTTTCAAGTGAGAAAACACAGCAAGTTTTTTTACAGTTTAAATAATTCTGGTGTTTCTATACTTAATGAAACATACTACCAACTTAAAAAGATAGCTCTATATAATTGTCATAGTTCTGTTCTGAGTTATCTTAAAGGTCATATGTATGTAAAGATATATGAATATAAAAATTGCTTTCTATTCTTAAATATTATATTGAAAATATTTATAATTAGTAAACTATTTTCAAAGATTATTTTGATGATTAATATGACAGTTTATTATTCAGGACTTGATAAAGGATTATAGGCTCATAACACATATAAATGTTATGTTGAAAATAAACAATACTCTCTAGAAACTAGCTGAATATAACCAAATTTAAATTATTTTATAAGATTTTTAGAAGAAAAAGAACTTAAAACTTTTAGGTATTTTAGGTAATGTCCAAATTTCCAATTTATTGCTAGGAAAACATAAAGTTTGATACGTATCTTAAATAATTGTCTGGTTGAGAAACATTATTCATCAAGTTGACTATGATTATTAGAATGTATGTGTTTTAATTTAGTGTTTAGAAGTAATACAGATTAAGGATTTTGAAGAGCAGGTTTTCTTTCTATCTTTCATCAGCTCTGTAGCTGAACCCTTACAATCCCTTTCTTCATTATTCTAAGCCACTATCAGATTCTAATCTTTGCTGTCTCCACAGCTGTTTGAGCTTTTTTTTTTTTTTTTTTTGCAAATGTAATTACAAGTACATGTGTTTTGTGCAACTCACTTCCTATAAATGTTGATAAAGGAAGGTTAAAGGAGAATAGGGCTATGATGTGTATAGATCCATGGATGAATCTATTAGTTTTAAAATCATTATGCCAGGGGTTATTAGGAAGAATTACAAGTATTAAAATACAACAACTTTGGCTTAACGGATATTAGGCAAAACAAACAAACAAAAAAATCACTGAAAATTTAAAAATTTCTCCAGAACAAGTTCATGTCTATGAAATTAAGCACCATTGAATCAAGAGGTGACCATACCTCCGTGGGTCATTTTTTTAAAGTGATGGCCATAATTTAAACTCTAAACAAAATATGATAGTTTTTTTCACTTTTTAAAAATCCATTAAAATATGATATTATAGAGAGAAATTTATTAAACCCTTGCATAGAATTTGATATGCCAAGTTGCAGAATGATTGATGTGACATGGGCACTTAAGAAACGTGCAGTGATTTAACTCTGTAGAAATTAGAGTGCTTTTTGCAGAAAATTCAGCATATTTACTTGCATTCACATTAGGTACAGGACAAAGTGGTAAACTCTAGCCATTTATGAACCTTCAGAAATGTTAAATTTGTAAACTTTTAAGGACAGCCTATCTTCTTTATTTGTAATATCTCTCTTTCATAATGTCATAATTTTTTCAATCTGTACAGCAGGCCTGGATATCTCTATGAAAAAGTAAAGATATTTTCTGAGATTAGAAAAGTATAGAAAAATTATTGCGTTTAATACTTACCAATTTTAGTTGTCAAATCGTTGTTTGTAAACACAATTATTTTTGTTTTGTTGTTATTTGCAATTCTAGAGAACATTTGTCATCTGGTAAAAATTCTTTGGAGTTTAAGGAGGGCAGGTGACTGGTGGGATAAATTAAGCCTCTTTTGGAGAAGATAGACCTATATGTGTTACATCATTTTTCTGGTACTTTTCATGTGTGCATAGTGATTGTGGAAAAAGGCATTCAAATGTAAAGCTAAAATATGAAAAACGATTGCTTCAGGGAAACTTTTGAGAATTGTTCAGGGAGTAATTCATTGTTTACCAGTCAAAACTTAAAATTTTTCTCCTCTTATGTTTAATATATTGGAAATTAATAATGAACCACTGCCATTGAACCTATAAAAATTATGAGCCTATATGAATATAATAAAGCTCTGCTCTGATTTGAAGGTATATCTTCATTTTTAATGTACACCTTATTTATACAGCCATTTTCCCTCTCTAAACTCAGTTCATATAAATCAAATCCCACATCTTTTGTCAATGCTTTTGTGTCCAAGTGAGTGTGTCCTAGGGAAGATGGGAAGAAATACGACATGATCTCAGACCCCTAGGAAGTTTTCATTTCTTGTTAAGGCAGGATATAAAGAGATGACTGACAGTAATTAAGGTTAGTTAGAGAGGTAATGGAAGAATTACTACTTTGGTCAAACTGTACTCTAATGGCCCATGGATCTTTGAAATGCCAGAGAACTGAAGGGGATACCAAAACTAATGGTTCTAGCATGTACCCTTTCTGTAGCCTACAGTCCTTAGCAGTGCCTTGAAACTCTGTGGACATTGGAAGGGCCCCTGAGATGCTAACTAACAAACAAAGGTGCCCTGGGGCTCGTAAATGTTTAAAAACATGGTGAACAGAGAGAATCAGAACACATGGTTTATGCTTCCCCTCCCCACGCCTCAGCCATAGACACCCAACAAAGTGGAGCATTGGAAGTCAGTGACCTGGGAAGAACAAAGACTGACCAATAGCCTCCTTCCCTGGGGAATAACTTGGCAAAATGTCCGTTGCACGCCTGCCCACAAAAGCCCTGTGAAGGCAGAGACCCTTCTCCCCTGTTCTCAGTGGAGCCTCAGCTGCTGACACAGTGCCTGGCCCTGAGGAGTCCATCAGTAAATAATTGATGCGGGAATGAAATCTTCCCTCACTCTACATCAATGTCAAGTGTCCTCACTAGAGAGAAGCTCCTCACCACAAAAGATCTGTGGCCTCTAGGCTTAGGCCATCACCTTGGACTGCTCAAGTTCCAAAAGTCTATGGTTCTGTTATTTTTAAGATCGCCTATGATTCCTGTTCAATGTGTACTGCCAACAAAGAGTTGTCAGCATTTAGAGGACAACAAAAGATATGGCTGTAGGCTGTAGATCTCTGGAAAAAGACAGGCATGTGACCAGGAGTGGTAAAGGCATTCCAGGAGAGGGAAACAGAATGAGCGACGGAGTGATCAACCGTAGCAAACCTAACTTCATGACCAGGTAACGATAATGCCAGCAGATAACACAGATGGATGAACTTGGCTGGGTTATTTGCATATTACATTTTCACCTCTACCAAGACGTATGTACTCTCGTATTTTTTAAAATATGTAGTTCTCTTTGTCTCTCAGTTTTCCATTTTTGAAAGGAACATTGGTACAGAGAAATATTTCTTTACTGTTAGAAAAAAACAACAGAGCGAGTTTGATGATAAATGATGCTGACACAGCCTCAGAGAGACATAGGGAGTGGTGAGGACTGTGAACTAAAGGGCACTTGCTTCCTCCAAAATGAGATGCCACGTCGCGCCTCTAGACTAGTTTTTGCCATGTGAGGGGGAAATCTAATGTTGCCAGATTGTGAGATTTTTCAAGAAATGCCAGCAGATGAATTATGTGAAATCTCTAGAATTTTAAATGTTAGCTCGTTGGGGGAAAAAAAAAAAACACAAAATACAGAGATAAAACAAAACAGGTCTGCCAGCTGGGTTTGGCACTTGGGCTACCAGTATGTGGCCTGAGATTTGTATTATGGATTTGGAAGACTGTGGATGAGCAGTAGGACTAGAGCAGAGGATCCCCCATGGAGAAATCTGCAAAGGGTTTGGAGAAAGAGCTTGGGTCCAGATTGTGGATAATCTTAAATGTCATCCTCTTCTACCCATTTTGGAGGGGAAAATGTTTTCAGTTTGCAGTACACTTTTTCCTGCTTTAAAACAGAAAGCCAGGCTGCCAGCCAGCCTTCTGTAAGAATTGTTCGTGCCAAGGAAGCAAAGGGTTAAGTGGCAGTAGCAGTTAGGGCCTGTTCTTTTGTCCTTTCGTCCAACTTCTTCAGATCCCTCTCTCCTCAGCTCCGTCTTCTGTCCCCCAGGGACTGAGTGTACCAGGCTCTTGACACCCTTAATATACCTATCATTTTGGGAAAATGCCAATGGCTAGCTATAAATAATATATATATATGTATATATTTGTGTGTGTGTATTTATTTATACACATATTGCTAGCATTTCAATGTTGCTTGAATGCTAATACTAAATTCTCTAAGAAAGGAAGATCCAAAGTTAAGTATGACATATTGGATTAGGTTGTAACCATCACATTAAATTGGATAAAAAGAACAATAAAATTCCCTGGTTGTGCTGTTTTTCATTACTTTGTGGTGACCAAGTTGGGCACTGGGTGGAACTGGACAAATCTTGAAATCCCATGTCTATCATTTGCTTGCTCGTGACCTTGGTTAAAGCCACTTCTGAACAAGGGGGCTGTAACAAGGGCTCTGGGCATTGCTGTTGTCAGGTTCCTGGCACAGCACCCCACACGCTGTAGCCACTGTGGCGATGGTGATGGCTGTAGTGGCTTCAGTCATTGGAGTCATTGTCAGTGGCACCAGGTAGTGGACATCGTCCTCACAGGTGTGGTTTTATGGAGAGTTGTTGGAGTCAGATTTGGAGACTGAGATTCAAGTCTCAGCTGTCCTTTGGGGTTACTTCCATCTCCATAAAACTGGGATGCAAACTTGCCCACTTGTGGGGTGGCTGTGACGATAAAATGAGCTAAAGCACATAGAGGACTTAACGTGGGTCAGGTGTGCAGTGGGCGATAGATAATGTGCATGAGTATGTGTGCATGTGTATCGGGATGGTGACACGCACTTTCCAGCTGCTGGACTGATGGGACCGTTAGCTTTCTAATTTAGGTAAGAATAATGAGAAAGCAGAGACAGAACTTCTGCTATTTACTTGGGCTGTCACCTAGAATCTTACTTTTAATTAATGAATAATTCTTAACGGCGTCGATCCCCTGGCTTGCTGAGTTACCCATTAGAAGTGCTAAACTCGAGGGGAGCAGGGGTTGAGTTACACTGCTCCAGTCTAGCCCATGGATAGCCAGCAAGTGAAAGCACGCTATGTCTTGTCTGGGCAGTGGTGTGCACTGTAGTGCCGATTAGACTGGTGAACGCCCATAGTGAGGATCTAGCATCACTTAAGAAAAGAGGGTAATATGTGGGATGCATTTTACCAATATTTATAGGAGAAGCTTTTTGACATTTCGGGATATAAAAATTATCTTTAAAATTTACTTAGACACATCCGTTATTGATGTCAGATGACTGGGATACTTTATGGAAAAAAACCATCCGGAGAGGGTCAGCATTTTAAGTGTATTCTGGTTCTTTTTTTTTTTTAATGAAAATAATTGGCCACTTTTTTCCACATTACTGTTCACATGACCTAAATATATACTATTTATTTATTTGTTCAGAGTCTTGCTCTGTCGTCCCAGGTAAAGTGCAGTGGCATCATCACAGCTCACTGCAACCTCGAACTCCTGGGCTCAAACCATCCTCCGGCCTCAGCTTCCTGAGTAGCTGGAACTACAGGCATGAGCCACCACACCTGGCTAATTAGTTTTTCTATTTTTGGTAGAGAGGGGATCTCACTGTTCCTCAGGCTGGTCTCCAACTTCTGACCTCACACAATACTTCTGCCTCAGCCTCCCAAAGTGCTAGGATTGCAGGCGTGAGCCACCACCCCCAGCCGCTATTTAAATCACAATATTTAGAGATTCTAGGAAAATTTTTATGGAAATTTTGTGCCCAAATTTTATAATATATTTAAAATATATTGAGTAGAAATAATTGTAAAACAAACTTGAATATAATAAAATATGTTTCTATTTCATTAACAGAATTACTTAGCATTTGGATAGGTCTTGTTTGTTTCTTTTAAAACTGTGTGATGCAGAGACAAATGCCATATGATCTCACTTATATGTGGAATCATAAAAAGTCGAACTCATGTAAGTAGATGGTGAAATGGTGGTTACCAGAGGCTGGGCTGGGGGGAGCATGGGGAGTGGGGGGACTTTGGTTAGTGGGTATGAAGTTTCCTTTAGATATGGGAGCAAGTGCTGGTGTTCTGTGGCACAGTAAGGGGACTGTAGTTAATAATAATGTATTATGTATTTCAAAGTAGCTAAAACAGAGGATTTTAAATATTCTCACTACAAGAAAATGATAAATATTTGAGGTCATGAATGTGCTAATTAGCCTCGTTTGCTCATTCCACAATGTATACATGTATAGAAACATTACATTGTACCCCATAAATTATATATACTTGTTACTTATCAATTAAAAGTAAAATTTTAAAAATTAAAAAAAATTATGATGCAAACATATATCCACTAACATATTAATTTTTCTTTTTTTGAAATGAGGTCTCCTTATGTTGTCCAGGCTGGTTTTCAGCTCAAGCGATCCTTCTACCTCAGCCTCCTGAGTAGCGGGAATTACAGGCATGTGCCACCAAGCCTGGACAATTTCTTAATGTTATGCTGAAAAGCAAATTTTTTGTTTGTTTCTTTTGAGATAGCATCTTGCTTTGTTGCCCTAGCTAGAGTGCAGTGGCATGATCATAGCTTACTGTAACCTCAAACTCCCAGGCTCAAACAATCCTCATGGCCCAGCCTCCCGAATAGCTGGGACTTGGGTGTGAACCACCATGCACAGCTAATTTTTCTATTTTTTATAGAGATGGGGTCTTGCTCTTGCTTAGGCTGGCTGAAAAAGCAATTTTAAACATTTGTCTGTGAAACATTAGTTGACTCCGATCAAAGGAAGTCTTTTGTCTTTCGGCTCAAATGTCTTTAGTAAGTTATTATTTATTAAGCACCTATTATGAGCCCATTATTAGCTTAGACTTGGTAAGAAATAGTTGCAAAAATAAAATAAGACATATATTTTTGAAGCATCAAAGAAATGCGCAATAATTAGAAAGCAGTGGTGACAATGTAGAGCTAGAATTATGTCTGAAGATGTGTAACACAAACTGTATACTCCATAGGAACTCCAGGAAGAGAGAACATGTAGGATGGGATTTAGTTTGAATGCCGTCTCAGCCTCATCATTTCCCATGCTATTTTCCATTTCCAGTGACATTTTTGGTCACTCTCTTAGCCTGTTTGTGCTGCTATAACAAGATACCTGAGATTGGATAATTTACGGACAGTAGAAATGGATTTCTCACAGCTGGGAGGCTGGGAAGCCCAAGATCAAGGTGCCAGCAGGTTCAGAGTCTGGTGAGAGTGCAGTCAGTCTGCTTCCATGTTGACACCTTGAATGCTGCATCCTCTCGAGGGGGACGAGTGTTGTGTCCTCACGTGGCAGAAGGGACAGAAGGGCAAAAAGGGCCTGGCTAGTTCCCTCCAGCCTTTGTAAAAGGCACTAGTTCCACCTAGAGGCCCCACCTCTTAATACTGTTACATTGGATTTTAAGTTTCAACGTGAATTTTGGAGGAGACACAAACAAGCTTAAGAGCTAACTTCAAGACAGCTTCATTTCTCACTACCCACGTCTGATCAGTCATCAAGTCCTGCTGATTCCCACTTCGTGGAGTTTCTGGGAGCCACCCCTCCTTTCCAGCCTCCCTGCCAATGTCCTCATTTGGGTTCTTGTCATCCCTCATCTTGGTGACTGCAGGATATCTTCTGTCTTGTTCCCACCACCAGTCTTTTGTCTCTCCAATCCATTTTTCTAGATTACCTCTGGAGAGTATCCTCTGTAACACTCTCATCTGATTGTGTTGCTGTCCCTATAAACTCTCAGTGGCCCCCCCCTTCATCGGATGAAGCCCAGACTCCTTGGCATGGGAGTCGAGGTAGGTACTACGTGATCTGGCCACGACCCTTCCAACCCACCTGCCAGAGCGTCTCTTTGCACAGTGTACTTCACACAGGTGGATTTCCTGATTGTCTCCCAAGCACAGGACGAGTCTCCCCATTTCTGGGTTGGGTTAAACATTCTTTGTGAAATTGTTCTTGATTCTCTCAGTAGAATTAGTTATTCATGTCCCTCTCTTTCTCCTCCCATACTGCTATAGTATTTGTAGATCTATTTAACATTGACCTCATTCTGCATTTTTAGTTTATTAGAATTAAAGAGTTCTAAGAGTAGAGAGAAATTTAGACATCGTACAGATAGAGCCCCTTAATTTTAAATGGGGCAGAACTGAGTCTCAGATAAATGTGTAGCTGTGTCCAAAGACTGCATTGCAGTTGTCCTTGCATTTGCTCTCAGCATCATTGCCCAAGAGAAGCTCGATTTCCTTTGCTCTGTGACATCTCAGCGACTCCCTCTCTACTTCTTTAGCATCTTATCCTTTTCTAGTTGGCCTGCAGATACTGTAGTTCCCCAGACACAAGCTCTTAGACCCCCTGCCTTCCCACTGCGTCTATTCTTCCACCCGGGTGGTATCATAGATTCTCGTGGCTTGAGTATTCACTCATAAGCTGACAGTTCATAGATACTCCACTTAAAACTTCTCTTTGTAGCTCCAGACCTGTATATCCAGGGGGATCTTCTAACTTATTATCATCCAAACAGGGTTGGATTTGCAAATGAAAGTGGACACTGCATGACAGGATGCCAGGACAGCTAGCATAACCTGGCAGAGTCCCGAGCCAACAGGTATCTGTGGTCATCTTAGGTATATTGAACCATTTCACATATACTCTTGGGTGTCTCCAGGCTCCTAAAACTAACATGTGTTCTGAATATATGATATTTTCTTGCAGACCTCTCCCAGTGGGCTCAATCTCAGTGCGTGACACAACTGTCCATCAAGTTATCAACCCAGAAACCTTGAACACATCCTTGGCCCTTTCCTTCACCTCACTCCTTGTATCCAGTTCAGCACAATGTCTAGTTTATTTTACTTCCTAAGTATCTTTCGAAGTCATATACTTCTTTTTTTTCTCTCCACCCCTGCTGTTCTGATCCAAGCTCCCTTGACATCTGGACTGGACTCGCACAGTAGCTTTCTAATGGATGTATTGGCATTCCATGTGGACCCTCCTTTGACTCATTCTCCACATCTCAGTCCCAGTGATCTTTTAAGGATGCAGAGCATCACACCACCCCTACTTTAAAACAATCCATAGCACCAAACCCCTTATTATGTCTTTCTTTTCCACTTGATTGTAATGCCCCTAAAGCTAGGGACCTTGTTTATTTCGCTCCCCTTTGTTTAGCCAATAGCATGGCATTGCACCTCATGTATAGTCCTTGATGCATAATTATTGGCTGAATGAGCAGATGAATCAAAGACCCAGGGTTCTAAAACCCGACTTCAGACCTCTAGTTCTATAGTCTCTGTGTCCTTTTTTCCCTTCAATGATTTTAACCTTCTTGAAGGTAGAGGTTATGTCACTCTATTATTTACTATTTTATTTTTTCTCATTTTGGAAATGGGATATTCCTGTCTACCCTTGTCTATTCAGTTCTTTTCAACCATACCGACACCTTAAAATCACCTAGGGAGCTCTCAAAAAGCACCATTGCCAGGATTTCACCTCAAACTAATTAATTCAGAATCTTTAGATGTAGGACCTGGTCTTAACAGGTAACTTTTAAAAGCCTCGCTGGTGTTTCTAAGGCTGAGAGACATTGGTTTAAATCTAATCATGCTCCAAGTCCCATCTCAAGCAACATCTTCAGGAAAGCTCATGGATGCCTCATTTTGTCTTAGGACTTAGTGGGATTATAGTATTATATGATCAATGTTTATTTCATTATTTTAGGATTTCTTTTCCAGCTATGTTGTAGGATCCATCAGGGCTGAGATTATGCATTAGATTTATGAGGACCAAAAAATTACTTTATCATTTCCTTTTATTTGACTAATGTCCACTTGTTACTTTGCAAAGATTATGGATTGATAAGATTAGTCTTTATAAACCGACTTTTGATTTGTGACTGCCTCTACGGTTTGACATCTCTGCATATTTTTCATATCTATTCTGTCTTATTCTTGACCTGCTATTGAGCTGTCTTGAGTCAGGTGGTCACCTGGAGCCTAGATGTACATAGTCAGTCTTCAGCTGGGAAGAGCAGACTAAGCAGATGTCTCCTTATACTACTTAGAAAACCAGTTTTCCTTCAGGATCTTGGAGACTTTTAGGAAATATTTATACAGCTGCTATAGGCCCGTTTTGTTGTAGCATGTAGCAAATTGCATAGAAACCTAAAATGCACACTGACTAACTCCTCTTTCACTCTTTCTTTGGTCAGGGGTGATGTAAAAGCAATTTCTTAAATGTATGTATACGTACGTTGACCCGGCTTACTACTCCATTGTCCCGTTGGTAAAGACCACCACCAAATTTAGCGTGGTTGTTTCGTAAGGATATTTTCCCAAGGGCGATAGTCACAGAGCAGGTTTTAAAACTCTTTCCTCGGGCACAGTTGCAACTTTGCAAAGGGAACTAAAACGTCAGATAACTTCACAGCACCTTTTTCTAAAGTCACTCCCGTGGGCTTCAGCGTTGATGATATGATTGAGAGAGGAGCGTATGGAGGCCTCCTGCGCTTCTGTCACGAGCTCAGCACCTCAGGGTCACAGCCCTTCGGCACAGATGAATCGTGAAGTTTCATCTTGAATTTTTAGTGGCATCATCAACTGAGGTAGATTTCAGCATCATTTGGCGGCTGCTGGGGGAATCTTTGTGCCGATTGACCCCGAACCACAAAACATGTAGCAAAAATGCCCATAGTATGGAAGTAATATTTTGAGCAGTTTTCTGATAGACTCTGAAATTTATTTCTGGTCAAATTCCTGCTGCCTTTTAAAAACATACAGGTGTTTACTCTTGTGTAATTATGTATTGTAATTGTTAAACTATAGGTTGGGTCTTTTTTTTTTTTTTTTTTTAGATTTAGAACATCATAAAGGTAAAGAGAAAAAGCAAACTATGTTTAGAACTTTAGCTAAATTTGTTTTGTGGATAATGTTCTGTGTTGGATTTAAAATGGGATTATCTATAAAATGGAGCTAATCAACTGTGGGTTTTGGTGTGCTGCATGGTTAATCGTAGATCCTAAGAAGCTAAGTGTACTTCAAGTTCAGTATTTATGTAAAACCACTAAGATAACATCTCACTATGTAATCTTTCCTGGGGCTCAAGCTGACTGACTACAATGGCTGGCATTTCACTGTTCTCACACTTACAAAAATAAAATCAGAAAGCATGAGAGGATACAGAAAGACATCTGGTAGTACAAAATGAAGACATTTATCAAGAAGGATGCCTTTTTTCCTTTTAAAAACTGTACAACATTTGTTTCATCCCATTACAAGTATACACTTCACATAATTAGTAGAAAGTTGAATGAATAACAGTAAGTTGGAATAAATATTTTTTCTTACATTCAGTAAGAGCTTAACTTTCTCTACTAAATGTCTGACCTCAGTGTACTGATCATGTTAATTTACAATCTAAATGGATAAATTCAGGAGGCTTATTGCACTGTAGAAATGGATGAAGAATAAGTGTGACACATTGAGGGAAAAAGAATTCTTGTGCAGACCTGTGTCTTTCAAAGAAATGGCTTATAACTTCCCTTGTAGAACTATACTAGTTACAAGTGCAACTGATACACAATGTTAGTCATTGCATCAAATTTGAATATTATTATAATGATATTTAGCAAAAGGGACAAACTTGAATTTCTGATCATGCTGCTGAATGTCTCAATTAGAGTGAGGTGAGTTACATATAACTGTAAACTGAAGGGACTAGACCCAAAAGCTGTGCATGAAATCAAACATATCATCTTATAGATCTCTTTCAGCATCTGTAAATGTCTCTGTTGTTAATACATTGTTGTGACTTAGCAAAAAAAAGTCACTTTCATAAAGTCATTATTACACTGTATGTAAAAGTCTAAAAGGTAACTTTAAATGTGACATGAATTATATTAATAGGTATGAAAAGTTGCTTTAATTTTGGAAATTTGTGTTGAATTCTCTTTTCTAAACTGATACCTCTTTTAATGCTGCTAAATAGCCCATTTTATCTTTTCATTTATGTTTTCTATTTTCATTTATATGTTCTGAAAAAAATATCACTGTATGTATATATTTGCCCAATTTTTCAGAACATTTGTTTGTATTTACAGGCTTAAAAAAATCATTCATATAGTCAAAGTAACTAATATTTAAAGTGACAATTATATAAGGAAAAAGTGTGTGTGTGTAGAGAGATATATATCATATGATCACATGTATTATGTATCTCTCATATTTTATACATATCTCATATAATCACATATATATCTCTACACACACACATACACACACACACACTTTTGTGTTGATGAATGCCCCCTCCAAAGATCTGTACATTTAACTGCTATTAATCAATGGTTCTTGAAAATTAATGAGATTAATTCATAAATCAAATGATTTTGAAGCCTACAGTCTGGCTATTCAGATGGGTTAATTCTGCTCCCTGAGACAGATTAACTGAGTACAAAATTTGGGAAACAGCATTTCAGAAGATCCTGCTGATTCTACCATCAGTTTTGAACATTTATTGTAAAGATACTTTTAAACTCTAATGGGAGAGACAGCAGGATTCTCCCAAAAATTCAAGTAAAAATCTGCAGAAGAAAAAAGTCTCTTGAGAGGAATTGAATTCTTCTGAAGAGAAAAATATATAATTTACTACCACCTAAAATATTAATAAAGATATATGTGAGGAGCTTTTTAGAGGAGGATTTATCTTATATTTATTATCAGAAAGTGCTGTGAATTTAAAATCTTTCTTTTGCCCAACTCAAACAGAATTTCCAGTAGTAATGGAAAACGTTTGATTTTTGACCATTTTGTTTACGAAATATCTAGTCTGAGATCTCTCTGCTGGAGTAATAACTTCCGGCATAATTTACACTGGCATTTGTTAACTGCAAAAGACCTCTCCATCGGGGGTTAAGAATATTTAATCCTTTAAAGCTGACATATATAACATGTAGCTATGTCAGCTACAGCTGTTTCTAAACATCAGTAACAAAATTATAGACAGGTTTTGAAGCTTCTGTGGTGGGAATGAATACATCTGAGGATTCAACTTGCTGACAGTGTTTATGTAATTTAATCTTACCATCTGGTAGAAAGTAAACATTTTTTATAAAATTAAAGTTTATAAAGTGAATTGCTTATAGTTTCCAATTGTTGTGAATGACAAATTCAAGTGTAGTTTCATTGAAGAATGAATGAAGATTTTGCCACTATTTGGAGAAGAATACTGGATTGCAATTGATTTTGATGTTTAATCTGCATAGGTTTCTTAAACAGTAAACAAATCAGCATTTTCATCTCAGCTAAGGATTTAGCATTTCATGCTTCATGCATTCCTTTAAGATAATATGCATGTTTTTATTATTTGTATTTTACACAGGAGAAACCAAGGCTCAGCAATTTGTATGTCAGTAATCTCAGAGTGATATCACAAATAAAATGCACATCTGAACTGAAAAGAAAAGGTTTCTTTATTGTATTCCATACTTTTTACATAGTAATCTTTATATAATATGCATTTAGCTGTTGCGTAAATTATTGTGGCATAATCCAGTGTGTTCATTTTACAAGTAGCACCTTTTCCCTCTCCTTATAAGTTGGCAAATTAGCAGATTTTTGTGAAATTGACAAATTGGTCTGCCAAGTTCAAACTTTATAAATCTGACCTAGACATTTTTCTTGAAATAAATATACAGGCCGATAGACTCTTGTGTTTATAGTTGTGCCCTGTGTTAAATTGAAAGTCTGTGCTCTATGATGATGTAATAAAATTTAATTAGTTGGAAGTCAGGTTTTGGTTTAGCAGTAATTAGTTTAGTGTATAATTATTACATCGAATAGCAATCTGAGATCTACAAGCATTTTGATCTTTTTCTAAGTTAAAAAAAAACAAAGACTCCAAGATTTGTAACAGAAATAGCAATAATTAAACCAAATTAGCTAATTTCATTAGACAAATCATGGAAAATGTTAAGTGGCAAAGTAAAATTTCAGTTATGATGTACATGTGTCATGTTGAACGGGTACATAAAATATTTTAAAGTGAGATTTTTTTTCATATTCAGTTAAAACAAACTAAGGGGACTTTTGATGCTTCTTTCTATTTAAAGTGCATTATCTATGATTTTGCATGACAAAATTTAATGTTATTCATGTAAAAGCTATTGTAGAATGATCATCAGGATCAACACACACTTTAAAAATCAAGGAAATTTTATTAATAAACTTGAAAATTACCTTTCATTCATTTTGTCCTGACAAGTTTTTTAAAAATTTTACCTGTAAGTATTCCAACAGGGTAAAAAGTAGCTTTCAGCTAACAAAGCAGTTACGTACAAATATACTATATAAGTAAGTCTATACAAACTTTTAAATTAGTAAATCTAATAAATTTAAAAGTATAATGGTTCCCTGAGTTCATAGATATCATTATATTTAATAAGTCTATGAATCCAATACTAAATTGGGGAGGCAGTGAGATTTACTTTTGGCATTTTTCTACTTCTTTCAATGCCTTTCTCGAACAAGAATCTCTCTTTATTTTTTCTTTTATGAGCCAAGTGCTGCCTCATTTCTATTTTTAAAAATGTTTAGCGGTCTTTTTATTTTCTCAAAATTTATTATTTTTAACTTAAAATTTATAACCCAGATAGATTGGTTATAATCCACAGCAATAGATCAGTACCAATGTGTTTTCCACATCAAAGATTATGTTTCTCATTATTTAGCTGTTTGACTTTAGAACATTTAGATAAAAATGAAAAGCTCAATAAATAGTATGTATTGTAAATAGTGCAGCCTTAGTAAAAAGGGGTGAGTTGATGTCACAAGGCTATTAAATAGTTTAAAATAAATTTTCAAAGCGTAATAACTGATTTTTATAAGCTGAGTTTAGGTTTACTACAAATATATAGAAAATATTTAAATTTTCTATTTCTTTGATAATATTTTTTTCCCTTCATTATTCTACTTTATTAGTAAAGGATCTGTTCTGACTTCAAAAGAGGTCTTATGTTATGATCATTTCTGTTTGGCAAGGAGAAAGAAGTGATTTGAAATAAAATATTCATGAACTGACATAATTAAAAATATTAGCCAAGACATCTAAATTGGCTTTTATAGCATACCATTATAAATATTTATTTAGGTCTTTGTGAAATGTCCATCATGGTATACATATGTTATACATAGGATATAATTTTAGTTTTTATAAATTTGAATTTATATTTATTAACACATGTTGGTCTGGCATTAATGCTGAGCCAAGAAGTGTGTTCTGCAGACCTAGTAGGTGCATAGTACAGGACTGTGGGGGCAGGGAAAGAATGCCAGGAGGGGAACTGTCAATCAGTTGACAGTCTTCAAAGTGAGATAAGACATGCCCATTAAAGTTAACAATACAAAATAATATATATTGATAATTAGGTGCCAAATGAGAGATTAATAAAAGATGAGGTTGGTTTGTTGCTTTAGGCTATTTCTGAGTAGAGTTACCATCCATCCTTAGTTTGGTACTCAGCCGTATAGAAATTTGACTTCATTCGTTCCCTGGCTATGAGAACCAAGTGCACGAGACGCTGCTTAAGAAATCGAGGATCAGGCCGGGCGTGGTGGCTCACGCCTGTAATCCTAGCACTCTGGGAGGCCGAGGCGGGTGGATCGCTCGAGGTCAGGAGTTCGAGACCAGCCTGAGCAAGAGTGAGACCCCGTCTCTACTAAAAATAGAAAGAAATTATATGGACAACTAAAATATATATATACAAAAAATTAGCCGGGCATGGTGGCGCATGCCTGTAGTCCCAGCTACTCGGGAGGCTGAGACAGGAGGATCGCTTAAGCCCAGGAGTTTGAGGTTGCTGTGAGCTAGACTGACGCCACGGCACTCACTCTAGCCCGGGCAACAGAGTGAGACTCTGTCTCAAAAAAAAAAAAAAAAAAAAAAGAAATCGAGGATCAGTTTACTAAATTATATTGGGAAATAACCTTGTACCCAAAATGCTTTTATGGATTACTTTGGGCACTGGCAATCAAGGTCCTTGAAAAACTGAGAAACTATAATCATAAAGTTAACTCGGTGAATTTAAAATGATTTATTCATAAATCTGGTAAGTTACTAATTGAGTCCTATGTGCAAAGACTATGTTAGGAATTATGAAAAATAGAATATTTTGGTAGCTATATTTCTGCCATCCAAAAACATACAAGGTGGTAAAGATCTTGTATTAAAATATATGAACAGCATTTAGATTCAAAGTAATAGTGTTTTGGTGAATATTTTACCCAAACAGATGCTAGAACCTAGAGAATCCTTATTGCAATATGATGAAATGGATATGCCTAATGTGGAATAAATTTAATAATTCTTTCTCAAATACCAGCATGAATAAATGTGAACAGTTGACTTTGTGACCACATAAATATGAACGAAAAGAACGAACCCAAAGAAGAGTCTTACATTTTATCCTAGGTTCTGAGAATAAATTTTTTTTTTTTAAAAAAAGCTATTCTCTATTCCCAATCTGACTATGTTAACTAAATTTCTTGTTTCTGTCAAATGGGAGTGGAGAATGGCAAGTAGTTTTAAAATATTCATTTAGTCAACAAATGTTTACTACATGCCGTGCACATGAGGATTCAGCTCCTAAGAAACAGCGCTTGGACACTTCTAGCTCTAAAACGATGAAGACAGGCCTGGTTCCTACCTTCATGCATTTAAGGTGACAATGGGATGTCAGAGAGAAAATCCAGTAGGATTTGAAGATTCATAACAAGAGTTCAGGGAAAATGGTTCAGAAATTTTTGGTGATGTGCGTTTAGAAGCAAGTCATGGTTAAGCCCTGAAAATAAATGTGTCATTGGGAAGAAATAAAAGAGCAAAGACTTAAGGGCTAAAATGTGAGTAAAGCTTTCATTGAGGAAGCAAGAAACAGATGATGAGCCAGTAATGGGAATGGAAGTCATGGGTATGGGGTTTGGAAAAGAGTCAAGGTCATGTGCACAGTCAGTGGCCTGTGTGACCAGAGAGTTTCCAAATAGGAAGAAAGACAGTACTGAAAGGCCCTGAAGAATGAAGTGTGCATGAGAACCTTTATACTTGAGAAGAAGGAAATGAATGTCATCTGTGGACTCGAGGACACAGTGGGTGAAAATGAGACATGAGAAATATGGAAAAATCGTATCTATAGCTTGTTATACAAACCCAACAATGAAAGGAAGGTGGCAACTTTTAACAAGAGGAATATCTACAGGAGGTTTAAAAATAACATGTAGATAAATGTTGAGACCAATTCTTTGTGTGTATAAGTTCTCTGCAGCTATGTCTGGACTACTATGAAAGATTTTTATGTTTTATATTATAAATTTTAAGTTTTGAATGGCTTCTTTGGTGGTACAAAATAGAAAAAAATTGCTGTTTTTTTTATCAAGAATATGTTATGGTTACTTATTTTGTAAATCGTAAAGCATCATTCGAAAGGCAGACTAAAAAATTGTTTTCCCAGAAATTAAGATTAATTTATTCAAACACTGATCTGTATATCTAGTTTATCTTGATGACCAAATTACATTGTCTCAGGAAATTTCTCTTTATCCATTAACTACATAAGTTTGGATATTAAGGATAATATGTGTAAGAGTAAGCATTATTTCTCAATATATTCATGAAAATAAAAGCAAACTTATAGATTATTGATCAGAAATTTAATTTATATACAGTATTAACTCAGAACTGATTCCTTATTTTTCCTCCTTATTCTTTTGGGATTCTTGAAACACAAATATAGATGTAGCTACAAAACAAAAGCTCTGGATAGCTGCCTACTTTCATAGGCACTCTGTTTTTCCTCTTCTGATTTTATCTAAAGAAAGCCTCCTGAGCTACCAGTTCACACCTATACACACACAAAGACACACATACATCTTTTAACAAGGAGGTTGTGCCCCTCAATCTAGGATTACTTGAGTGACCCACAATATTGGAAACAGTCAGTTAAATACTTGGGGGCAGCAAGAGTCAGGTGGAACCCCACTGGGGAGAAGGAGGCAGTTGAACTGATTAGGAAATCGAGAAAATAATTGAAACTGGAGAACTGTAGTCCATTAATCTGGAGGTTCCTTGTATAACCAATAAGCTTTAATATCCAATTTAATGAAAGATGCTGATTTCACTTTCCAGAGCAGAAAATTAATTGGTAGCTATAATTTAAGTTTGGTCTTCTTTCTAATTGAAAGAATGTCTAAAGGGAGGGGGAAAAACATTTTTATTCCACTCATTTTCATATTTAATTCCTTTTTTAAGAAAAGTTTTATTACAAGTATTGACATTTTCATTATTTCAATTGGAATATTTAATTTGTTACACGTTATCTCTAAGTAGGAAAAAAAAAAAACCTTTAAGGACCGTAAACAGTTTAATGAACTTGCAATCTATTCTCTGGGTTTGCAGGTGTGAGGATTAAATTCGTCCAGGAAGAACCTGGCACATAACAATGTTTCAGAAAATGCATTTTGAGACAGATAACATGATCATAGTATATTTTATCTTTTCACTATGTTAGAAATTAATTTTATTGGTAACTCCCCGCAATCTACTATGCTATTTTTTTTTTTTAAGAATTTCATTGGCAGCTGGCCAAGCCTTGATGCTATATTGAATGGCTGATGCTTACACTTGAGACAAGGTTTTTTTACTTTTATCACCTCAGGTCTCTGGTTTGCTTCATTAAAAAGAGTATATAGATATATAGATAAATGTACAAACCACAAAAAGTCTATATGCTAGTGAATATAACAGAAAGATTTTGTAACCTTTTTTATTTTAAAAAAAAATTCTGTTCTTTTTATTACTCCACTGCATAATTCTAAAATCAAGGCAAAATCCCCGAGTGCTCGCACAGAAGTGCCATCAGAATACAGAGGCAGGCCCATAGGAGTGTGGCCTATTTAAAATATCTGAAAATAACTTAAGAGAAGACCCTCCTACTTTTTCCTCTGCCAAAGAGATACCAGCAGCGCAGGAAAGGTTTTAGCTGTTTGATTGTCAATTCTCCCGGTATAAGGCCAGATGATGCTAGAATGGTACGTCTGTTGAAGATGATTGCTTCTGTAAGGCTCAGCCCAGTTCGTCTGCATGAGGGCAGTGTAGGAAGAGCCAGCGTAATTGACTTGCTGAGCCACTCAATTTGAAAAGTCAGTTAATCATCTTTCGTAGAAAGCCAAAGTGTCTTTGCATGTCGTATGCACATGGGTGCGTGTGGGTGCACGTGGGTGCTTTTGAACACTAGCATAGTGTCTCAGCGGTCTGAGAATAGGGTCTGTTCTACACAATTGGAATGACCTCCCTGCTGCACAGTTAATGAATTGTTACATTTTCTATTGCGGGGTGACTCATTGTATCAAAATTAACTGTGCCTTAAACAATATTTTAGTTAATGAAGCTTCTAGTGATAGTTTAGTCATAGTTAATGATGTTTTATTTAATGAGTTAGGCCTTATGAAATGTACAGGATAAATATCATTCTTTAAGTTCACACACTGTTAGCCTAGCATCTTCAGACAACAAAAGGCAAGATGCTTAGTGTAGGGCCTGGCTTAGGGTAGGTGTGTAATGAATGATGTCAGGAGAAAGAATTAATCTAAAAATGGCACATTTTAGAGGCAGTAGAGCATAGTGGTTAAGAGTGTGGGCTTTGAAACACACCCACCTCTGTTTGGATTACGCCTCCACCACTTATTGCCTGTATGACTTTGGGCAAATTACCCACTCTCTGGTTCAGTGTCATCATCTTCAAAATGGGGATAATAGTAGTACTTATCTCATAGATTTGTAACGAGGCTTAAAAAGTTTACATATGTAAAAGTGTCAGAATCATACCTGGTACATAATTAACGTTCAAGCAGTGCTAATTATTATTACTAATAGTATTTAAATGAGTACATACAATGTTCTTTGGCTTCAAAATATTCTTTTAGAATCACAAGTTTTAAAGTAAACTGTAATTATTTTGTTAAAATAATCACTCACATTTACTTAGTGTTTTGTTGGCAGAACTCTTTTCGCATATACATTTTAAAAATTTGATATGCTGTTTTATTCACACCTTATGAGAAGGGCATGTATAAGATTTGAGAATTTTAGAGATGATTAGTTAAGTTACTTTCATGAAAAGGTGACCTATGAGAATCAATTTTGAGTGAGATAAGGCCCATTTGAACCCGCATGGGGTCGGGCAAGGAGTAGAGGCCTCCGTGCTGTGTTTAGCCCAGCCAGGCTGGTGCTGGGGGTCAGGGGGTGCTTCATAAAGGCTCATTGTTTCCCTCTGCCTTGTATGAGGTGTTACCCTCCCATTGCCTGATTAAGACACTGAGACCCAATGATAAATTTAGTTCTTTTTAATGTGTGATGATCCAGAATCGAACCATATGAAGTAGCCCCCCAAACTTTTCATTTTCTTGGTCTAAAAAATCTCTTACAAATTCTTCTGCCCGCTGGTACTGCAGTTCCCATTCAGAATCAGTACGTAGAACCACTCGGAGAATCATGCCCCAGGCCCTGTCTCTACCTACTGTTCTTTGGCCTCAGCCAAACTGGGCTCCAGATCCACTCTATTTTGGGGACATTTCTGCAATGAAACCACCCTGAAGATTCTCACATTAGACAATGACAATGTTATCTTTGAATCGTGATTGAAATAAAAAAGGAATCTTCTTTTATTTAAAATTATAACATACTTGGTATATGTTTTGTTTTGCTCTACTCTCAAAACTATTTAAATTGATGTTGCTGGTTAAAAGTTTTGAGATTCAGATGAGACAACATTTAAACGGTTCCGGAGAAGTCAAAGGATTTAATCCATGAGCAAAAGACATAAATTTTTCTCCACTGTTTTATATGTTTTGATATGAATTTTGCTGCTCTTAGAGTTAGCTCCTGTTAAAAAACTTTTTGAGTGTTTTATGTATGCAGAATGTATGTATCTTCTTAACAGATTATAAGCACCCCACGGGCAGGATTGGTATTTGTAATTATGTTTCACCCTACAACACAGAGCACCATATTTAATATATATCAGCTATTAAATACATGATCAACTTGCTCATCCATAACTCAAACTTCTGTGCCTTTAATAACCCCAAATGTCTCCAAGATTTGCAGCGGCTGAGAACATTCAGATAACTAAATTGCCCACTTTATTCTTTTAGATAGATGGCATCAATTGCTACTGCCTCACCAAAAAATTATGTAGGCCAGGGATAGAGCTTTCCTAATAAATTTTATAACCAGCTCCTGAGAGGCCAGTGAAAGATCATTACCTTCCCAACACTGTTGATCTTCTCTGTGGCTTTTGTAGTGATTCAAACAATGTGACAGTAGCCAACCCCCATGGACGAGCTTAATAGAATTAAAGAAATATGAAGCTACAAATGTACATACTAACACTGCATAAAATCCATGTCTTGCATGTTCAGGAATTCTCTAGTTTCAGGTCTTATAATTTCTCATAATATGTGTGTTTCTCTTCTAAATTAATAACAGTAATTTTGTTAGCTATGGAATATATTAAATAGTTTAAAAAAATTAACTTGAACTCATTACCTAATTATTTCTTAAAAAAAAAGAAAACCACAAAATAACTTCATAATCATTTTCTTATATTGTCTTTGAGGCTTCCAACTTTTCTCAAACATTTACGGCTATGTATTTCACCCTGGGACCATGTAGGGATTCTAAAATTTTTTCTAGTTAATTTCTGTATATCAGCTCCTTAAACAGGTGATGCAGTTACAGTACTTCATCTAATATACCTGTAAATTTTCAATTCCAAATATTTAAAAGCAAAAGTCAACATTGGGATGAAGGAAATGTGCCACAGTATATATTTTAGAACAATAAGTGAAATCAGTTGTTTTCAACTGAGTCCTTTATATGATTTTAATTCTTATGTATTGGCTGACTGAAGAACAGTGTATTGTCTTTAAGGTGAGAATTTTTGTATGAAATAACTAAAGTAAATTGTAAAAATTGCTGAGCAAACCGTATCTAAATCTTGTATTCAAATTAGATTTAATTTCAAAATGCTTTTAAGGACCCCTTGTACTGATTCCCTTGGTGGTCTTTCAAAAGCCAGGTGTCTGGGATTGTCTCCAGCCTGCTCTAAAAGCACCCCAGGCTTTGGATTAATACAAGAGAGCTGCCTTTTATTTAGCAATGCCTATTTACATAATGCCTGTTCATTTAAACTCACTTGGACTGTATGGCCAAGATGAACCCAAACCAGAGTGAGTCAGCAGCCGATGGTCTTGTTTTTTCATTGAATTAATTTTAAAATATCCCTCTCTCCCACTACTAGATTGAAAAAAAGTACTGTAGTGGCATTTCTTAATTCAACTGCTGTATCCTTAAAGGCAATTTAGGAATAACTACTGTATACTTTATAACAATATATATCAGAACAGGAAATTTTTAAAAATCAATACATCTATTATTAAGCATTTAAGTCTTACAAAATATACTATAAGTTATATAACAGAGCAACAGAAGTATTGCAAACCTCAAGGTACTCTCTGCTCCGAAACTGTCATTTCCTTTTCACAGAATACATTTTTACTTAATCCTTTGATTCAACTTTCAAGTTCAAAAAGCATGTGTGTATATGAGTATGTGTGAAATATAAAGTTTTTCAATGTGATCTTTGTCTTCTCAATATTGGTTATTTTTAAAATGCAGCTAGTCAAATTTAATGTTATACGATAAGATGTTTTCTTTAACTTTAAACTTTGACATGACTTTTGAGTATGCTTGTGGCTTAGTGGGAAAAAAAAAAAAAAACCACTAACCTTAGTCATTTTTTTCAGACCTCACATTCAAATCTACTTTTGTGTTCTTCCCTTAGAAGATTAGATAGTATCGGCTTTGTATTATGGGCAGGAATCCACTTTGCTAAATTACAGCTTGTTTTAAGTATTTACTTAAGTATTTGTGGTACTGAAGTCCTAAATAGTTGCAGTTGCATGCACACTAGAAATTTAAATAAAAGCTACTTTCAGGGCAAAAAAAAAGAAAGATCCTTTTCTTAATGTGAACTCTGAATTAGGAAAATGCTGCTTTGGAAAGTTTATTTTCATTCATAAAATTTTAATGCTTTTTGGTTTTTCCTTGGGTTTTACCAAATGACGTGAACTTGAAAATATTGATATTTAGTTACATATATATGGAGAATGATAATCCCACCCATGTGTCTCCATTAGTTGCCTCTGTTTTTCTCTGTTGCCTCTGTTATCTTTTTGAAACACTTCTTTGATATCTTTCTTTAGCATACATTTATACAGTGATTAAATCTTGCCATCTACCTTAATGGCATCTTATGGTGTTATTTATAAAGTAGAGAGAGTATTTTTATACTTCTTTAAATTGGTTAAGTTTCATAAAGTTAGTTTGTATGAATAAATAGCCAGACCTTTTTTACTTCAATTTTATTACGTATACATGCAAAAATATAAATTATTTTTTATTGTTCTTCTTGATAATTATTTTAATTGTCATTTTTTTCAGAAGTATTCTTAGTAGAACTATATTTGTTAAGTAACACTTAATTTTGCTTTCTTTCATTAAAAAGAAACAACGCATTGCTTTTTCCCGCAATAAATCACATCAATTCATTAATTTTTATTTTGTTTTATTTTATTTTACATATATACATATATGTGTATATATATTTGCTTTCTGGCTGTCACCTGACTTCAGAATGAGTTTTTAAAAATTTTAGTAGCAATAACCTAGTTTTTCTTACCTACACAGACACACAAGCCTGCTTTGTGGAACAAATCAAAACCCAGCAACCAAATGAACTAATAAACGCTAAGAATGAAACAACTTTCTTAGGAATTACAATCAGCTATTCTGTATACATAAACTAATCAGGACTGTTTCATTCCTTCCTTTACTATTCCCCTTGAACCTTGAACCTAACAATAAGAAATAATAGAAAACCAAAGCCCTGCTATGGCTCACTAAACTAACACCCTTAAAAAGCATTTGACTGTGACTGGATATGAATGAGAATGTTCTCCAAATCTTCAGCTGAAAGATGAGGCCCTCCTGTGGGAGACTTTAATTGTTTCCCTCTTTTTTCTCCGCGGGAGCCACAGAGCTCAGCTTTTTAACAAAACCAGTATTAGTGAGGAGATCAAAACCAAACCTCTAATATGCTCAGTATTTGACCACCTTTTTATAAAGTTAATCAAACCTGTTAAGAAAAATGTAAAGTGGCAGAATGTAATATTCTGGAAGGAATTCCATAATATAAATTTCCAACAGTTTGACCCTATGGTAGCTGTTTACTTAAAAAAAATAAAAAATAGTTACTTATTTTCAGCAGAGTTAATTGGTCAGTTTGGTTAAGACTTACTTCATTTATGTATCGAACACCTTTGTAAATCCAAGATGACTGTTCATAATATATATATCATTGTGTCAGAGTATTTATCTTCAGCATTGCTTTAATTGTAAAATTGTAGTATAATGCATAATCAACCACCAATCATATTTTATGAAAAATAGATCAGTTGTAAATGTTCCACTGTTTCTGGCTAATGCTCTGTTTGTTTGTAAAATTTGGTTGTTTTTCAGTTTTGGTTTTGAACGAATTTAATAGGTAGCATGTCCTTTGACTTTAAAACAGAAATCATTGAGCTCACGTGCATGTGCTCAGGATGGAAACAGTTTTCTGATAGAAGGAATCCTAACCTACATTTATAAAATCCACTTTCTTCTTTTGGGGAATTATTGCTGATGGAAAATATTGCACAGTTCAATTGGGTGGTCGTGCTGTCCTAGATTAGCAATGAGAAAGAGTAAGAAAACTTGAGACTTGGTTTCAACAAAGGGCAGGAGTTTTTTTGTTTTTTTTTTTAATATGGTATCATTTGAAGGGCAACCCCTTCCTTCAAGAATCTCTTCTATTATTCTGTGATGCCTAACTTATACCAATAAAATTTCATTCCTATTTTGGGTGAATGAACTTTTGAAATGTTAATATCTATTGGTCACTTATTTTTAAGCTTGAGCTTTTAAATACCAAACTTTGTCCTGTATGAAGGGAAGAATAAGTTCAGGGTAATAAAGTACAGAAAACCTGAAGGCATGGATTTCTCTCTCAGTAGAGGATCGAGGAGGTAAGATAAGGGTACTAAATGAAAAATGAATGATTACTAAAAATAAGATGGCCCTAATAGAAGATTTTGTTGTGGGAAGACCTTGGAGTGGTTCAGGTACAGGTACAGTGTAGTTCTACACTGGAAGAATGATTTATAAGATTATATGCATCTCTTGTTGATCTAATTATTTCAAGTTGCAAAGTGTGAGCTTGCCTACTAAAGCAGTGATGTTTAAGGCCATAACTTTGAACCTAGACCCCCTGGATTCTCTGCTAAGCTCTACTAGTTAACATTTTTTGTTCTTAGGCAAGTAACTTCTATGAGCCTCAGTTTCCACCCCTGTAAAATGCCTGCCTCCTAAGATTGTTGGAAGGATGAAGGAAGATTATATTTGTAAAAAGAACCTACAAGACATGTTGTTAGTTGTTAATATTTTAAATATTGCTGATTTTTATAATTATCCAAACATTGCAAACAACCATGCAGTATAATTTAAACTTGGCATACCAATAATCTGTTATGATTAGCTAAGGAAGACTCAGGACAAACCCTTTCTGGAATGTGGAATTTGAATTAAATACTTGGTTGGTTAATTTTTGCAAAACATAGAAAAATAAGATAAAATGGGCAAAAAGAATATGTTTACAGGACAAAATCTTTATTCTGATTAGGAGAAATATCTATCAATTTGATGAGAATATTAGAGGAAACTTGATGAACAGTTATATTAACAACTGAAAAATTACAGAGTTGCAGAAAATTAAGGGTGAAATTAGGTTTTTAAAGATTAGAACTGCATTTTAGAAGAAACTAGAATTTCCTGAGAAATATCGAAGGCTACCTTAATCAACACAAAACCCACCTAGAAGATGCCGCCCTGTTTTGAACCAGTTATTAAAGGATTCCATGTTTTTATGCTCAAAGAGGCGGGAGGGAGATAGAGGGCCTTGTCCATATTTCTTGCTTGAGGAAAGGACCTTGATTATGATTCATTCATATGCAGTTGCGGGACCAAGGACTACTTTGGTGGAAATAATTTCTAGTCCCAAGAACTCAAAGGAAGTCTCCTAGAATGATAAGGAATGAATTGGGGAAGGATAATTTCCTTTCCTTCTTTTCTAGTTATTTCAGCTAAAGTTTAACATACTGAGAGACCAGATAACATATGTCCATTTTTTATCAGCATTTTCATTTTTACCATGTTCTGAACCATGTGCATATTTACAGAACTGTCCCAAGTAGAAGCATGCCAAAATTGCGAGAGTTATTTCTGAAAAAGCAGCTAACCTTATCTGATCGTATTAAATTAATACCACATAGATTTATTTTACATATTTCTTTTTTATTTTTTTATAGTGTTCTAGCTTATTTGGTCTTTTACATTCTAATCTTTAGTGGGGAATAAATAGCAAACATAAGAGTATCCTCAAATGTCTGAGTTTAGTAAAGTTAAAATATATTCTATATGAAAACTACAAATGGTGTTTGCTGTGTTTATATAAAAAAACCAATAGTTATATGTTTTCATCTTGATAAAGAAAGTGGTAGTTCTGTCTGTTTTATTATTCCAAAAGAAATGTTTTATAAATTTTGTAAAATGCTGACCAGCAGTTTGACTCCTCAACTTCAAAAAGTTCAATACTATAAAAGCTGGTTTGAAATTACAGCAAGAGTGCTTTAGGTTAGACAAGCAGAATATTTTTGTACAACAAAGATTTTTAAGCAGGCTGTACTAGAAGGTTATTACAAGTTCATTCCCAGTAGACCTCTAGGTTTCTAAGACTGAAATTTCTGGAATAGAAGTTAATCAAATCCTTTTATTGAGTACGCAAATTACTCTACTGGACCTCTGGGGAGTTACATGGATGTATCTTTCTTTAAAGAGTTTACAGTTTGTTGTAGGAACAAGATAAAATCATATGAAAGCACCAACAATCTCTAAAAATTGTCATTGCATCACAGACATAAGCACTTAATAAAATATACTTGATGATAGCAAAAATATAATTATAATTATAAAGGGCTGCATGAGATGCATGGTTGAATACTATTTTTGGAAAAAGAGTGGATTTCTTATTACTGTAATGCAAATTTTTAGTGTCTGAAAAATTAGTGTGTTTTAAAATTTAACCAAATCTTTTGAAGATAAACATAGCCAGCCTATTTCAATTATTTGTTATATATAACCCAGTATTTTTGTCTTATTTTGGAGGAGGTAGAGATAGAACCACCTAGCTAATCCTCACAGAGAAGAAATTATGTGGTCTTGATGAGTAGAATGAGTAGTCCCTTTTCTTTCTTGAGCTAAAATTATTTTGTTCTAATCATGTGAAAAACATCTATTCAGATTTTTGGAAAGAGGACAGAAGCTGTCAAAGAAAGGATGGCAAATATGGCTTGGGGTATCTTCCATCAGTCTTAAAATCATCTCATTTGCTTCCTTTTATCTATGTAGTCATCCAAGCAATGTAACCTATTTTCTCAGTTCCATTAACTTTAGTGCCATCTCCGGCTTCTGATCAGCAATTGAACAAAGTTTTTAGTTGATGGCACCATAGCATAAACAGAGCGTTCTTTTCAAACACTTATCACTGTTTGAACAGAAACTGTTTTACATATTCTTTACAATGATCTGTTATTTAGACTGGATTGGGAATCTGATCAAAGGCAGTGTGAGTCACACTGAATCTTTGGCTTTTCTGAATTTAAGGTCAGCATTTGAGTGAAGAACTCAAAAAGAAAAAAAAAAATTCATTCTTACCTAAACAACAAAGGCCTTGTAGCCATTGCTATCTTGTTAGTCTTTTCTGAGTAGTCTCACCAGACAGAGCTCGTCAGTTAGAATTCCATCATTACTCTTTCTAACAGCCCTTCAAGCCTTGTGCTCTTCAAAGTAGCACAGAGCATTGTATGCAGTTGGTCCCACCACTCAGAGCAAGAAGCTGAAACAAAATGATGCCAACTGACTTAAAGGCAATTTCCTTCCCTCTGTGGAAATTTCTGCTGCTTATATTGAATCGATTCACTGAGTGAAACTTGACCTCTTGTTATAGTGCATACACTTTGCAATGTGCTCAAGTAATTCAAAATGAAATACTAGTTGTATATAGAAAATAGAAAAACCTGACGATAGGATGTCCAGCTTGTTTTGAAAATGAAAATGCCTTTAAAATCTGCTTTTCTGTTAAGAAAGCTACATTTGCCAAAACATTAGATTTTTCCGCTCATTGTGAGATAATTAAAGTGATAGATTCTAGCCTAAACTATTGTAAGCATAGTTTGGCTTCCTTTATATGTGTGGAAGCTGAAATGGGAAAATTACACAATTAATTAAAAGAAAAATTCTCTTTGCTAAATGGTGTTTTTGACCTCAAGTATGAAAATGATTGTTTCATGTTTTCAATTTCCTATGTGTATGTGCACACCCATGTGTGTGCATAGACAGTCCATAGGAGGTGAAACATACTCACATTAACTTTTTGTCAACAATGGTTAAAATGTAGGGAAAGTTAGCAGGTTTAAGAGTACAAGAGATAAAAATATTTGGATGAAATTGATATATAGTCATTTAAAACATATACTTTGTTTAAATTCTTCCTTTTACAAAATTTACCTGTTTTAGGACAGTAACTTTTCATTATGTATTGATCAAGGCCATCGAATTCCTACTGAAGGAAAATGGGTTTATGTTTTTAATAATGGAGGATTACTTGCTTGTTTTTAATAACTGAAGATTACTTACTTCACTGGAACTTCTTACATTTATAACATATTATGTACCGAGATGTGATGCTAAACCATGTATACATGCATAGAATGAATACATTCCAACACAGCCAATTTATTGACTTCTTGATCAATACTGATCACTACATTTGTCTTAAGAGTGCCAACTCGTGTCAGTGAGATAGATGGTTTTTAAAAAGTCCTGTTTATATTAGCTTAGATACCTTGGGTAAGAAATACACTAATGTATCTCATAAATATTATGTATATTTATATAAAATTCTACTTTATTGAATAATTTGTGTTAGGCATCTCATTTCTCCAGATTTTCTCAAATTCAGGCAGTTGGTGTGCGGGTGGAGGTAGGAGGTTTTGGCAGAGATAGCACTGCTTCTTCAGGTCTTTAATAAATGCAATTAGTTGAATTTTATGCCTTGCCTTTTTTTTTTTTAATAAAGAAGCAATTGTAGTGTAAAAAGAGCAGTTGTTTGACTATATTATTTAATTAAACAGACTTTCCTTCCTTATTCTTTAAAAAGAAAAGCAGTTACTCAAAGCATAAAAAGAAAAAAGAGATTAAAAATAATGGTCTGTAAACTTTGCAAAGTACATAAGAAAACCTCATTAATTCTGGATATTTAAAGTATAAACAAATCTAAAATAAATATGAGAAAATACAAGAACAGAAATCTTTTGAAGAAAAACAACATTCTAAATTCATTCTAGTTCTTTTTAAAAACACATTTAGCAAATAATTATAAACAAAAGCAAGATGATTATCAGAACTCATGTAGTCAGTAAATTTATTAATAACAGATGCTTTCATATACCACGAAGTTCGTGAAGCTGTTAATATCTTTAAAAGATTATATTGCTTTGGGTATAAGCACTGTCCTCTTTGAGTAAAAGGAGATTTGAATTTTTGTAAAGGATAATAAACGTTCATCAACTCTCCTCAAATGAGGACTGACACCCAAATGGCAAAGCCCACTTCTTAGAAACCTTTGCATTTCTCTCCCACCCTCTGTTTTTGAAGGGTAGAACTCAGAAATGGGCTTGCTCATTTTATGAAGGCACTGCTATGATAGCAGAAGCCATAAAAGGAAAGAATTCTTTGGTTGAACAGAAATTAATTAGGAAAAAATGAGGAAGAAAAGAAAAGCTCTTAAGTCAGTGGCTTAAAAAAATGTTCTAACAGCTGTAATATGAGAGAGCATACTAACACATTTTTTAATATAATTATATGAAAAAGACATTTTTATATTTCCCTCTTCTAGCATAAAAAGAGTTTTTTGTCAAGCAGTTACAATTTATTCCTTATGGAAACTGCTGTATTATTGTCTGATGGCCATTTTAGATCCATAAAACGAAATGGATTAAAGAAAATTAAACAGTATTTTTAAGTGTCTACAGCTTGTGGCACGTTAACAACAATCTATGTGAAACAGTACCAAAAATTAAGCTTAGGTTTCCAAGACTTTGTTGTACTGTAATACAATACTTAAATGTTTAGCCCTGAAAGTTTGTTTTGAAATGGAATTTTGAAGGTCTCCATAATTTGGGGAGGTAAAATGAGATACAGCTAAGTACAAACATTATATATAACATATGTCATATATTCTATCTGATATATATTTTTTATTCTGCCTCAATTTATTGTAAGTATTTTAAAACTTTGATAAGTAAAATGAGTGTTTTTGAGAGTCAGAAAAATTATATTCTTACCCAGAACTTGTCACTAATTGTGTGGTGTTAGGTAAGTCAAACTCACTTGGCCTCACTTCCATGTCTGTAGATGAGGTGACTGGATGCTGTTTCTGAAATCTCAGAATTTCTCAAGATTCTTATCACTATGGTATCCAGTGTCATCTTCTGACATTAAATTAAACACCCAGAAATGGCTCCATATCTCTCAGGACACTTAATGCCCTGATGAAACCTTGTGCATGTCCACCAGAAGTGTCTAATCTACTGCAGGTGAATCTCATGTTGCAAAGAATGATTGAAGTAGATATTTTGGCGTGGTTTGAGTATGACTTTATGAGCTGTTGTACTCTGTTGCATATTATTAAATGAGTGAGTAAAAGTGACAAGAAATGAAGGATAATGATTTGACAGTATCAAATGGTCAGGGTGTCAAAATGCTAAGTAATTGCAAAGAGGGAAGGATGATACAGTCCAACATGAGTCCTCTAATAATTAGAGCTCCTTGGGGCAAGGCCAGCAGTCTTCTCCAAAGCGTCTGGCCCTGCTGGGTGCTGTAGATGTGCAATGAATATTTACTGGCCAGCTCATGTCCACTTTGCCTGTCACGTGTCTCTGTATGCCAAGTTAATCTTAACCAAATTGCTTATAATTCAACAATTTTTTGAAAATCTGTATACTATAATTAAGAGACAATTATGCTAAATATTTTAATATTTTGAGTTCTAACCAAATATTGCAGCTTTTAAAAGTTGTAAGATTTTGAGTGAATGAAAGTAAATAAGTAAATGGAAAGGTCTGCAATATTAAAAAATCAAAATATTAAAATTAATGTAATTCTGTTGTTTGCATTTTACAGTCACCAAAATTTATTATGAGATATCATTGTTGTTATCTTGTTTTTAACTTGATAATGTATACCAGGTGACTTTGATGTGTGATTCCTGCTGGCCTTCCTTCTCCTAGGGTCGGAAGAGTGTGTAACTCTAGCTTGGTGAGATTTTCTGGGTTAAGTGGGTGTGACTTACTCAAACGTCACTAGTACTTCAATGCTTTACACTTTTGTTTCATACAAAAAAATATCCTATGAAGGACAGACTCCGTAATAAGTGGGAGATTTCAGCTCTATATACTACACTCATACTACGGCAGCACAACCAGAAACACCAAAGTTTATACTTTTGTAGATGGATGCACTTAAGAAAGTCAAAAGCTGAGGGAAAAGACCCACTGGGAAAGCAGACAGGGAGACTGTGCATGTGACCTTGAGATGAGAAGGCTGATGTGTGAGACGCAAAGTCCTACGCTCATTTCTGAGGCTTTTCTAGGCATATGTCTGGGTGAGTATGGTTTCAGACCGCCCCCACACATCTCAAAAGTTGGTGGTCTGGAAGACTTCCAAAAGGGTGTAGACTGCAGTTTTTGAAGAAGCACAATTAGTCATGCCCATAAATCAGTAAGCACGTGTGTGTGTGTGTGTGTGTGTGTGGCCAGCCTGCGTGAGTGTGCTCATACAGCCTACCCACGGTGGCCTCGCTGAGAATTGAGTGGTGCTAAAGTTCTCTCTATCCAGAATTATGGCACCTACTTAGAGCCAAATTTATGACTGAGCAAGGCAGACGTCTACATCTTTGCAAGTACGGCTTTGTCGGTTTTGCTCTTAGGATGGCTGGTTGTTTTGTTTTTAGAATTTTAATTTTCTTAGAAACCATTTTGTTGTTTCCTGTAGAAAATCACTAAAATGACTAATGAGAAGGGGAGATTAATGAGTATTGTATTTTGAGCTCTGTGTCACATTTTCTCATTTCCTGTAAACACATTAACACATACCTATACATTTATTAATAAATTTTAGTTTTTTTGTGAATTTAAAGAAAAGGAAACATTATTTCCTCATTTTGGTCTTTAACTTTTTCCCCCTAACCTGAAATTCTACATGACTTAGAAGGGACTCAACAAAGACTTCCTAAACTAATTTGCTCTGACAGTACAGACATTCTTAAGGATTTCTGGTGTGGCACTGACATATAAATAGCTCACATGACTACAGAAAATAGTGTTAAAAATCAGCACACTAGTATTTGAAATAAATAAGCACTGTTCCTTATGTGCACCTCACTTCTGAAACCTTGCTGTTACACCTGGACACAAGTAACACTTCTGGCCCCTCATTCAGCGGGGTTAAAATTGGACATCCTTTAAGGATTTCGTTTCATGTGGTTCATAATAGCAGAGTGCTGCAACAAGGTTTATGGGGCAACGAAAGCCAATAATCCATTTATAACAATACTCTGATGAAAATTAACAGACCAGTGGATATTTGAGAACTGAATTTACCTGGAAGGGTCAAGTTTATATGTCTGGATTGTTTCCAAGCTCTTTTGTTTTGTGTTTTGCTCTTATTCTGTGTCTTACTAAATATAATTTTTCATTGAAAAAAATTAAGGATGATTTATCATCATTCACATTTTGCCCATCCAAAGAAACACATTGAAAATGGACATAAGGGATATTTGAAAATCCCAAATTTTCATGGCATAGTGAAGAAAAAATTTCTTTTAATGTCCCTTAAACTTCAATATTTTATTTTACTTCGTTTGCCTGACATTGGCCTGGGTCCAAAAGGAAATATAAAACTACTTCACCTGTTTATTGAGTACCTACTTTGTGCCAGGCCCTATTCTAAAATCCACAAATAGTCTACCCAACCATTTTACCTCTGTGTTACAAAAGTCAAGTTGATTTTTATTCTGAGCAGTCGAAGAATGATTTTAGAAATAAATGTAGGGTTTGAAATTATTTTATGAAAATTTTCATTTCGTGATTAGAGAATTATTAAACTTGGATGATAACGATTTCAGCTTTACTGGAATTTCATTTGTATTAATAAGAGCTTGAAATTTTTGACATTCATTTACATAAAGATTGAGTCCAAACTTTTCAGGGTAGCATTGAAAGTCTTTTTGAATATGAATCCATTCTTATTCCTTGTCTACTACCAGCTCATCCCTTGAGCTACCCTGAGGTTCTCCTTGACCCCTGGGAATGTGTGTTTCCCACTTTTTTGCCTTTTCTCAGGCTCTCTCCCCTGCTTACAATATCCCTTTTTGCCATTTCCAGCCAAGCGCACCCGTGATTACTAGACAATCTCAGATGCTGCCTCCCTTAAAGTGTCATGACAGATCATCAACCCATTGGAAATTCTCCTTCCCTCCCTTTACAAAGCACATATTATATCTCAGTTAGTAAACTTAGTGCAGTTAATTTTGTCTAGAATTTTTTTTTTTAATCCTGCCAGGATGGTTAGAACCTAGATGTTAGGAGCAGTACCTGCTAGTTTACCATTATGTCATATATACCAATAAATGCTTCACAATTTCTGTTGAAATCAACATAGATTTCCAGCCTTCCACACTGAATTTCACCCTGAATACTCTTACCACGGGACAGGGCCTCTGCTGTAAGCCAGAGATCCCAAACTCTTTTTGTATTGAGATTTCATTTCAGTGTTGGAATAATTGAGTTGTCTTCAACTAAATTGAAACTGTGCTTTAGATTAGAGACTATATCTAATCTACTTTTGCATCACCGATTAGTTACAATTTTAATTTTATGATTGTATGAACCAAGACATCATTCTGGTTATTTATCATATAATTATTATTTTAGAGCAGGATTCAGCAAATCATGACCCACAGGTCAAATCAGGCCCACCACCTGTTTTTGTAGGGCCTGCACACTAAGAATGATTTTTACACTTTTAAGTAGATGAAAAGAAATTACAAGAAAAATATTTCATGACATGAGAAAATTATATGGAATTAAAATTTGTGTCCATAAATAGTTTTATTGGAGCACAGCCACGCCCATTTGTTGTGGCTGTTTTTGTGCCTCCATGGCAGAATGGAATAGTTGACGACAGAGCCCGTGTAACCCACAAAGCATAATCACTATCTGGCTCTTTACATAAACAGTTTTTGACCCAATTTCATTAGATTGTAGACTCTTTGAAGACAAGGACCATCTTTGTAACTCCCACTGCCCTTTTAAATAATGGCTCTTCGGCACTTCTTTAGGTATTTATTTGTTGATTGGTTTGTTGATGCATTTGCTGGAAGTCGGGTTTGAGCACTGTGGAATATCAGAGAGGGCTGTTTACTTCAGTGAGATTTGTGCCTTTCATTACTAACCAGCATACAGTGAAAGTCAACAGGGACTCAAATAATTTTTGGCCTGCAACGTGTTGATTATTATTTGGATACTTTGGCTAGATTTCTGATATGTCATTCTTTCATGTTTTACAGAAAACACTAATTCTCACTTTGCAGTGTGGTTTCCATTTATTCCCAAGGCTGTTTATGCATTAGTTTTGATTAATGGAATGTTTTCTCCTTTCCCAAGATAAGTGTGGGGGATGCGGCCTATCTAAATTGCATCTGGTGTGTGTATAAGGGCTGAACAACTGCTTTGTGAGTTAAGCACAGTTAAGTCCATGGATTTGGGTAAAAAATAAGTAAATAAATAAAAAGGCACTGGGTCTTTCTTCTGTATGCCAGCCACAAAGCTTTCCTAAACTTCTCTCTGCTGTTAGAAAAATAAAGACTGGATGAGAATTCCTGTGAAATCTTGTTCTATTTAGGCATATGTGCTGCACCAGGAATTACTCATGTAATCCTCCTATCATTATTGTATTTCCTTTGCTTGCTGAACTTCAGCAATAAGGTTTCCAGTATTTCTTTCATCATGACATTAAGGTAAGCATCGTCTGTTCCCACAAGTGTAGTATTTGGCATTAAGTGTACCATCACAGGTTTGGAATTTAAGGAACCTTAGGAGGATACTGTTTTAGAAAAGTGTGTTCCATTGATAAACAAGGTTCTGAAAAATGAATGGGGAGAATATGTCAGGAGTGTAAAAATGTGTGTAACATTCATTAAAGTGTTTGTTAAATAATGTATTCAGACTGATTATGTTTCCCAGCCTCTCCTTTGCCCATTATATATTCTAGTAAATTAAAGCTCGGAAACCTTTGTCAGAGTTAGAATACTCAAACTGACATCTAATTCCCCCAGACAATAGGTACAAGTCTGTGAGCCCCTCTAATTCTTTCCAGTCTTTACATTTATTGGTTCTTTTGTAGACCTGTTTCATTCAATCTATTACAAACAGCACTGGTTAAAAGTGTGAAGTTTACCACATTTGACCGGAGGCACATTAAAAAACAATAGCGTGCTGGCACACATTCCTCGCATCCCAGGGGTGTAGCTCTTAATCTGAGCAGCATTTTCATCTATAATTACTACATTAGATTTGAAGTGCTGGCTTGATTAAAAAGATTGACATGTTTATTTTTTGGCTGACCTATTTGGATAGATGTGGATTTGATTCATCTATTCTGTGTGACCCTGTGTTACAAATATGTTATTCGTTGAGCAAGAATCAGGTTTTATTCTGGAGTCACCATTTTATCAGAGATTTGAAATCCTTTTATGATAGTTATACAAGAAATTGTGTGTTCATGGATTCTCACGTACCTACGTATAAATAGATGTATATTTCAGAATGCTTTTTAGAGTTAGGTATTATGGAGATTGTTACTGAAACATTTATAAATACTGCATCAAATGGCCTCCACGACTTGATGGCCTGCGTTAAGCTTTCACCGGAATTAACACAGTATACTTTTTATTGTACACCATTCCTCAGGATTATGCCTTTTTCTACACATCTGATGTTGTAAAACATACTGTGTAAATAATTGATAATAAACAAACAAATTCTACTTTTGCCCTGGTGTACTTCACCAGTTTCAAGACTTTGAAGTTCCTTAAATAATTTATGGCACTTATTAGTACAGGCAAATCAAACGGTATCCTTGATCCGAGCTGCTTTTTGTCCTCGTTGTTTCTGAGCAGAATTGTTAAGTGATCCTTCTGATTGGTAACTAAACTGAACGCCGCTGAAAATCACCGTGGCACTCATGCTGATGTACAACCATGCAGCGACATTGCCAAACCATCAGTACTTACATTAATGGAATTTGTAGAGCTACCAGAATATATTCTGAAACTGGGACTTGGTAGATTTTTTGAGAAAGAGAAAAATGTTCTTTTCACCCCCAACGCTTTTAGTTTACCTATAGCTTCTTCCACGATGCTTGTTCAGATGAGGATTTTGACTCAATATGCATTCCTTGGCAAAGATACAAGCATGCTGAAAAACATGAACCAAAATATCAAAAGACAGATTATATGATCTTTTTTTAACTCATAAAAGCTTAGGCAGCATGCCAGCCAGCCAGACTAAATACTCTGCAATGGTACAATAGTCTTTCTTGGGTGTGGAAAATGTAACCATGTGATGGTGAGAAGTGAAGTTTCAGAAGTTATGAAAGATTTATGACAAACATTTTTTTCTCCTCATGGTCTTCTGTGTTATTTATAATTACATGAATCTTAACCAAAGGTTTCATTGATTTCATAATGCATTCAAATAAAGATTTTAGCTCCTGAGTGACCTTTAAAGGTTACACTGGTTATGCATGTTTTTTTTTTTTTTCCTAAAAGTTTTTTGTTGTGATGGAATTTATTTTCTACCGTGGAAGTATTCAGACATAATAGTTAGGGTCACTTCAGACTGTAATTATAACTGCAAGGCAGATGAAATAAAATAAGTGACCAATGCAATCACACACACACACACACACACACACACACACACTTATGTATTCAGAAGGCCTTCCTTATAATAGTTTTATTCAAACAAGCCATGTAGAAGAAATTTTGTCCCTTTTTGATGGGATCATTCTAAGATGAGAAACCTATAATGGATCCCTTTTATGGCATTTGCCATCTCTTAGAGGGATTTGATTTGCAAAGAAAGCCCCGTGGAAAGTCCACACTACCACATATGTCTAGGGCAGGCTGTGGCTGCTGGTGTCAGCCGGTCCCTCTGGTCCTTTGAAGTGAATGAGGGAGAATATTTTAAAGTGCAATTCCACACTAAAGCGTGGCTTTTAAAAAGATATTTCAAGAAAAAACCTTGAAATAACAATATACATACAGCCTCACTACACTCTGAATATTAATTACTAATCATAACCCTAAATTAATTTGTCAATATGCTGTGTAAAGACATTTAAAAAGAAATTCAAATCCCAAAAATAAAAGATTTGCATATGTTATAAACGTTAACTCACTTAACTTCAAACACTATTACTATTTATGAAGGAAATCATGGCCCTCCATTATATTCTCAGGGAAAAAAAAAAAAAAAAAAACCTCTCTAACCTTGAAAATCTACCCGAGGCCCTGGCTAGACCTCAACTCCTGCAAGCAGCTTGTAGCTTTGAAATCAATAACCCTTCTGGCAACTTCTTTTCAGGGCCAAGATTAACTGCCCTAGAAAGAGAACTTATCTTGGATTGAGCTTCAGAAAAGAGCTAACAGTTCTCTTTGGGCTCTCTTTCCCTAGCGTCTTGCTGCTTGGAGTCTCCTAAGAATTCTCTCTGCAAGACACCACTGGAAGACAGTTCTTTCACTCCCATGCCATCCCCTCTGAGGAGTGAATCTGCTTGGGCTGAGGTAGGCAGCACACCCCTCTTTCCCCACAGCTCTTCCCCTTGGGATCAGAGCCAATGGAAAAGCTTTTTGGCTAGAGTTGCTAAAGATCATCTATTCACTTGATGTAACGTTCAGGTGGCTCGGGAAGAACTGTAGCATGTCCAGGTTCAGGACAAATTGAAAGTGTAGCATTCAGAAAATCAGTGTGGGATCACTAGTTCAGAAGGTTAGTAACTCACCATTGCCAGACCTCATCGGAAAGGCAGGAAATAAGCCCACTAGGAAGGACAAGCCTCTTGTTGAGGGCCAACGTGAGCAAGTTCTGGGGTGGCAGGGGGTAATCCTGGTCCCTGACACTGGGATCTTGGCCTTCTCCGTCTCTGTTTTCACTGTCATTGTACTCTCTGGTTGGGAAGCATCATCTGGACTTGAGTGCTCAGGTGTAATGAAGTGACTAGGACCCATCATGCAAAATAAATAGAAAACCTGTGCCCGATGTGGTAGACTTCTAGCAGTTCCTTTTGCCTACTTCAAGAAAAGTTGCGATCAGTAAGGACATTTTTTTCTTTTTCTTTTTTGTATCATTTCCCACACATTTGAAAGGAGCATACCATGACATTTTTAAGACAGTCATTCCCTGTTAGTTTCACATCTCTACACCAAAGCCAAAAACCTATAGAACATCGCTCCCTTCCAACTAAACATACTTGTCCTGGGCCTGTGCATTTCCTCTGCTGTCCTCATGAAATGCTACACATCAGTCCTGGTCATTTTTCAAGTGCAAAGCAACTGAAGACCTGACTCCTTGAAGACATTCTTTCTAACTGTCTCTACCTTCCCTCACTTTTTCTCCATCCTCAGAACTGCTTTTTCCGTTAATGTTAGCATGTCACAATTTAACAATTTGAACTCCTTCTAGCAGTTTTCTGGTTCTACGTACTACTACTTTTGTGTGTGTGTGAATGTACTTTTTTTGTGTGACTCTATTTCCTATACAGATAATCAGCTCTATTTTTATTATTTTTGTTTTCTACAAGATTTTTAAGAGCTACACTGTAGTAGGCGTTCCATGTTTAACATTTGTTACCTTGATTTTTCTAAGTAAATTGCTCACTTCTGAAATCAAGGCTTGGGGTTAATACTCTTACTGTTCAGTATTTTCTATAGCAGTGGGTTGAAAACTATGCCATCATGACCCTCCCTAGCTATGTAGGGCTCTGGAATAGGGAACAGCCAGTTGTGTTCTGGAGGCTGCACTCCCTGTACAACAAAAGAAGTTCTGCTTTTTTTTTTCGCCTATGAGTTCATTTTGCCGCAAAAGAATATTATTCAGAGGACAAAAAAAAAAGTTTCCAAACCACTGCTTTAATTACTTAATAAATACTCAATAAATAATTATCCCACCCTGGTATTGCATGGGGAAATAATAAGTTGCAACTTAATAATACAAAAAGAAAAAAAATGTGTAAAGGGCCCTATACGGTACTGTGGTAGGAGCAAGTATCTTTTGCATATAAATAGTTTAAATAGTGACAATAACTTTAGTTTAATTATTTAACCTAACAGATTTAGAGCAGCTACCTAGTTGTACATAATCTGGAGTGCCCTTTCAGGAGGCGTGCACAGCTTTTGAGAAGTGCAGTGCTGGTTTGTGAACCCTGTTCTCCTGGTCATCCTGGAGATAGGAATCAGTGGGCAGGACCGGAGTAGGCACCGGACCCCAGGATGTTCAGCCCACCCACAATACCTCCCTGAGCACTCCGCAGATTACGGTCATTTGCATAACTCCCTCCCCAGAAGAATTCCTGTAGCAATGGTTGGCTTAGTTTATCAGTCATTTACACCTTAGTCTGTAGTGTATTGCTTTAATCAGGTAATCAGATTACTCTCACTGAGGGAGGAGGCCCTTTGGGGTTAAGGTGAGGAGCTACGTGAACTCAAGGCACTGAGACAGAGGCATGCCTCCCTGGGGCGTCCGAGCAAGACAGGCCAGTCGTGTGGGCACTGGATTGACCTTAGGATCCAGCCAGCCCTTTCAGGTATGGGTGTAAACTGTGAAGGCTTGTTGCTGATAGTCTGCTACTTTGTTGAGAAGAGGAAGGAAAAATATCACAAAACTAAAATGACGTATGACCCTGGGCTGTGGCAAGCAAAGTCAATGGCAGTGGGAATGGGTACAAGCAACTGATAAGCAGTGTCAGGCCATGCAGGGTTGGGGGAGGGAGGGATGTCTTCAGTTTCTGGGTCAGGCCTGAGCTGCAAAGAGTTGGAAGACCCAGTGATGAAGGACAGAGCAGGGGGAAGAAAGAAATAGTGACAAAAATACCATTTGGGAGGGGTGTAAAACCATGGTCTGATGTATTGTAAAGGTATAAATGGAAATGAGGAAGAAGCCAGATGAAAGAGAAGATTGGGATTTCTTCCCATAGGAAGAAGCCAAAGTCAAATCATAAGCACAAAAAGTTCTTAACCTGTGAAGATGATGGGCCCTTACCTACTTCTGCTTGTGTCTCATAAGTGTGTATTAGTAAGATCTGAACAAAAGATGTAAGTATAGTTTAGACAGGGTTGGGACATAGCTAAGACAGTGAGCTGGTAGAAACATTGCCATAAACCTAGGAAGCACCAGTGCGGTGAATGACGGTGGTTGATCGGGACTATACATGAAGAAACATTGTACATGTCATTATTCAACATCTTAGAAGCAAAAACCATTGGTGGTTAGTGAGGAGAATTAAACTTGCATAGACAAAATTTAAATGAGTTGAAAATGGACTACTGGGAAAGTGTGTATTTCTGCTTGTGTTATTGGAAGAAATAATAGGTCAGCATTCAGGTTCACTACAGCTGCGAAAATTCAGGTACAAATCCTAAGTTACTGGATGTATAGTATTATATATATGTAAACATAGATGATTTTCATGGAACATTGGTGCATATTTTAAGATATACTTTCTTTGGGTTTTACTAGGATATAATTAGTTATTCAGTTTATGAAAAAATTATGTTAGACAATAGTTTCAAAGGAAGAGCTACCAAAGGTCTAGAAATGATGTGTATGGGCCAAAACAACATAGGAAAATATCAACATTTCTTGCATAACCATAGAAAAAGGATCAGTTCGAATGGGCCATTTTTTTTTTTTGCTAGAAATAATAGTACTGAAATAGAAACTTTAAGTATTAGAAGTAATATTATTGAACCCAATTCATCTTTAAAACTTATTTCACTAACTCAGAATCAAATGCTGAGAATAAAGGGTTTAAAGTAAAAGAAAATATATCCAATTCACACTTCAGGAAAATGAAAATACTACAGACCAAGAGAACATTCTTATTGAGCTTTTTTTTTCAATGCTCTCAATTTAACCAGCTGGAATTATTTTTAAAGTACATCCAATTCAACCTTTTAAAATGACAGATTTGCCTTTTAATGGGGAATATGTATTTCATCATAAAGATGGAGCACAGTGTCCTTGGCTAAGTTATTCTCTACAGAAGGATGCTCTTTTTTTGTACTCTGTGCTTAGCCTATAAGGAAGAACACAGATTATAGAAAATTAGCTCCTGGCATGGAAGATTAGAAGCATACAAGCAGACTGATAGAGAACAATTAAAAATGCAAACTGTTCCTTCCAGTTTCCCGAATTTGTATAGTGATGTCAATTGCTATGTAACGAGCAGTCCCTACGGACAGAACCAGCCAAGGACACGAACAACTTTAGAAACTAGAGTTCCTTTTACAGTTAAAGAAGAGACAGCCACAACTTTAAATAACCAAATAGTACATTAGTCCAGGTAAATCACAAGCTCTCTCATTTGGAGACTTTTTGGAACCTTTTAAATCTGTATTCATTTTCACTTTCTGTGGGCGGTGGGCGAGTAAAACGCAACTCCAGTTTCCAAGGAAAAACGAACAGTTAACTGATAACAATGGAGCTGAATTAAGCTATCTCAGTGTTTATGTTGCTAACACTGACACATTTTCAATTAAGATTGACGTTACTGAGACATAGGCCTGACTGATGCTGTTTGACGGAACAGGATCCGAGAGAGCAGGGTAAACATTCCAGGGCTGTGTGGGAGGGAGAGGCCGAGGTCAACCAGAGATGCTTATTCAAAAGAGGACGTTGGAGTAGGGGTTGAGTGTTCAGGAGCTGAAGCGTGGGGCCCAGCGGGGACCAAAGGAAGGACCCAAGGACTTAGGGGGGTGCAGCAGCTGGCCATCGGGAGCAGAAGGAGGGTCTAAAATCATTACAGGGGCAGGGGTTGGGAGTCTGGAAAGGAGAGAGCTCCTAGAAGCATTCCCTAGGTGAGAAACAAGGACATAGCAATGCATCTCATCACAGGGCTCTTTAAATCCGATAGATTTCAGAACTCTCAGAGTGCCTCTGAAGAACAAAACAAAGAAATTAGGTTTGTCAATGTTAGGTATACTGTCTTATTAATTTAAGTACTAAAATTTTGTGAAAGTGCTCAAGGGTCTTTTAGGAAATAGAAAAATAACTTTGCATTTTAGGGCATTTTGGTGGAACCACCAGCCTGGAATGCTTTATCTACAGTCTCCGAAGCTCTTTTATAATCATGGAAAACAAATTGTACCACTAGTTGCAATATGTAAACAAAAACACTTGGTACGTGAGAAACTATTCATTCATTCATTCATTCATTTACTAAATGAAACAAGTGTCTATGCTATTCTCTGTGTCAATAGGGTAGGTTAAAATTGAAATCGGATCCAGAACGTGTTCCAGTTGAATTTGAAAGCATGGGAGGTTTGTTTATAGCTTTATTTAACAGGAACTTGGATACATGAGAGAGTAAAGAGGGAACCAAAATTCTAAAAGAGGAGGATGGAAGTTCCTGGTGAATTTTGAATGTACAACTAGGATGTGTGAACTGCACTTTTTATATCTAAATATCCAATTCCTTCTCACTTGCTCCCCGACTCTGCCTGGGAGTGGGGCACAGTGGAGCTTGCTGCTGGGTTGCAGCGTGGGACACTGAAGGTGACTGTGAGAGAATGCCCAGGGACTAAAGCAAACCCACAGCCAGGCAGGCAGACAGGAACTGCAGGTGGCACATCTAGCCTGGGTGCCTAGGGGCTGGGCAACATGGGGAAAGATCAAGAGGGTTTGAGGAAGAGGGTGGGCGGAGAGCCTACATGACTTCCCTAAGTCTTGGAAGATAATGGCATCATTATAAAACCGGTTCGGATAGAATCTTTTGTTTCATCTCCTCCATCCGGCTACCATATAATATAAACTCACACCCCCAGCTTGAGGACAGCATGTAGGTTTGTCTAAGCACGGTACAGGTTTAGGGCATTGCAGAGAAAGGGATTAAGTGTTAGCTTCGTCCAACCCCTACTCCTTCCCAGAGCCCAAAGTGGCAGAAGTAGATTTCTCAAAGAACAGAGGGCAAAGAATGCCTCATGATTTCTGGAGCCCTGAGAGCTATCTTGAGGTCGTCAATAAATGACAAAGGTGGTTGGGAGACTTGAGCTCCTGTTTCTGGGGCCAGGAGTTTAAGCCAAAAGACTTGGCTCTGAGCAGAGGTTGCTCTTCAGCGCTCATGTTCCCCAGCTTTGCTGTGCCTTCCTCTTCCCTCGTTCCTAGCTCCTTCTCTCCCTTGTCTGAGACGGGAGCTTTGGGGGCTGCACTGGAGGGACTTGCTGTAGTTCTTGCTCCAGTGGAATATCTTTGGCAGGTGGCCCCTCGTCATGGGCACAGCCTCCCAACCCCTCTGGAAGGACATCTGCTACTGAATTTCTCCAATGTCTGGGCATATGGCCTCAGGCCTCCCTCCCAAATATGGTGGAAGCACAGAAGACCTCCTGGAGTCATTAAAAGTTTTAGAGCAAGGGAATGACAGAAAAAAAGAGAAATGTTTCAAGAAAATTAATTTCATCCAAGGTTCAAAATGGATTCAAGGGGGGAGGTGGTTCAGGAGCGGTTGCTATCGAGGGTAAACACTAATGAAGCATCGTATGCTGATAGCAATGGATTGAGGGACTGGATAATGAAGGGGTAAAATCAACAGGACTCAGTAATTAGTTGGCTGTGGGGGACAAAAGAAAGAAAAGAGTCAAAGATTCTGATGAGGTTTTTTTAGCCTCATTATGATGACAAAACATAAGGAATCCAGACATAGCTGGATGTAGTATGAGGGTGATAATGGGCTCCGTCTGAGACACATTTCAAATTTTCAAATGGTGTTATTACTTATAATGCTGACTGAAAGGGTGTTATCTTTAGGCTCATATAAGAGATGGAGTGTTTTCAGAATGTTAAATACCATTATTTTAAGTGTGTGTGGTACAACAAGTTGAAAACCTGTGAAAACATCTATACCGAACTAATTCATAATAGGTTTTCTGGATTTTTTTTTTTAAGGAGGAGTGAATAATTCAAAATGAGTTTATCTTGGAAATACACTTGCAGTAAATACGTGATCACATTTGAGCTTTCTTGCAGAATTTCATTAGACGCTGCACACACTCCTATGTCTCCCAGTCACTGTGTGGTTTCAACTCAGGTTATCACAATCGTGTCACGTGATGTGTTCTGCTCGATGCCTCAACACAGTCAACACATTATGGTCTTTCCCTTCACACAGTTTCTTTCCTGGCCATTATTTTAATAAGAGACACATTATATGGCTTTTCCTACAATGCTGATATAGAATTCAAATGTCAAATTCACTTTCATGAAAAATAATAATGAAATGCAAGTATAAAGGATTTTTTTTTTAAAAGCAAATCTCTCTATTCGATGAAAATTATAGCTTTACTTTTTCTGTATACAAAATATATATGTTTGCCTCTGGAGACTACATTTGGAGACTTTTCTAAGAAAAATAACTTCACATAAGATATTCATGAACACTGAGTCTGCATTGTTCTCCATTTCCCAGCAAGCTTTGTGACTTTTCAGTTTCAACAGCTGTGGATCAGCTGATTCATAGTCCCAGAAGATCTGCACTCTTCTTCATGTTCTTCAGCTTTTGTGAATTTAAAATAACCCTATCTACAATAAAATACAGTTTGCGAATAATTCTCCAATGCTCATTGGATAACTTAATTCCCCCTTAAGCTTCAGACTCTGACAGCATATGTTGACCGTGGCTTAAAACAAACCAAATGCAAATTCTTCCATCCTGTGTCTGCTCACACCCTCTTCCAAACCGCATGAATTTTACAACTGCTCCTTCCTTTGTGAATATTGCTCTCCTAACTAGAGTTCACCTAAGTTAAATAGTTCTTTACATTTAATTAACACATATATTATTATTTATTTATCTGCTAACCTCAGCTATTTACATTGCCACTTCTAAAAATCTGGGCCTTTGCATGACTTGGAGCTTCTCTGTCTCTTTGGCTCACCTCTCCCAAGTGCATCTGACATGCCTTTCTCTCAGCACGGCTGGTTCCAGGGCCTTGGCGCCCTGCTCTGGATCCACCACGAGTAGATTTCCTTTGGGCCCCCCAAGTGCAGAGGAGCGTTTCTATGACTGATTTACACCCAGCCTTTCTCCTCATGGGTGTTCCCCTGGGTCTCCCCAAATCACTGTGCTGCATCTGGCAACCTAGCTCATTCTAAAGCTTCACTTTTCGTTCATTGTGCCCTTGGCACATCGTTTTCCAGTAGACAACTCCATGAACGGTTTTATTTATTTGTGTATTTATTTATTTGCAAATTCTTCTTCTCACATTTGACTGCTATCTTCCCCCTGTGTAAATTTTTACCTTGGAAGCTTGGGGAGTTTCCGCGGAGTAGGCGTGGATGCTCCTAACTCACAGCAGATTAGGAAGCTGCCTTTGTACACTTGCACAAAGTTAAAGTGCATTAGGCAGAATATTAAAAAGTTAAGCCAACTGACAATTAATAGTGAGAAGTCAAGCTTCATATTTGAAATGTGGACTGCCTCTTACCAACCGTGGGGTACTTTCTTCTCCGTTGAGGCTGGCCAAAAGGCATAAAAGCAACTCATTAGTTTAGACAATTCACTGAAAGAAGGAATCTGTAAAATGGAAAAAAAAATCGGTTAAACTAACACAAGATCTAATAAAATGATTGCTTGAATTTTTTCACATTTCAAACGTCCACATGAGTGTTAAAAACATTGCCTCGGAAAACAGAATACAATTTTGCTATAACCTAATGTGATGGGATAATTACCCTGTTTCCTCAGTGCAGGTTTCCTGGGCTCGTAATGCCCATGACTGTTGAGGACCAGCCCTGTTCTATTGTAAGTTTTGTTTTCCTGTTTCAGGGGATGATTGCTTTCCCCACCGAGCTTCAGGATTGCTCCAACTCTTAAAATGGAAAGTGCTACTGCCACCCCAATCCTCCCCACTTAGAAGCATCTCAAGGACTCTATTATGGCCCTTGGGGGCTGCTTACTGATTCCAGAAAATGTCTCCTGCTTCCTAGTCTGAGCATTGAATTCCTGACACTGGAGAGTGATTCGTTTATGAATGCCCCCCGTTCCTAACCCTATTATTTATTAAATGCTGCCAGTATTCTTCATGAAGATGTCTATTCCTCATCCGTGTCATACACATGGATTCATCCACTCAACAAATATTTACTGAGAACCTTTCATGTTCTGTACTTGCTGAATGTCAGTTACTTGTCCTCAAAAATAAAGTGGTTTCTGCTCTTTTCTTCCTTCCCTAGAAGTCGATTCCAGATTCTTTGTCCCCTCCCAATAACTCAATTTCAGGCTTTTTGCTAAAGGAGTAAAAAAACAGCAAGAATTACTAAGTATTCATTTGGGGAACTTCTTTCTGGAAAGAGAATGTGGCATACCTCCTTAAATTCTCTAGACTTTAAAATTCTCATTCTTGTTCTCTCTTTTTAATGTGTAAAACTCCTCTCTGCTATTATTATCTCTTACATCCCTGAATGTTTTCTAATGTTACCCACTCAACATTAAGTGTGAGAGTCTCAGAAATTTGTTTGCTAAATCATCTGGCAAATGGTCTTGTTGAAGTCTGCTGAGCTGCTCAGAGCCTACAGTTGTTAAGTACTTATTACAGGAACCCAGCAGGGCAAATTAAGAAAGCTACATGTTTGCTTGTTATTTTAGGACCATTATGCCATGCTTCCGAGGGGGCGACATATTGGACCTTCTGACCTGAAAGGACTTGCTGTTCTTTAGTCAGAGGTTGCTGCGTGGAATCTGAATCTTTGACCTGGCAACAATAAAAGTGATTATCTTCCAGGGGGAGAATGTCCTCTTGTTGCTTTTCATAGTTCAGCCTGCTGGAAAATGTAAAACACTTATTTAAGCAGCTCCAGGTTCACTTGGTATGTCACATTTTATAACTAATCTGGGAGCTTTTTTATACTTACAAATTAAGTTATTAATATTTACTCCATTTTTTTAACTTAAGTGCTTTATACGGACAGGACTCCGACGTTGACACTGCCAGCACACGGTGAGCCTTCCTCCCAACCCTTACAAAAAGAAATGTGGAGCAGGAGAGCTGTTATTAAAATTATAGCTGATGCTCCTCCTGCTTTTCTTGGAAGGACATGTTACAAATGGAAGCTCCCATGTAAGGAATGTATGTATCACTTAGGGTTTATCAAAAAATAGTTAGGACGTTCCTTTAGTCTAAGAACTATTTATAAAGCCAGTATGGGGTGTCTGAAAAATTTCTCAATATTCAAAAGCCTGGAAAAATAGGATCAAAGATATTTTGAGTATATTAACATGAGGGCTCCCCCGAATGTTAGTTTTCTACAAAACTGGAATGTATTATTGTCATCATTTAAAAATTTCATCTTTGTATTGTATTCTACCCAAAGTTTTGCCTCTGACACCTCCTTTTGGCACACGGCTATGCTTAAAATACCTTCCCAACAGGTTAAGAGGTTGCTCTTAAGCTATTTCGAACGGTTATCTGGTGATTTAGAAGAGAATATCCTTGAAGTAGAGTGTTAGCATGTTTCCCCAAAAGTTTTCAGTCAGTTTCACAAGCTTTAAAAACATAAGTGTTGCAAAAGAGAGTTGGCCTTTCCCTTTCTACTATAGGTATTTTTTTTAATAATGCAAGCTGCTTAAGCCCAGAGTTAATATCCAACCTGCCTTTTTCTAGCAATAGACTTTGTACTTTATAAATGCTTTATGATGTTAAATATTTGTGAGAAGTCAAGGAACTTGCCTTTTCAAAATAATAAAAAGTACTGGATAATCTTCCAGCAATCACACCATTAAGAAGTGATATGCCAAATCTGAATATACCTTAACACATCATTTTCTAGGAATGTGCTCGTGGTTCATTTTCTGTGAATCTGCCTGTGTTTCTTTGGTCTTAGGAGGAACAGTTACTTTTCATCAAGGCTCTAGGGCAGGAGTCAGCAAACTGTTTCTGTAAAGGGCCAGATAGTCAGTATTTTAGACCAAGAGTACAAATCAAGGGTAGTAAGTACTCAAATAATAAGAGGGAAAACCAATTTTCACAAATATTGATGAAATGCAAAATATAGTAATAAGTATAGAGTACACCTTTTTCTGGTAATATGGGTCTACTATTGAGAAGAATGGATTCTTTGGGGGGAGAGTTAACAAATTGTTTAATTGGAGTTCAAAGTTAGAGTTTCCTATCATCAAAAAGTGTTCTTAGCACAAGGGCCATACAAGAATAGACAGCAGGCTGGACTTGGCCCACAGGACCACGGTGGGTCCTTCTGGAAGGCAGCTTTTCTCAAAGTGTGGTCTTGGGAGCATCTGATAATGTGTTACTGGGGTGGCTTATTAGAAATGCAGATCCATGGGCCTTGCCACAGTTTCTCAAGCTTATCTGATTTGGCCTCTCCCTGCTTCTCTTGCAAGCTTGGTTTAGGGGTCAAAGTGTATTTCCTATCTTTAGGAAATCCAGCTCTCACTTGCTGTAGACTCTTTCCCTTCAGCCTTCACATGAGCTCTGCTCCCCCCTTTAAAAAAATTAACATTATTTTGATCCTACTGAACTCTAGTTCCCACCCCATCACCCTCACTCGAAGGTAATGCTTCACATGCATCCTGCGTGTGCTTGGTCCCACCGCTAATATGCCCTTTGCATCTTTTCCTCACCGACGTATCAGAACCACACTCAAAAATTGCCAAGACTAGCTGAATGCAGTGGCTCACGCCTGTGATCCTAGCACTTTGGGAGGCTGAGGCAGGAGGATCACATGAGCACAGGAGCTGGAGGTTGCAGTGAGCTATGATGACACCACTGCACTCTAGTCTGGGCAACAGAGTCAAACCGTGTCTCAAAAGCAAAAAAAAAGAAAAGAAAATTGCCAAGACTACTGCTTTCAAATCCTAGTCTTTATTACCCTAAACTTCTGCTTATCATTTGACACCCCTGAGCCCTCAAATACCTCTCCTTTGCTGATAACCTCTCCTGGTATAGCTGGGGACAGCTCTTGAAAGAGCAATGTCACATGGTTCTATGGGTGACTTCTCCAGGCACTGTTAGTCATTTTGTAAATGCGTCTGTTCTGATTTGATGGCGGTATCGGCTGGGCTTGGGAGTATGGAGGATAAATAGGACCTTGCACAGGCCAGGAGTCTCGGACTCTGAGAGGGCCTGGAACATGACAGCCCCTGGGTACACTGGTGGGTATTAAATTCTCAAATGAATGTGAGGTCCAGGACCAGATCTCTCTTTCTCAGTTGCTGAGACCTGGGTGAGTAAAGTCAGCTGGGGGGCCGGTGCGATGGAATTAACTAGTTCAAGCCTCACTCTTCCACTCCTGTACTCCAGGTGGCCCCAGAAGTACATGGAGTGTGAGGTGGCTCAGCAGCCGTGGCCCCCCAAAGCCCCCACCCACCTCCTGTCCCCCCAGCTGCCCTGCTGCTGCGTCTCTGCCATGCATCCTTACCTCTTCAGGTTTCTCTTTTCCTCCCCTCCTGCCAGGCCATGGGTGCTGGCGAACCTGTGTGCTGCGTCTCCCGCTGCCCTCACGCCCTCAGTCGGATTCTCTGTTCCATCCAGGCTTCAGCTCTGGCCTCACCTCTCCGGGAAGGTCTCCTCTTCAATGGTCTGAAATGCTAAAGAGTTGACTTCACTTAAATTCTGAGCAGTTATCTTTAATTCAATATATCAAAGCTGACAACAAATGTTGCTTCAAAATATGCTTCTTTTCCCACCTAGCCCCCTTTCCTGTTAGTCTCATCTCACAGCCCAGAAGCTGTCACTTACGACTCCTCTCACTTCATGTCCAGTATCCCAATCCTTCAAATATTTTGTTTGATTATTTTAATTAAATTATTTTAATAATGTTATATTTATTATATTTGGTAACATTATAATTGTTTATTTTATAATGATGTTTCCTGGGGCTCATCTCATTTCTAAGGTGTCATGAATTTGTGCCTATTTATTTATTTATTTATTTATTTTTGAGACAGAGTCTTGCTCTGTCACCCCGAGTACAGCCTAGCTCACTGCAACCTCAAAGTCCTGGGCTCAAGCGATCCTCCTGCCTCAGGCTCCTGAATAGCCTGGACTAGAGGTGCACGCTACTAGGCCCAGCTAATTTTTGTATGTTTAGTAGAGATGGGGAGATGGGGTCTTGCTC